>NW_008825071.1:6845293-6847147 GCF_000699105.1 Pygoscelis adeliae
TACCGCGGACGCCGCCCTCTGCGAGCCCCGCGCAAGCTGCACGGCTCCTCCCGGCCTGCCGGGACCACCGCCAGCCCCTTCCCCGCCCCACTCAAAAAGCCTCCCGAAAATGCCCCTTAGCGAAGCGTAATCACTTCTCCAAGTCCCGGATCCTCACTGTAATTCAACGCTTCATAAAATTCGATACAAAAACCACCCATAAATCATTCTGACAAAGCCCCCGCTTTTTACTTTTTTTTTTACTAACTGTTGCATTACCTATGGAGAAATAGAGAAAACAGTGAAAACGAACATGACATAAGCCAGAGCTTATGAGCTAGGTCTTGGACCACCAGGTTACCTGTGACCAAAGAGACAGCAGTCCTTCTCAAGCCGATGTGATTTTTCCATTCAAAACACCGTACAGTTATTCAAGCTCCCCTAAACAAGCACGCTGTTCACATTTCAGACTTGTTTGTAAAACTCGAGTTGACAGCAGCAGATTAAATTTGAATAGCATTCTTGCACTGAAGCACTTTCATCCCACTGAAAGCAATTCTAAACTACAAAACCCTGCGGTGAAATTCAGTACCAGGCAGTCAAATAAAAAACTAGAAATGGAGATCCAAAGAACAACAGAAATAAACCACTTTTAACCCTGTAAAAGGAAAGGAATTGCGGTTAAGAAGTTCCCCCCTCCCCATGCAATTCTCCCATTCGCAAAGCACTTAGTTTGTTGCCACAGGGGTCAAGGGTACAATTAAAACCTGCTCTGCCTTTGCACTCAGTAGCAAGAAGGCTCCCTTGCATAAGAAGATTAAAATGCATGAGGTTGCGATCTGCCACTGGATTGCACACTGATTAAAGATAACAGAAGCAGAGGTTGATGTTCAGTTGCCAGATCAGCTTTTCATATAGCATGTAGAAACCTGAACATTAAATTGCTACAAACATACACCTGAGTTTTAAGTTTAAGCGCAAGACAAGGATCTCTAATGAAGCAGTACTACTGGGGTTGACAAAGCTTCCAAAGTATATAGAAGAAAAACTTGTAACAACCCAGTCACAACATTCACTATTAATCATGGTGAAGCATATCAACAAAATTTAGAATTACTTGCAGCTTCCCAGATTTCAAAGGCAGTCTCAACATGTATCTAATTTATATGTAAAAACAGCATCAGAGGCAGCAAATAAAAGACTGGGAGGGTTCCTCAGCGTTCTTCACACAAGGGACCAGAAGGCAACAGCTCTGCCAGAAACACCCCATATATCAGTTGTGGACATTACTGCTAAAGGAAACCAAGGATACCCCCATCACTATTTCTTTGTTGACTGGCCCAACGACTTTGCAAGTAAAGGTAAGAAACAAGGTGTCAGCTGTAACTGTACAGCTAATCCTTGCAATTCTATGATAGACCTATTGATTTAAAGTTTCAGTGACAGGTTTAACAAGTTTTGTGTCTTCTCCTTGACACCACACATGCTTACATGCAAACTAAATATGAATGTACAGTTATGTGCATATGTAAATCCTCAAGCAGACCCAAGAAGGAAAAACGAGTAAATCTGCTAAAACTCAGTGTCAACACTACAGAAATATACATTAACCACAGGCACTATGGAATTCTAGGTCTGCTACATGTAGACTACTGGGCATACACAACTAAAAGGCAGCTATTGCAAACTGTTTTACAACTTGCATTTGTTTTTAGCAAGAACACTAAAAATACTCAGGGTGTAGACTGAACAGCCTAGCTAAAGCCTCAGGACTATTCACGTTTGCAAGACAGAATGACATTAAATACTAGTTTCAATGCCTGTTGCTCTCCAAAATTATAAGTAATTATCTCCAGAGCAGAATTTTACTCTGTC
>NW_008825071.1:6847187-6849512 GCF_000699105.1 Pygoscelis adeliae
GCCTCAATTTTAAAATCGTTTGTTAAAAACATTAGTTTTAGAACAGTCTTAATTCATACATAAAAGAAAGCTTGTCCCACCTACAACCTTTTTGAAGTCATCTTTATAGTGGAGAACTACTTGCTACTTTGATGTACATATACAAGCTCTGTTACATTTTAGCTACACAACCTGTCTTTTAGGCCCTAGGGGTATGTTTCACCAGTTCAAGCTCCCTATTAACTTGCACAACCTGCCAAGTCTTGCACTGACAGTGTTGAAGGCAGGAACACAGGTGTCTGCAAAAACCTTGCAAAGTTGAACCAACATCCATCAAGGACAGCATAAAAATGCCAATCATATCAGCTTTAGGTTTGAGATTCACCCCGATTTGGTCTGTGTATGGAGACACATCCAACATGCTCAGGGTAATCTCTTCTGCCTCATCAGGTATGAAACTGTGTTGCTCCTTTTGTTCTACATAAAAATCCTTCATTATTTGGTTTTATACTTATTCTCATTGAGAATAATTAAATAAGAGGACGAGTTTCTTTAAGGAAAATGCTCAAAAAGAGCCCAAAGATACGCCACAGATAGTAGAATTTATTTTTCCAAAGTAAGGTACATCAGAACTGGAATTTGGTTAGAATGCATTTGCCTAACTAAAGCTATTATATAGGACAACTATGGTCTAACTCCACAGCATTCTGAAAACTTCAACCAGATTGATGAGCTGAAACCACTGCTCCCCAAAAGCCTCTCCTCTGCACATTAGTTCAAAAAAGTAAAACAATATATGCATGCTCCTAACTCAAGACCTTTTTCCTATGAAATAAACACCAAATCATGCTGTCAGCCTCTGACCAAGTTCTTTAGACAAATATTCTGTGCAGAACAACTGTGTTGTATCCATGGTCTTAATTCTGAAAGTACCAAGTTAAGGTGAGTAGTGAAAATGTGTTTTGGCATTATCATATAGAGACTAGATTTCAATTTGCCCCATTTATATTAACTATACTACCTAAAACTAACAGGAAAAATTAGTTGAAAGGTCAGCATTAAATATATATGTGCACAGTTTTCTTTAAAGGTAACTCAGTTGCAATTCATGTGGTAATCAAACTCAAGGAGTAAAAGCAAATGTTCACTACCAATCTTAGAAGACTAATTCTTAGGATTGGCTAACAGTACAACAATTTGGTTAAGAGGACTGGCCACAGAAGAAGTGAAACAGCTGTTTCTTTTGTAGCCTCAAAGGGCCTGTGGCTGTTTGGAAGTTACTGTAACACAATACCAGACAAAAAGTAATTCAGCAAGTTTTTTGCTCTGTGGGAGGAATTGTTTCCTGCCTTTCTGTACCAGTGGTTTAGAACGACCTAGAGTAACACCACTGAACAGGGGTTACTATCGGACATGCAAATACCACATAAATAATTTGCTACTGGTAGCTTAGTTTCTTCCACTTCCAGGACTAAGCACTCATGGAATTACCTACACTAATTACTTACTGGTAGCTACACAATACTTACAATATTACCAGTCTTTTTTTTCTTAAAAAGGAATGTTTAAATAACACTAAGGTTTTAAAACTACACAGAAAAGTCAGGCAAGATTACCAGAAGACAGAAGAAATAAAACCAGTGTGTAATCACTTTCGTAAGTTACAGAAATTGAAAACAAAATAATAAATCAAATCTACTTACAACCATCTTTACCTTACCTTGTCTGTTCTTGCAAGATAAGATGCGGCTCTACAAAAAACTTGACTCTTAATTTCAATCGATAAGGGGCTAAACCATCCATCTGCTGGGAGATCCTGTTCCTCAAATTCAGCCACAGATTCTCCCCTTTGCTGCCAGTGAACTGCAGTCCAAAATAATCAACTTCTATAATTCCCAACCTCCTGCAAACCTGAAAGAAAGAGCTTCTTTATAATAAGGCTACAACACAACGATGAAAAATATCACCTGAATCAAGTATTGTTTCAGACTGCTCACTTAAAACAAAAAAATAAATCCTGCTGTAAGCATCTTTATACAAAAGATTACTTAATTACTTGGATTTTAAGTTGCATACAAAACAGCACGGAGACAAATACCAAGAATAAAGTGGGAATTTCTCCACTAGCCAAAAACCACATGGACTTCCATGGCCAAATCGCATCCCCCCTTCTCGCCCCCAGGACAGGCACTTAAGAGGGTCAGTGGATTTCCAAAAGAGAAGAGTATCCGTTAGTCAACCCCACAGCCAATAGCACTTTCTAGGCAAGAAGGAACAAAAAGTACAACCCACAAGTTTTATTTAGATGCCACCAACAGACTGGGCTGCTACGTTTGGCTCTCTCCG
>NW_008825071.1:6849681-6849939 GCF_000699105.1 Pygoscelis adeliae
GCCTGGCCTCCTGCGTTTGGCTCCCCCCGGCACCCTCCCGGCAGCCGCCGCAGCCCCATCGAGGCGGTGGCGACGGAAGGGCGAAAGCACCTGGACGACAGCTTCAGCCAGCACGGCCCCAGCAGGCCACGGGGACCATCTCGGCGCCGCCCGGGCGGCGTCACCCCGGCCAGGTGGGTCCCACTCGTGCCCCCCCACCCTAGGGACAGTTAGAGCAAGCTGCAGCAACGAGGCCGAGGCCTTCCCCAGGCTCCCCCG
>NW_008825071.1:6850772-6886094 GCF_000699105.1 Pygoscelis adeliae
CCCCCCGCCCTGCCCAGCGCGGAAAGCCCCCGCCGCAGGCCCTGCCCGCGGGGGCTTGGCCGCCCGAAGGAGCCGGTCCCCGGGGCCTTCTTCCTCCTTAGCACCCAGGCGTCCCCAAATTACCTTCATCCGCCGCCACCTGCAACAGCCCAGAACTTCTTAGCCTGCAATTACGTCTGGTTAAATCAAAGCAAAGTAAGTTCTAAGTGAAGGCGCAGACCAACCCGCTTGGCAGGGACTGTCTACAAAATTAATTGGAGAGTGAGTGGCTGTGAGCTGTGCGACAACCAAATACTTTCGTGGCTCATCTCTAGGCTTTGCAAACACTCCTTTTCGTTGAGGGGAAAATAACATGTGGATTAATGCTCTCTCTCCCACGTTCTCTTTGGTCTTAGTCCAACTCTGTGTTATGCAGCATGCAAAGCACTGGAAATGTGGAAGTTTTAAGGACCAGACCGGTGATATTGCAGCCTCCACGCACTGTCATGCTAACGGATGATGGAGCTTTTACAGTCATTGAACTCTGTAGGTATGAAGCTTGTAGGTGATTTCCTGGCCAGGGGAGCAACACCTGCACCAGGCTGAGCCCTTGTAAGTATTTGTTTGACAAACATACCCAAGGTACACAAAGTAAAGTAGTTTATGGCTGCTTTAACAATGTAAATTGAAACAACAGGGAGGACTAAGTACAAGATGCATGCTGTGTAGGTTCCCCAAAAGAAATGCAGATCAAAGAACTACTGAGCGGTGCAGTGGTGAGGAACAAGTAGGCTGTCAGGGGAAGAACTGAGAGAGGAAATGGGGATCTGAAAATGCAGTGAAGGGTAATAGGAAGAAGAACAAACCACAGCACTAATGCAAGGTCACCACAGGGCTGAATATTAGCTTGTTCCCGTGTGTATGGGTCACTTCCTTCTGTTTGGGTATTTCTGCTGTGCTTGTCAGGGTTGTTAGTATTTTCAATTTTTATTAAAAGGAACTCTCAGATCAGATGCTCATTCTGCTGGGAACTCTGCAAACACAGTATATGGAGCTCTATCCGTTTTGTTCATGTGAACTCCGTAACTAGAAGACTGCTCAGTTCTAAACCAGGCAGAACAGTAGGAGGCAAGTAAGAGTCAGGACATGAGATGTCAAACCTGAATGGTGCTGCATTTCACCTGTACACTTACTAGCTCAGATTTTCATGCCCAGGTCTATAGCGTTTAAGTTGAAGAGCTTAGAGTCTTAAAAGACCAGACTCATAGAGTGAAGGGTAGAAAAAGGGAAACAACATGAAAGAAAGTTGAACAAAATTGCAAAATTACGTTAACTCTGTGATTTTATGGGGAAAAAACCTCTTTGGGATGGACTTAATTATGAGGGGATTAGCCGCTAACAAAGAAAATCACAAAATATTTTAGTATGGAAAAAAGCCTGTGTTCTCCACTTGTTCTTTAGTTTCTGTTGGAGTGGATGCAGGAAGTAAGATTTTAGTTTTATTTTAGTTTTACTTCTGTATATTGTGGTGTTATGGTATTTTGTGTGATTTCTATATTTCTGTCATAATCAAAGGAGTCCTAGAGTTGTTATGAAGAAGAAACACAAAAACTGCCATGATGACTCATGCCATTAGGATTCTGATATCCTCTCCCTGACAGTAGCTCAGATCAGATGTTACAGAGGAAGGTGCAAGAAATCTTTATGTAATTGTGAGATAATGTGCTTGCGTATTTTCTCTAGCACTAAACAGTTAAAGCTGGCTTATACCTAATAGATTAGCCTTTATTTATTTATCCGTGTTACTTGTATACTAGGAATCAGTTCACCTTGTGCTAGGCGTTGTCCAGGCAAATAGAAACAGATGGTTCTTGTCCCAGAGATCTTACCTTTTCTCTCTATATTAATATCCATTCTGTGCTTTCCTTTTATCTGACTTAATGTAAATGCAGGTGTTCTTATTATGTCTGTAAAAGTGCTATCCTGCTTTGAAATCTGCTAAACTGTAAGCCACAAAAATAGCTTGTGGCAGTAAATTGCATAGATTGGTTAAGCCCTGGGTAAAACAAGCATTTCTTTTCAAGGGTGTCATCTGGACACCGCTGTCATAGAAATACATTCCATTTCACAGCCTCTCTGTGATATTTTATTCATGCTGTACAGGAGAGAGTAAAGGACCAAGTCCTGCATTAGCACACAGGAGACAGCTCTTGTGACAAGTGCCTATTGCAACCCTTTGGGCTCTGTCTGAGAGAAAAAACTGAAACATCTTACAGAAACTAGTCTCCTGCCTAGTTTCTTTGATGAGTCAACAACACTCAGTGAAGAACACTGTCAAACTGCTCATAGCATGCATGTTCACCCTTTGTGTATCGTAAAAGAGCATTGTTTATCGACGTGTCATCTCAGTGCTGTATGTCATGAAATGCTATGTGCTATACGACAGTAATATCTCTATGATGGGTCAGTCTTTTGCTATTGTGTCAATTTGTGCGTAATTCACCTTATATACATTAATATATTTAAATTTCCTTGCCTAACACTTGTTGATTATTTTTCCTTGATGTAATCCCTCTACAAGGTTCATTTTTGGTCACATCCTACTTCACATAGCAAATATTAGTTGTAGTGCCTCCTTGTCTGACATTTGAATGGAAAGCCTGCGAAAAGTCCAATTGTTTGGAGAAGGGAAATAATAAGTTCCAGGCCTTTGAATTTAGACCCCAACATGGCAATATTGATCCTTGTTTCCGATAAAGGCTAAGGCCTCTCCTTGTACAGATTTTTGTTCACAAGGTTTCCGAGGTAGTTGCCTCCAACCTATTGCCATGATACTGCATCTTGTGAGGAATCCAGTAGTGAGTGTAGTTGCGGTCTCTTTACCCAGATGTTTATGGAAGATCTTCTCTAAGACCCTCTCTTGTGTTGCTTGTTGCCCATGGTATTGACTCTGATCAAATTCAGGGTACTTTACTGCTACAGGATACTATGCTATAGGGTAAAAGGTTAGAAATGCTCAGCTCCTGCATGTGCTCGGGATGAGGCTTCATCGAATATTTAGAAGTACCTATCATTTATCTTTACTGTCCATTGGTGGCAGTCACATTAAAGGCATGCATGGAAGTACTGCGTTATCCCAGCTCTTGGTGCCAAAGGTGTGCTCTACAGACTGTGAGGGAGACAATAACCCAGACAAATGATGAGCTTCTGTAGCCCTGTATAAAACAGCAGCCTGCCCTTCTCTAGGAAAGCTAAACGCCAACAGACTTCTCACAGTGCTGGTTGTGTGTGGTGCCTTTTGTTCTAGCAAGAATGAATGGCTGCATGACAAAATATTTTTAATTGTAATCCCAGTTTATATAATAATCAGAAGCAGTATGAGGATGTAGACCCTGGCTTTCTGTTTCCCTATTCTTGTACCTTGTATATGCTCTCCTCCTGTTCTGATTTATTGCTTTCTCGTTTTGTTTGGCTTAAATAAGAGATATTAAGTAGGTTTAAATACATACAGTTTGTTAGGCTATTGACAGATTGTTGGGTTACCCCCACACTCATCACAGGAGGGCCATGAAAGGCCCATCTTCGTAAGCCCAGAGGAGCACAGGGGGCACAATGGCAGTCAGGAACCCAAATTAAAGACTGAGAGGAAAGGAGAGCCTGTCCGGTCCCCTCCCAGGGCTGTCCCAGCAGAGCCTGAGCCCCAGTGTCCAGGCGTGAAACCCATCGCTATGAGCCATGCGCAGCAGCTCTCCAGGTTACCTCTTGGACTAAGGGGGGTTGCTAGCTGGAGGTGTGGGACACATAATGGGATGCAGGGCAAGAGCATTTGGGGATTGCACAGGATTTATTATGGGATGTTCAGGGGAGGAACCAAAGGCAGGACAAAGGAGGGATTTAGGAGATTTGGGTAGTAACAAGTGTGGGATAAGGGAATAAAAGGGTTCATCTGTGTAAAGAGTTGGCTGGTCAGGACGCTCGTCTGGCCATGCCCTGCACCTGACCAGCACAGTCTGTCCTGTCTCCTTACTAAACTCCACCTTCAACTGTTTTTCAGTAAGGGGCTCTTTGCTCCGTGTGTGTATGGAGGGGGGGGTCTGTGGTGCAGCAACTGGAGCGAGTGTGGGTGTGACTCCTAGCAAAGATAATGCCAGATGACCCAGTGAGTAGATAAAGTGGGCTGGGGTCCAGGATGGGTTTGGAGGTCCCTAAGGGCCACCTCTGGGTATAAGAGCAGCTGTGTGTAGGGGTGAGAGCACAGGGGGGTGGCTACTGGGAACAGGGGAGTCCTGGACAGCTCTGGCTGCGTGTGTGTGTGTGTGGTGGTCTGTACCAGCAGCTGGAGTGGGGCTGCGGCCTCGAAAGCTTGTATGTCCAAGTGGCAGCAACTGGGGAGACTGGGGTCCAGGGGCAGCTACTGGACAGACTGTCTAAGCCCTGCTGCTAGAGGGCTCCACCTTGTAGATATGTGATATATTCCCACTTACAGTCCTCCATCCTGCTCAGCTGGAGCAGGGAGCAGGATGAGGCTGGTGGTGCTGTCAGTGTTGGTGTGAGTGCTGTGTGTGTCTGTCTGTGATCTGTATGGCCAGCAGTGTATATATGTGTATTTGTGGTGTATACATGTGCTCTGTGTGCATGTGTCTACTGGGAATACGTGTCCAGCCTCACTACTGGTTGGACCTGAGGGCATGGAGTGGCAGCAGACTTGCCTCTCTCAGGCTGCCAGGTTAGATATATTTTCCACTAACACAAATCCTTCGAGGAAAGCACTGGCAAGCACATACCACACCATTGTTACTTTAGTTCTGCTTTTCTTTTTTCTTTTTATTTTCTGACTGTCTCTTTGTATTCTGTATCAAACTCAGTAACCAAGGACCAGGTCAGCACAAATGCATTTTAGGATGATTTGAAATGAAACTGAGTGGGATCACATGATTGTAGTCAGTCTCTTCTGCTGTCTCCTCCCTGGGTAAAATTGCTTTGTGCATGAACACAACGGTAGTGTCTAGCTTCTTTCTTGTCACTGTCAAGGCTGCTGGTCATGTTGCAAATGCACATCACGCACGTGGATGATGATCTTCCGACTGAGAAGCATGGAGGGAAGCATAAAATTGAGGAGCTATTCTGACAGTGATGGTTGCTTAGGGGAAACACCATCATCCATCCATAAACACACAGTTTCTTTTCTGAAAATCTGAAAGATTCTTTTAGTGTTCTCATATATATCATGCCTCTGTCTGAACTTTTTGAAAAATATTCCTCTGCTCCGCACTGTCCACAATGCTTAATTAGCTTCTACGGAAAAAAGTGTGTGTCAGCGATCGACATGCTTCCCACAGTGCTGGTTCACCTTTACCAATATAATGAACACAGAATAATGTGCTAAGGTCGTCCTTGCAGCTAACCGGCCATAAGCTGACTGTTTTACGAAGCATTATCTGGTGGTCATCCCCAAGACCCCTGACAAAATTAAAAAAAAAAAAAAAAAAATTAGTGATGTCAGTTCAATCTTGGGGTATCTGGTCTGGGACATTTTAAGAACATAAAAACAATCCCACCAGACCAGACCAAGGATTCACATAGCCCTGAATCCTGTTTCTTGGAGATTTACTCCAGTTGTAGACGGCATGCTTAACATGCAAGAGGTACTTGTTGATGCCTGTGTGCTGCAAAGTGCCTGAGGCCAATACCTCATGGTATCTCAGAGTATAAGAAGAAATTCTTATTCTTACTCCCCAGAATCCCCTCTCAGCTTCCACTGATTTGCAACTCGGGGACTTCCAGTCTATTTTTGTGTTAGGTAAATAATTTTGTCAAGTAGAATTGCATTTCCTACTCCAAAACCTTCCCAGTTTGAGACCAGGCTTATTGTAGAAATCCTATTCTTGTTGTTGGGACATGTATCAGCTACTTGTGAAATCTATTAATTCCATTTCATAACCAATTTATTTATAATTGATAGCAGAAAGAAATCCCTCAGTCTGCACTTTTTCAGATGCTCCTAACATCAAATCACCTTTGAATTTGAGCTTGTTTTCCAGGTCATCGATTCCATTTCTGAGCATCTTACTTCCTTTAGTACTTGTAGAATGGAGTTAGCATTGATTATTTTCACATTGTTAAAATGTGCTCTTGTGGTCTAGAATCAAAGCTTTCACAAATTAAATTCTCACTAATACTTGTTCCTACTGCTGTCACTATAAGCTCATATATTAAAGCTGTTTGGCCTTCCTCACACCACTTTCAGAACTGCCAGGACATTGAGAAAAATGGGTTGGAATTTAAACAGATTGAAATATGAAGAAAGACTTGGTGTAATAGCTATTTCTGTATGTGTCAAACAACTAATAACCACAATTAAAAAAAAATTACATCTATCTAGGAAGGTTTTGCATTGTCGTAATAATAAAAGTCAGTTCCACAAATACAAAGGGGTATATTAAAAAAAAATCATATCAAAGGTATTTTTTTATTCTGCATTATCAGAGCTGTCAAACATTGATTTTATAAATCTTGTAGCATCACCCTTGTGTTTTTAACTCTGTCAATCAATCAGTATAACCCTTTTAATGTGTTTTTATTACAGATAACACCTAACAAAGAGACTTGACAAAATATATATTTCTCTATTTTTGGTTGATTTGATCTGTGCATTTGACCTAACTTTGCCTATACTCATTTCCACTGTTTCTCTAGTGCAAACCCATCAGTTGTTTGTCTGAAGAAAATGCAACACATCACTAATGGAAAAATTGAAAAACCCCAACAGTGTCATTAAGGCTTGATATGATAATGGAGAATATAAAATAGTAAAATAATGTAAATTCTCATAATCAATTCTTCTACTTTTTTCTGGGGTTTTTTGCAAGTTTGATTTTTAATCTGTGTGTTTTTTCCAGCAGTAAAGCATAGGGCTTTCAGCAGTGGTTGAGTTTTAACATGAGTTGATCTCAGGGGATGGAACTTAATTTTAAAAACTAAGTAAGTCAGACCTACTTTTAGTATGACATTTGCTGCAAAATATAAGACTACTGAAGAGGTATATGTACCTTTTCAGTGATGCACTTTATAATATGCTAGATGATACTGATGTATATTGACTTTTTAATTTTTAGTGGTGAATATACATTTCTAAATAAAATAAGCATCAGTTCAATTGTTTAATCACTGAACTACCTTTCTAAAGTAAAATATCATGAAATGCATTGTCTTTTTGTATTTTACACAGTGCAATACTTTTCTAATGCTCAGGAAATGAAAGAGATTGATCTGTTTTTCTTTCTCACATAATTCCATATAATAATAGCAACAAAACACATTGGGAATGGGTTTTGATGTGAGAACTGCCCTTCTTCATTAATACAATTTATGAGCTTCAGCTTCATTCAGTATAATTCCACTAAATTGACTATATAAAGACTACCATACAAACATATAAAGACAAGCATACTTGTCTTGCTTATTTATTTATTTATGGAGTGGGGGTGTTCGTTTGCTATTATTTTATGCTACCTTGCAAATTTCAGTTTCACTTACATGCATAAAAAATAAAAAACCACCCCACTTCAATTCCAAGAAATTATGTTGAGTGTGAATAATAAATTTTTGTAACAACTGTAACAGAGGAACTTAAGGGAGTACATTTTCCCTCATTTCACAGACCCTGTACGTCCTGAGCTCAGATTCATCCTCGCTTTTTAAGTATCTGTCTGGGTAATCAAAAACATGTGTGATAAGGCACATACACAAGCAGGGTGAATACTAATGGCAAAGATGGTCTTAATTGTAACATTTTTTAAAATTTCGAGTTCATGACTTTGCAAATATAGTAACTATTCAACAAACTATATTACAATAATTTTAAGCTGTTTTTTAAAGAAAAAAAACCTCCTCTCCCTGCCTCTTCTTCTTCTTTCCCTTGTTACATTTTGTCTCATCAAACAGCCTTAGCGTGACATTCTCGTGCACTACAGAAACATTAGCTCCACCGCACTGGCCTAACTGAAGCTAACGAAATTATTAATAGCAGTAGTATTTTATTAAAAAAAGAAATCATGTTTTCCTTTTATGATTGGAAAATGTAGGCTTCTGAGAGTACTCAGTGGTCAGATGATGTCACACTGGTTATTTGATTGCAGAACTGAAATTATGTGAGGTGAACTCCTCCAGAATTTTGATTAGACAAAAGGATCTATTTCTAATTCTGTTGTCCTGTAATAATGGTCTGTTCTTCTGATTTTAGAGTTACTTATCAGATTTCATGGATCCATGTGCAGGTCAAAGAATTTCACATGAAGTTTTAAAAAATAGCCTATCATCTTATGAATCATTCACAAAAAGTCGGAAAGGGAAGTGGCCATTTTCTGCCAAGGAATTTAACAGTAGGTATTCCCCTGGCTTCTTTTAAATATTAATTCTGAGGAAAAGAGAATATTATGGTTACTATTATAAATTCAGTTTTTATTTTTTATTTCACTTAGAATTTATAGAAACATCATAATTTTATTTAGCTTAATATTTTTATCAGTATCTTTAAAATATTTTATTATATTATTTTATTCTACATCCTAATATCTCAGTTACAATTAGAGTAAATTTAATTCACACCGTTCTTATCAGCAATTGAATACATAATTTGCTTATAGCCTAAAAAGGAGAAGTAAGAAATACCTGGCTTATTATATCTCTGTGTCTTCTGATATAGACTGAGCAATACTCTTTGCTGCTAAATACCATGTCTCCCAAGTATTATTATTAAAACAGCTTGTTTGAGAAGATAGCATTTGATACCTATCAGTTGTATTTACTCAAAAAAATGTAGCCTCTAGGAATTAATGTCCCAGTATTTAGCAAATGAATGTCTGAAACAAAGGCACATGAACACAAAAACGATCTGATTGCACAATTTTATAAGCATCTTTTTCAGGAAGGCGTTTCAATGGACTATTATCTTTCAATTGAAAGTATTTGCAGTCAAGACAATTATGTTTTGTTTTATATGTCAGCCAACAAGATTGCCAACAAAACGGAAGCAAAGCTGGTTGCCCTTCGAACGAACATAACTCACCACTGTTAGTCATTTTTTCTCTTACAATATCTATCTTCAAACTGGTCTAACTTCAGTAAATTTACTGTTCTTATTTCTTATTTCATAATTAGAAAAAAACTTAGGGTCAATAGCTTTCATGACCACAGTAAAAAGCTCATAAACTAATTGGAGGGACTAATAGTTTCATCATTTTCAAATGTTGCTCATTATTTTTAACAAAAGCAAAACTCTAATCGGACAACATAAGAAAAGTTCCTCTTCTTTTGGGTGTGAAGCATGCATGGAATTTGTTGTGAGCAGAAGAGGAACAGATATCAAGTTGTGGTAATTCCAGTTAAGTAGAAATATAATGAGCAAATTAAGATAGGTCAGAAACTTCCAACTCTGCCATAAAAGGAAAATAAACCTGTTACAGAGGTGATTGTTCCTTTCTGTGAATAAGTTAATCCTTTCCTAAGAAAAGTCAAAGTAAGCAATTGTAGATAGAGCAGGTTTGGAGAAGTTAATGCAGTGTGTGTGGGTTCTCTCTACGTGCCATGTTTTAGGGAGAATTTAGGTCAAAGTCAGTGATTTTGTCACTCGACAGATCCGGTACTTATCACTTCTATAAAAAAGGGAAGATCTAAGCGACGCAGAATTCTGCCGCCCTGGTGGCACAGAGTGTTTTTCTGTGCTGAGGTATGGAGTAGGTAATGGCTTCTTTCACAGCCCTGAAGGGAAATTAGCTCACAGATTAGCTGCTTAGCCTGTGTGCTTATATCAAAGACAGCATACTTAGGGGAAAAAAAAGGGGGGGGGGGGGAAGCTATTTTGTCATTTAGTTAAAGAAAAAAATGGTTCCTGCTAGAAAAAAATAGTTCCTGCTAAAAATATACACACGTGTGTATGTATACATACATATAGGTATGTATGTATACAAATGCACGTGTACTTTGATTAATACCTTCTGAGCGCGAAAGGTTAGTTATCTTGCATTGTAATTGCTTCCCTGAACGGGTGATACCAATTGTTTCATGAAGTCAGTGAAAAAATTGCCAGTTTCAAGAAGTGGATAAAGTGTGACAATTGATTTTCTGAAACATTTGTCTCACAGTTACATGACACTGTCTTAGCAGGATCGGGAACTTGTTAGACAAGAGGCAAAGCTCATGATACTGACTGTGTTGTGAATGAATTTGTTTGCATGAATCGGATCCCCAAACTGACACTTGCTTAGTGTATTCTTGAATGCAAAAGGAAAACAGTAATCATTTTCTGAAAGATGAGATCTGGTAGGTAGACAGCTTATTACAAATATTTTTAATAAGCTCATGAAAAAAGATATTTTACTCATAGAAACCCCCCAAACTTAGCTGTAGTTGCCTTTACAGCAGATAATGAAACTGCTAACAGAGCTGGTAGGAATAACTTGATATGTTATTTGATTAAACTAGTGTAGTAAATAATCCAAACAGAAGTCACAAATGTTATACATCTTTAAGGATACATAGTTAATGTATGTGAAAGGCTGCAATAGCCACATTTGCAGCTTATGGGCACTGCAGTGGTTCTATAGTATAGGGATGAATCTACTGTGGAGCATGAAAAGAACATTAGTGAAGAGAAAAAAACAGCAAGGACTTGGGGAGGTGCATTTGTAGGAGGAGAAAGAGGTTGTTTGCTTGGTGCAATTTGGGAAGCTAGTTTGAGCAGTCAGTAGTGAGCTAAGGGTCTATGAAACCAAGGCAGTGCAGAGGAGACAAAACAGACAAACAAAATAATATATACAAGTTTAGGAATAGAAAGAAACGTAATGAGAAAGTTTTGTTCTTGATAATGAAAGAAGAGAATTAGAACTCAATTTTCTTTCCTCGTGAAAGACTGGAGGAAGAAAGGGGGTACAATTGAAAATATGAAGAACACTATATGAAAAAGATATCTGGAGACTCTTTTGGGAGAGCTCTGTACGTTAACCACAAAATACATAAATGAATGTAATACTTTACAGAGAACATAATCTCTTGATTCAGGATCATCAAAAACATAAAAAAGACTTCTCAATTATTTCATTTTTTCTGCATTTGCCTTCTTTTGAATTTGATTTCATGCTTGACGAGTGTTTGAGAATGCCTATCTGTAGATAGCAAAACATCTTAATAGCCTCTAATGCCACAAGTGAAAGCATGTAAGATTGGTCAGAGATTAAGGTAAAATCCAAGAAAAGTGGGCCAGAATTGTGCTTTTAACTTTACAAACCAAAAAATATTCACACTTGTCAAAAGGCGAAATGGATATGCAGAAATGGGTATTCCTGTATGAAAGTATCTCGAAATTATGGTTGATTTACAGTTGACCATAGCTGGGAAGAGAACAAAAAGCAAATTGTAGAGTTTTCTATAAAATATATGCTACAAAAGTAGAAGTCAGATAAATTATCCATATTCTCAGAGGCTACTTTGTATGTTCTATAGCTTAGCAAGAAAAACAATAATTTCCATAGGCTGTTTTTGCATCTGCAGTTTTTGTGGGAAAACTGTATTGCTCTGAAAGAATTCCAGTGTGTTTTGTTGTAGTCTGTGTGAGTCATGTGCAAGGTATTAAAGTCAGAGCCTGTCCATTGTAAACCCATCATTATTGTGTAGGCCAAGGTTAAGAAGAAAATGTCTGGTTTATGATTCCACTCACTCTTCTACCTCTATATCAATTCTTGTAATCAGAAAAAAGTGCTTGAGAACTGACAATTCTTTGTAATTTCCAAAACCTCCGTTCACATCCATTAGACAGCATCCCTTCGAAGACTCTCTTGGCTAAAATATTATGTTTGCACCTGGCAGCTCTCACAAAAGTTTAAAGAAAAGAAAGAAGCCTAGCTACGAAATAGTACATGCACAACACTAACTTTCAGCATGGAAAATGGCATTTCCCCATCTCTGCAGAAGGTCTTAGAGATTCAGAAATTCCATTTACAAAGAGGATCATATACTCTTTATATAATTATTATTTTAGACTGAGGGGAAAACAAAACCAAACCAGAAAAAAAGAAGAGTGACATGCCCATTAAAGAGTACAGGACCGTATCTCTTGCTTGAGAAAACCTGTTTTTCATGTGCCATCAACATGGACTCTTTCACTTGACTTGCTCTGTATTTTTCACAGAGCTCTAACAACTACTTTAATGTCAACGTTCATTTAAGGCCGGTATAAAACCATCTGTCTCTTCCCACAGATTTTTAAATCCCTAAATGACCTCCAGATAGTTTTTAGAATTTTTTTCTTTTCTCTGTAGTGTCTTTGGAATCACCAGCCCAGTGCCTTTGAATATGTCCCTCCTCTTATTACTGAGGCCTTCCAATTAACTGGTGACTGGAAATACGGTGTCCTGTGCATTAGTCTTAATTACTATTGTGGGAACTCATTCTCAATGAGTCAAAACCTACATTTTTAAGAACCCAGTTCCCTCTTTAAGCTGTTAGCATGTGGGTAACATAACCCTCGATCTTGTTCTGCTGTCTCTTTATCAGATGTTCAGAAAGGTTGTGTTTGTTGGTTTGGTTGTTGGGTTTTTTTAACATCAAACAACTCCCACTTTTGTATTCAATTTGCAAATCATATTTTGGTAGGTGGAAAAAATCATCTGTTTGTGAAGCTGCTTTTGGCTATGGCAGGAAGTCATTAGTGGGCAGTTTCAGTGAGTGCTGGAATCCCATAAATAACAACTGTTTCCATGAGCATCAAAATTAATAAAGCCTATGGATTTGTCTTGTGGTTGGATTCCCAGCTGCTTAATAACCTGCTGCCTCTCACCGAGGCTTTTCCTTTGACTGGAGCATTCATAATGTCCCTCTCATGTGGTTTCTCTGGTGTCTAATAAATGCTGAGTTCATGCTGCAATCTTTCCTCAGTGAAGAGACTAATACTGTCTGTCTTCTCTACACAAGTACCCAGTTTCACAAAACTTACATAATAACTTGATAACTTTGAGACAACCGCCTCTCTGTCAGGCTTAGCTGAGACTGATCAACAGTTTCAGAAGTTACTGGATTAGGAATCAGCAGAGAGTGCGATACGTGTACCGTATTTATTTAGGAAACCAGGCTCAGTGTTCTGGTTTATTGGTTGTTTTTTTTTACATCCAGGAACTGAGGCCACAGTCTTCATGTCTATTTGTTTGTGCATGTCTATCAGTTTTTGCTAGTGAGGAATAAGTTAGCAGCCTCTGGGTTTGACTATACGATTGTAAGAGGAGTGTGTTGGTAACCTTCTTGAACTATCCATGGCCATTTCCCATAGGACAGACTCTGTAATTACCCTTCAGTACCATAAATTCCCTTAAATTTTCTGTTCCAGGCACCTTGCAGTACCAGCTGCCTGGCAGAGCACTGCCCTCAAGATTGCTTATGCAGGCAAACTAGGTTAGGCACAAGTTTTTCTACAGCAATTGCTTTTCCGATGACTGCTTGCACCCCTTCTCTGTGAAAGAATTATCGATGAAGACCAATACCTCAGGGAATATCTGTGTATGTTGTGGCATTTGCTAACTCTAGCATGCTAATTCTATTACCATGTATTGACATTTGTGTTTGTTCAGCTTTGGCCCGGTAATCATGTTGCTACCCCAATTTTTATGTGAGCCTTTTCAGATGGTCTCTTTTAGATCAAAGCCAACCTCTATGCAAACTTTCCTACTCTACATCAAAAATAATCTGCGGCACTTTGTGGTGAAACACCTCATGCCAAACAAAACAAATGTGGCAGTGTGTGGCGAACACCGTATAAAACAGGTATTTAAGTGTACGCTAATATGCACTCTGTTTTGCTCACAGAATCTGACAGAACCCTGCAGATACAAAAAGGAGAGAAAAATATTTGGCATCATTTCATCTAGAACTTCTTCCTGTGTAAACAGTAGAAAGTATTCCCTTTTCTATATTTACTGATTTTTGCTATGTGAAGCATTACTTCAGTGAAGTGTTTCATCTGTTCTTTAAATGTGAAAAGTTATTCCCTCTATTTGTCCCATCGGTCCCTGAGGAAAAAGCATTTCAAACATTATTTTAGCATATGCTTTACCATGGCCTTTTGCTGGGGTCGCAAACTCTGGTCCAGCATGACCCTTTCAGCTCTGCTCTGCGAAGAGCTTCCTTTTGCCTTGGAAGATACCCTTAAACTTTTCCTCAGTTGTTCTGTTCTCCTGAACTTCAACTGAGATCAGCCTCCTGATGAGAGCAAGAACTTGCTATAATTTTAAAGTCAGTAATGGATACTTTAAATATAATACTATTGCAAATTGCATGCCTCATGGAGACAGAGGTAGGGGCTTAAAGTAGTTTCTTTAACTGCTGATAGTCTTTCCTTCAGTGCTCCATTACTTTTTGGGGCACTATACTGTCTTTGTCCAATTAAAACGGACAAAGAGGTATCCCATTTACTGTCAGGTCTCCATCTTCTACTGTAAGTATTGGCTTTTGCTATGATGGTGATTTTTTTCTAAATGAAAGGTGCTGTTGTCATTCTGTTTCGCTGTACGTGTACTAGCAGAGCATGCTGGTGTATCTTTGTATCCCAAATTCTTGCAAAGTGATATAGTTCACTGAAGTTCCTCTATCTTATGTTATGACTAACAAGCCAAGCTTAGTTTGTGTTATTTACCACAGCATGTGCTGGTTTTTTGCAGGCTTGCTTTGACCTCCGCATGTCTTCCTGCCTCAAGCTTCTTCTGTCAGAACTGCATCATCTGAGCATTGTCTATTCTCGACAACTGTTGTTCTGGACAAAATAATTTCTTGTTAGCAAATTCTGGTTATTTTGTCGTGGACTAATTTTAGCCTGCCTGTTGCACTTGTGCTCTCATGCACGCTCTCTCTCAGATTTTCATCCCACGTCCCCATTATAATTTGGTCTTTTATTAGGTCCTGAATTGCCTCCCCAAATTACCAGTTTGTCTCTTCTCCTTTTGATTGCAGACTCCATTTTTCTAAAGTCTTTCTGTAGTCTTTGGTGGATATTTACATACCTTACTCTAGGTGACTAAGTTAGAAGGCTTGTGTCCTACAGCTTCCTATACAGTCAGTGAAGAGAGAGAGGAATTCCTTATGAGGACAACTGCAGCGTTTAAACTGGGCTCTGAATTACTCTTTAAGGAGCCTCCCACTCCCAGCCCTTCCCTTCCTCTCTCTTTCCATTAATAATCTACGAAGACTATCCCTCTAATTTAGCTACCTAATTTATAAGACTAAATTTAGGCAGTCTGAGTACTCCTAAATGCTCAATAATGTATTTTTTCATGTGTTTTATTTCTAGATGCTATAATGTTACATTTCTATAAAGTTTTATAGTTAGCTTTTTCTGCTTGAGCTAACCAGAAGCTATTCAAATCGTGCAATACTGTTACCCAAAATAAAACTACCTTCTGACAAATCATCCTGTTTTTGCTGGCATCTACTGATTTAACCTTCTCCAGTTGTCCTCTGCACTTTACCTCTCCTGCAGAGCTTTTAACTGCTCCATCCTTTTACTGAGGTTTTCTTCTTCATTTGTACCACTACTCCTGGTATCACATCCCGTAGTTAAAAAATCATTCACAGCCAAATATCTGACAGAGCCCTGCTTCATTCAGCATCTGACTCTGATCAGCACTGTCTGCCATAACTCTCTGAATAATCTCAGTGTCCACTTGCAGCTGGCTCATGTCCCAGCTTCTTAAAAAACACAGTTATTCAGAAGCAGTGCTTCTCCAAAACATTGGTATTATAAATCCAAATATATTCTTCAGAGCAAATCCAAAGAAAGGTCCAGAACATAAAAGTCTCAGCCTTTGAAGCCTGTTCCAACCCGGGCATGCCAATTTCTTATGGCATTAGTCTACATTCAGCCATAACTAATAACCATAATCAAAGAGAAACAGTATTGTAGGGTGAACTCTGCAAAGCAGATTCCTAAAGCACTTTAGCCAGATGGCTGTGCTAATCCATGAAGACTAATTTACAAAACAAGACAAAAATGTTCCAATGTTAAGAAACAAATTGTAAATAGGGGTACTAAAACAGGATGTAATTTTATTGGAAGTTATGTAGAGTTCCATTAATTTATTTTCTGTGCTCTAAAAGATGTAGAAATAACGCCTATTTACTCTAGCATTACATGTGCAATTACAACTTTTTAAGATTTGCATCATTCATACATGCATGAAAACACTTAATTATTGAACAGGGAGTGAGGGATTTTGAGTGTGGAGTTTTGTGCTTACATTTTGCAGACAGTTTATTGAAGAAAATAAGATTTTATTTTAAAAATTTTAGTTAGCATTTCAATGAATCGTTTATGATTTTTCAAATTTGAATGATTTGCTAGGAATCTGACAGGCAGTACAACCTACAGATTTAAAAGTACCTGATACTATTGTTCTTTGTTATTTAAAGTACTAAAATATTTAGACATCTTCAGCATGGATCAGAGTCCTAATGCTTCAACAGATGGGAGATACTGGTTCCACTTTTCATACTTGTACAATAGGTACGATTGAGTACTCTATAACAAGAACTGCTTTCATCGTGTATTGAAATGGGTCAGCATCAGTTTAAGAACAGGAGGTATTTTAAATGGGTATCGCTAACCTGTCAAATCATCCATTTAAAATAGAAACTTGTTCTTGAATCATGGATACCTACAAAAATGTACAACACAGTAGCAGAGTCCCATATTTGGGACTTCGATAAAGTTTTGGGTAAAACTTATCACTGTTTCTACTCCTGGAGAGTGCAGAGTGCTTTACTGGTGATATCATTTTGAAACAGATTCCAAGTTCGTCAACTACGTTGATATAATGTGGGTTGTTGCTGTTTGTTAGCCAGCAGAATCATCAGTATTTTATGCTATCATGGCCCTAAATAATATTAATATGGGCTACATCTGGAGGTGGATACACCTCAGTGTGAAAGGACAGAGTGCTGATAATGAGAAAGTAGATCTGAAGGATAAACAAATATTTTATCTTCAGTGGTATTTATAGGCCAAAGTGGCTTTCATGCCTTCACCAGAGTTAAGTAATGCAGAATTACGTAAAACTTCATAATGTTAATTAAAAGAATACAACAACCTAGAAAATTATATATGAGAGGAAAATATAGCATACCAAATCTGGCATGCTGCAACTCCATGCCCCCAAGGTCCAACCAGTAGCAATGACAGACTGTGCTGATGGGGTGCAGGGCATCACCAGACAAGCGTCCTGGCTGGGCCCTGCTTTTCATAGGGCATCCTTTGGAAGCTTTAATGCTGTTAGCTGGAGGATTTTGTACACCGATCCTAACAACTGTAATTATCCATGATCCCTACACAGGCCTTACAGAGGATCATCCTTATACCCTCTTTCCTTAGAACAGCCATGAAAAGTTGAACTGGAGTCTGTAGTGCATTATAGTTCATGCAAAAATCGCTATGAAACGAATAAAATGATATAGAGCCCCCCCCCAAAACAATTAAGAAAAGCTTGATAGGGGCAAGAAAAAATTCTGTTTGAGGAAAGATAGGGCTGGACCACATCTGTCTTCGGATTATGCAGCAAACTGAAGGGAACAGAGTGAGCAGTAGATAAGGAACCTGGATCATCTCACGGGATGATAGTTTGTATGGTATCTTGCCAAGATTTTAGACTTAAGACAGTTACTCATCTTGTCTGCAGCACGACAGCAGGATTGAAAGCTGCTTTGAGTTTCAAATAGGTTTTACACTGCTTGAAAGGACTGTTCACAAACAACGATTTCAACTGCCTCCAGGCATTTCTCTTGCTTGTACCAAGTACATAAAAATAAGGAAATTAAATAAGACTTCTTAATAAGACATTCTGCTGAATAAATCTGTAATTGTCTTGAATTAAAAGTGTTTATGAGGTCCTGAATACAATACTTCATCTTCACAAACTATGAGACAGAGAGAGAGTTTGACAAGCAATTAGGAATCTCAAGATAGAAAGCACTATCAAAGTCCAAGGTATTCTTATTATTAATCATTGTGTAGCTGCCCACTACTGTAAATCAACACCAGTACATTGAAGTCAATGGAGAAATTGAAGCAACATTGATTTTTCACAAGCTGCAAAGCTGACCCAAAGTATTTCAGTTTTGTTCAGGTTTCTTTAAAGAAATATAGTTGTATTTTTTCTCTTCTCCCTCTTTTTTTAAGTCAAAGAAAGTAAATACCAAAGCTAGCATTAATTGTTTAGAATTGAGCACATGAGAGGATTAAGAATGTCTATTAAGATATTTTTTCAGCCTTTCAAGTATATAATGTTTCTATTCCAGTTTTTGAACCAGACTGTAATTTCAGTTACAGCAATGTGGTTACAGAGCATTGCTAATGAAATACAGTGCTATTACTGAGATAAATATCTGACTGATAGTATTTTACATGCACTCCAGTGATAAATTGACATTGTAGCAATTTTTCATATGGGAAAAGTTTGCCAGAATACATTACAAAGATATTTGTGTAGTCATAGAATCATAGAATGGTTTGGGTTGGAAGGAACCTTAAAGTCAAATCCCCCTGCCACGGGCAGGGACATCTTTCACTAGATCAGGTTGCTCAAAGCCTCATCCAACTTGGCCTTGAACACTTCCAGGAAGGGGGCATCCACAACTTCTCTGGGCAACCTGTTCCAGTGCCTCACCACCCTCACAGTAAAGAATTTCTTTCTAGTATCTAATCTAAATCTACCCTCTTTCAGTTTAAAACTGTTACCCCTCATCCTATCACTACACTCCTTGATAAAGAATCCCTCCTCATCTTTCCTGTAGGCCCCCTTTAAGTACTGGAAGGCTGCTACATCTGCGTTTGTTTGTCATCAGAGTGAAAAATAAATGCAATGGATTAATGAGAGCAAGGGAAGTTCCTACATACACCCAATAAAATACTATGCTTGTTGAAAGTATACTTTTGTGTGTTGACTGTTTCTTCACCATTAAATATCCAGGATATGTCAGATAACACTGGGGTAAAAAACATTTACCCCAGTCTTTTGGCTTACCTGAATTTAAGGTACTTATTTTGAGCTATCACATTTCCAAAAGCTAAAAAGGTGGAACAGGGGGGAGAGGAGAACATCCCTGTAGCAGCACTAGAAGGGGTGGGTGGGGAACAACGCTGTTCATGTCTGTGCTTCCATACCCATGCCTGCTTTACAAGGTGGTAAGGACGTAGACTGCCATTAAGTAACCCCAGTGACTCTTGATCTGCAGTGTGCTGTGCTCCCCACTCCTACCATCACATCCCCGTCCCCTAGAGTACTCCTTCTCCCAAGTCGCAAGTCCTCACTCTTTCTCCATAAGTCTGCACACCCCAATCTGTTATAGCAAGCCTCCTCCCTTCTTGCCTTTTCTCACAAACACATGCTACAGTCCCTCACTCCCCATACCATGCTACCAACCCACCTCCTTTCTGCTAAGATCAAGCTCCTCCAACCTTGGAGTTCTCCATTTATTGCCCACCTTACACCTCCTCCTTGGGTCCAGCTTCCCCAAGAGGCTCCAATACACGTCATGCCAGCGTAGTCTCCTCCAGCTCTTCCCAGTCAGCTGGTGTTTCTGCTGTCCTTCTCCTTGCTATCTGTGCTCCTATGTCTACCAGCACACACTGAGTCCCCTCCTGATTTCAGCACCTTGCCTGCAAAATCTTGCTTGTGGCAGATGAAAAAATCCAGGTACAGATTGTATTTACTGAAAATCCACTTGGATGGGACTCTGCAGAAAAAAAAAGTAAGATATGTTCAGCAGAAAAGCCCACAAATGTATGGTGGCCCTACTACTTTCTCAAAATTAGCATTGTATTAATACATTATTTCTTTGAACTTGGTGTTAAACAAATGCAGATTCTGTTATGCAACATATCACATCATGGGGAATACAGTCTACCATGAATTTATCGCATCTGACATGGAATAACCTCAAGCAATAGGTCAAAATGAAAGCATTTTTTTGATTCTTATTCACAGTCAGACCCAATTACCCTGTGGAAAATACCCAGTTTTGAAAGAATGGGTCAGATTTTGAAGCATGTAAAGCAGTCACTTACGAATCTGTGTAGCGTACTTCACCAAATCTATATTTACCCAAGCCTTGTCAAACTGCCTTCAAACAGATGTTGTAAATAACTCTTGTCTTGAGTCGTATCATTTTATTGCTAAAGCAAATGAACTGAGGAGGAGACAAAGAACACAGTGCAGAATAGGAAAGGTCAGTGATACTCTCTCTACGGTGACAATAAAACATGCTGAAGTGGGGGTACCAAAACAGAGGTGGTGGTGGTGGTGGTAACTGGAAGGAAGGATACCACAGTACTATCTTGCAGTAGCATGTGATTCATAAAGCAGCAACGCATGAAGAGGAGAAAGAGTGATTCACCTGAGAGATTACTGCTACTTAGTACTGCAGCGCCTCTCATTTCGGGGATCTGAAAGGATGCATCTATGCTGCAACCTCAGTGCTGCCCTTGGTACTGCACTTGCATTCTCTGCAAGCAGCAAGTCTGAAAAAAGGACCTCAGGTCTGATCAGCTGCCATGGAAATACAGCCAAAAAGTATTATACACCAACTCTCGGTATCTTTTTGAAAGAGGAACTGTGTTTTTACCCCAGTTTCATTGAAAAAGAACTGAGGCATAGATTACCTGCCTCTCCTGAATTCTAAATACAAATCAGTGGCTAAGCTTTCATTAAAACCCAGGTACCTTCTCAGCTGTGTACCCTGACTACTCAGAAATGACCTGTAAAAATCTATATTGCCTCAGAACTCCCCTGAAGTAGCCAAAGAGCAGCAGCAGCAGCAGTTGCTGTTGCAGCAGCAGCCAGCTTAGACCTCTCCATTCAGCTCTCCTGTCACGCATTTCCCATGCCTAGCTGCCTAACTAGGAACTTGGTATATTTTAAAATCATATTTCAAAATGAATAACTGCAATTTCTAAAATTGTATTTCTGTATTGGACTACAACACTATATAACTCAAACATAATGTCTGCTAACACTTATGCATTTCATACACACAAGAGTATCAAACCTAGTAAGTAGAGAAAAGAGTTACGGGAGTAATTGGTAGCATCAACTTTCAAGTAGATTGGTTGAATTTAACAAATCATGAGAGAATTTTATTTTTGGGTCAGCAAGCTGGTAAGCCCGACAAGTGCAGATTCTATTATTTCCATGCCCGGCTCTCGGAAAGACTGAAAGGAGGAGAGGAAGAGATACACGATACATCGGCGGAGCTGCGCCGCTGATTAAGAGGATACCAGAAAGCTTACTCTGCAGTACTGAGCACTTGGATGCCATCTGTCTCTCCTCCTCCTCAGATCTGCAGCGCTGGACAAAGAGATGGGAGGGCTCTGGGTAACCCAGCCAGCCCCGGCAATTCACTGCTGCTCCCGATCTAGAAATAGAGGGTTTAACTCCTCTCTCATTTGCATGCATGTCTGAGGCACAGAAAGGAGGATTTTGCTTAGAATGATTTTCACAGACCCGATCAAATCTAGTGATAGGAGGGGAGCATTACTTGCTAGGTGTGCTGGATCCTGAGAAGCAATAACTGTGATATTACATCACAAGCTGTATGTGACACGCTTGGTATACCTAAGTGTGTCATTGTCTACCTTCAAAGATCAATCATCTCTTGGTGAAGGATGTCCCTGGTTTATACTGAATTAAGGACACTATAAAAGTAAATTAGGCAGGACTGGAAACCGAGGAATGCTTTTTCCAATTAAGAATGCAAGAAGCAATTAGTTAGGCAAATTGCAGTTGGAATTTGGCCAGTAAAATCAAATTCTGTTTTTATGAGAAGCAGCATAGGATCCTTAAGAGCACAAGTCTAATCTGAAAAAAGGAGAGGAGATGGAATAACTGCTCTTTTTTTCTTGTCTTAGAAATGTTCTTTCATTTTCCCGATTTTTGCTTATAAATGACTTAATTATATTCTTTATTCATAAACATTCTACTATACAGTTGCCTGGAAGTCTAATCCTACAATTATTATTGCAAATTAACAGAAATATGATTTGAAGGGCTATACATCCAGACTGTAAAATATCAGAAGAAATCCTTTGATCAGGAAATTAAACATATCTTAGTGAAGTCAGGACGGGTCTCATAATAAACACATATAATATAAATATGGAAACTCCAAATATGAATTTGGGGACTTGTTCAATTTTTATGTCTAAATGAGACATTTTTTGTTTCTCTCATGATTACAAAAGCCAGAGAAAATAAAGGTGTCATTTTTGACACAGATGTAAATTTGTGTTATGTTGGACATTTTTTATTTGTTTGCAAAGCAGATTTTTGTTGCATAGAGTGTAGGCGAATTTCTAAATAAAATTAAGAGCAAAGCATGGTCATAAGAAGCAATGTTCCCTGAACCTGATAGGGCCACGGTTTGTTAGAAAAAAACCCTATGATAACGAAGTACTGTACAGGCGGATAAAGGTTTGTTGTTATATGAAAGGTATGAAAGCTGAACAAAGAAAACTGACAGTATAAGATGATTTTAACTTTTAACTGTACATATAAATATATATATGTGTGTATGTTATTGAGAATGAAAGGAAAATATTCCTTCAGATGGGTTTACAAAGGGAAGAGCTAGAAGAAGCAATTTTCATTTTTCTTTTGTAATCTAGATAGTGTAAAATTATTCTGTCTTCACAACCTCAAGGCAAAGAAGACAGCCTGCTTCTCTAGCTATAAAAAACAATCTGTCAGATTTTTTTAAAGGAAGTCACAACTGATTTCTCATAAAATAAAAAGCAGGAGGATTAGAGCTTTGTGGTGACAATGAAATCTGCTCAAAACTTTTACAGTGAAACCCAGAGCTCCAGCGAGGTCCTGCTCGAGGCATTGATCCTGCAATAAAAGCAGTTTAGATTCTGTAGGTTCAGGGCTTGAACTGCCAAACATTTAGAACTCCTTATTCATCCGGATCTAAACTCTTGCACAAGCACCTATATTTGAATAGAGCTGAAGGTTAACAAAATTAAAACAACCTGCAACATACGATCCCCACCCCTACAGCATCTACACAATCCTTGTCCTCCCCTTAGAAAAGCAGTTGCAAGGCAGGTGGAAAAATACTTTTCCGAAAATACAGTTCTAAACAAACTGTGTCATGTAATGTGTTAAATTTACTATTCTGCCATATGACATGCTACTATGTCCAACTGACATTCTTTTTGTATACTACCTATTTGCTGTAGCAGTTAATTGCTTTAGCAGTTAATTTCTAGCTGTGGGGTGATGCTCAGTTGTTTCCCTTTTGTGGATCTGAATATGATCATAGTCTCCCCAAAGTTTTCAAGAGCCCCAGTATTAAGTTATTGGACTACCCTCTAAGAAAATACATGTTCTTCTCTGCGTCTAAAGCCCAATCTAGGGCCTATGAAAAGACTCTGATGAACTTTTAAACACTAAGTTCAGGCACCTGGGGTAGAGTCAAAGGAATTGAGGCAAGGATCCAGCTTTTCTGCTCAAAACCTCTTCTGCTCAAAACCTCTTGCAAAAGGCTCAAAGCCTTTTTGCAAAGGCTGGATCATAGTCTTATTTAGAGCTGAACAAGCTCAATTTATGCAAGTAGGTTGTGGGGAAATCTTCCAGTACTGCTCACGCTTGGTCATTTGCCAAAACAAAACAGAATCTGTCTCCAAATTAGCGAGTACTTAAGATCAGGAATTTTATGTCTGTATTTGTTTCTTTAGTAGTTAGCATGCTGTGGAAGGTGTGCAAACAACCAGTCCCAAACGTCCTGAATACAGGCAGTTCTCTGTGCCAAGTTATTCAAAGTCCAGGACAGTATTTAATTTACCAGTTTACAGAGATTGCAGTTGTGTTAGGTGCTGGCTAGCACAGAGAGCTAGCAGAGCTCTAGTGCAGATAAAAAAGATTCATAGCGTTCCCTGATAGGTACAGAGAGATTTTAAAGGAACAATAGCAGCAACAGCCTACAGCTACTTGAAGGGCAGTTACAAAGATGATGGAGCCAAACTCTTCTTGGTAGTTACAGACAATGTAATAAGAAGCAATCACCACATAGGTTTGGGTTGGGCATTAAGGAAGATACAGGGACATGGTGGAACCTCTGTCCTTGGAGGTTTTAAGGACTTGGCCAGGCAAGGCCACGGCTGGCAATAGTTCTGCTTTGAGGGGACTTCCAGAGATGCCTTCAGCTGGCATTTCTGTGACACAATGAAGTCAGATACCCATTTTCTGTAGACTTACTTACGTAATCTTGTGCTTTTGGAAATCCCTACTTTAACAGGATTTTAACCTTCACGCTGTGTGTACGAAAGTGGAGATGGAAGAAGTAACAACTGGTAGGAAAGAAAGGATACTCTTTGTGCTTAGCTTGACTGATATTTTCCAAGTCCAAGGAAAACCATCGAGTAGGTATTTTGTTACTGGCTGAAAAGATGTGACATTCACATAACCCCCAAAGAGGTAACATTCAGCACTTTTAACTGAATTGTATTTGGATTTTGTGCATGCATACACAAACCTCAAAATTCAGGATAAGTGAAGTGTAAGGGACAGAACCTGATTACATAGGACAGGCTGGCATTTCACTCTTAAAATAAAAAGTGTATTTTCCAGGTAGACACATTACACAGATACTACTCATTGCATTCAGGTAGTTACAACACTGCATCTATCTTCCCTGTGCAAGTGAGAGCAGAGTTTGGTCCTGGAGCAATACATTTGTTTTATTGTATGTAAATGGCACTCGCCTTTGCTTATTTTAATGGAAGTTTCAAAATCAGCTTTGCTAGTACCTATATTATATTTAGAGATATATATACTTCCATCAAAGAGAAGTTTCTGCCCCCTCATCAAGAAATGTGTGATAATTCTCAAAGCCCAAGCATGCAACCTGTCTTCAGCTTGAAGCCATGCCTTTGAAAATGAGCATCCATTTTCAGTTACTTGAGGAAGCGTTGTGTTGGGGAAAGGAGGAGGACTGCAGGCTGACTTATTTTGCTTGCAGTCAAGTGGAAGAAGTCTCACCCAGTGTTACTGTAGTAGAAACACAGGGAAGGAACGAGCGATGTAGAAATCTGCAAAGTTGCCTGGAGGCCAGAGCTGAGTTTACAGCAGGCTGCTCACCTCTGATCACAACAGACTCTGCAGCAATGCCAAAAAGCAAGCATTCATACCAGACTAAGCAGAATACTACACCTATTTACAAAGAATAACGTCAAGAGCAATTTTCTTTAGAAAATTCCTTATTAATCATGGTGGTTTAAAGGCTTCCTGCACAACTTAAGAAGACAAAAAAGGAGGAGAATACGTTACAGCAGAACTAGGAATTCACCTACCACATTACTTAATGTTCATTGGAACTTAAAAAGGTACTCAGCCGTTTCATAAAATGATGACTCATGTAGCATCACTTCTGTTTCCTTGCCTAGAAAAGGAGATTTTATTTATAAAAAAGTAAAAGATTGAGAAAGCAGCTTGGCAAGATGTCCTATCACATACTTCAGATCAGATTCCTCATTTATAATTTATAATTTCATGAGGCCATTCAGTTTGTAATTTCCTTTCTTCCCTTTTCTATCACCAAAATGTGAGAACAATGACAGAAATAATGAGTCAGAGAGAACCTTTTGCCTCTAGAAATACCCTCCCCCTGAAACTAGAAATTATATTATGAATTTATCCAGTAAAGTAGAACAAGTTAATTCGGAAGCTAAATCACAGAAGTATTTTGTAGCTTCAATTTTTATACATACACATTTCTATACATATTATATACTTCATAAACTATGTGTCCACCTGAAGCACATGGCAATGGTACCCACCAGAGCTGCGTTCTGGGACATCAGCAAGTTGTCCTGGCTCTGCAGCCTGGTGGTGGCTCCTCTTGTTCACTGAAAGGGAGACATGACTACTGTCTTTCTGCAGATGAACCAGAAGGAGCTCAAGCTTCCTTAAACGTCTGCCATGTTCATCCAAATAACCTGAGGTGTACCACCAGTCAGATTAGGTTGCATTTTCATGGCTCTTTAAGACAGTCTAGGTGCAGATGGCAGCTGAAATGCGTGATCTCACCCTTCCCTGGCACCCCAGGAGATGTTGCTGCTCCCAGATTTGCACTGGCACTTGTGCTCATGCGTGAGGGAGGGCAAAAAGTGATCTGGCTGGAAACTGTTGCTTTCTGCTGGGTTTTCAGACAGAGTAGCCCCCTGACCTCACTTGCATGAGAGTGCATGAATGCGAGTGGTAACACAAGGAGGCATGGAGAAAGCATGGCATGGAGCAGAGGGGTGGGTAGCAACCATCTCTTTCAGCAGCAGCTATTACTTAAGTTAGCTCAAAACATTCATGCAACCGCAATCACACTTACACTTCCATGGTACCTCCTCTGTGGGGATCAGAGTACCAGGCAAGCGGTGTCCTTCCTGGCTGGGCACCCTCCCAGGGGCAGATTGCAAAGACCAACAAATTCCTTCACCTTCCTTCTGGGTCTTAATCTGTGGCATACAAAGCTCTTGCCTCAACCGTAAGTGTTTCTATTGTCTTTTACAGTATGGGCCAACTAGAGACAACACTTTCAGATACAGCTGCTAGCAAGCAGGTTAGACATCCAGTAGAAGAAAACATCCTTGTTTTATTTTATGAGAAACTTCCCAGATTTCCAGTTGGACTTTGGTTCCCTTGTAGCACACTGGCAATGCTAAAGGCCACATGTGTGGTATAGATACTGGATTGTGCTATAAAGGAGCTGGGAACCTAAAAAAGTTTCATCTGGCTGGAACACTTTGGGACAGCAATACATTGCAACAGCCAAAGGGGCAAAGGAGGGATGATAGGCTAATGCTATAACTCTCTAACTCTGTTACTGCAGGCCCCGAAATACTGTTTGATTGTAAAATTTCACTATTCATGTCCCTGATGAAATGTGAGCAAGTCTATATCAAGCAGCCAAGGGCTTTATAGGGATGGAAATCTAAGGCTGAATTAGGAAAATTGTTTTAATGTACTGATGACAACTTGCAGTTTGCATACAACAGAATTGTAGAATATGCATTTTGGTAGAATATACATGACAGAATTCAGAAAAGGGAATCATATTCTACCTTACCACCTGTGAGACAAACACTGCCTGTAGATTTGTGTGGCATTTGCATGTACAGTTTAGAAGAGAATTTGTAGACATACGTATCTAAACAGAAAGATAAATGGATTTCGTAAAATCAGAACTCCAGTTTGTACTGATACGGTTCACAATAAAAGCCTGAAGAGTGCTTATAGTGGTCCTGTTCTGGTAAGTCTTTAACTTTTTGGAGTGGTTAAGTAACACTTTTCTTTTTTGCTCCTTGTAAAGGTCATGTAGCACTGAGGGGGGAAAGAGAGTGGATTTGAAGCCCACCTTAAAAGTAGTGAGCTTTATCATTTTATCATCATTATTCCTACTGGAAGGCTGTTGAAGAACTTCATTGTTCTTAGCATTAGGATTGTTCTATTAATTTTCAGCCCAAATCAATACATTTTCTAAAACAAAAACAAAAAAACCCCAAACCTGAAGTTGGTTGTTCAGCTGAATCCGCCTTTATTGCAAATTAAACTAATTTCATTTTGCCATTTCCCTTAGCAGAAATGACAAACAATTATACAGCAACAGTTTTATTGATCCCTTCTTTATAACTTCCAAAGCCCTTTTTGAGTTAGAAGACATACACGTCACTTGAATTTTCTTGCTTCTAGACCAAAGACAGCCAGTTGTTTAAACCTCTATTCATAGGTCCTATTTCTGAACCTCTTCTTTCTGCTGTTCTCTCTTACAGACTCCGCAGAGCGTGGTGACCTAGGCCGGCACACACCTCCCACAGAAGCCTCTACAGGAGGAGCAGAGCACAGTAATTATCTCCCATGTGTTTTATATGACATTTTTTGTTAATAAGCCCCAGAATACCATTTCCCATTTTTGGCATCACATTGCTGGCTCATATTTCACCTGTAATTCTCTATAACGACACCTTGTTTTCTGCCATGCTGTTTCTCTGCCAGATATTCCCCAATTAGTATTTCTACATTTCATTTCCCTTCCCTTAGCGTAGCACTTCATACTCACCTTTCCTGCAGTATTTATGCTGGAGGTGACATCCATATGCATATCATCAGTCAGCCTGACTCCTTTGTTACAGAAGGATATATATGTGGTAGCTCTTTGAGGAAACGCTGCTTACAGGTGTGTTGACGATTAGTTACATCTGCTAGGGGAAAAAGAGACAGAGGGGAAAAAGAGACAGGTAGGGCTGCATATGGTGGAAAAACATTGAGCAACGATTATACAATTAAACTGTAGTGTGGATTCAGCAGGCCCTCAAAGTTATTTTATGCTTGTAGATCATTACCTAGAAGTGAACGTACAGGTCTCCTGGAGAACATCACAGAAAGAAGGCAAACTGCACGGGAAATTTATGACAAGAACAAATGTATGCATTTGTGCTGCACCCCATGAAACCGATGGATTGCAGCAGAACAGCAGGGCTGTAGGAGTCATTTGCTAGTGAAAAATGTGCAGAGCTGGTTTAAACCTTTCAAAGTACAAAAGGGAACAAGAATTCAAGCTCAGGCATGACAGTTGCCATATGCCAGGGGTTTTTTTTGCGTATTCTTCCTAAAAAGTACAGGGCGGGGGTGGAGAGAACATCTCACTTAGGCATAGATTGCCCTTATTTGCATTTATGGAAGTGTTTGAAGAACTTCTGCCTGTCCTTTGAGCTCAGGTCACCCACAGAGCAACCCTGATGCTCCAGAAACCATTTGTTTTCTCTGTCTGTCCTACTGCTCACCCAGGGAGGCTGCTAAGCTCCAATGGTCAGCGTAGTTGCCCTTCTATCTTCACCACCCTGCAGAGCAGGGCAAGAGGAATACGCTGTAGATGGTCCAGTTCACACATTACCAAGTGCACTTCATGAAAAACTTGAAAGCCCACCCCTGCCTGATATCAGAGCTCCTTCTTACCAGGAGGTGGCACTGCATAAAAGATTGTGCCAATTGCGACAACCCAGCCTTTGTCCGCAATTCTTTTGGGGGTGACAGCATGGAGGAATGGCAGGGCGTTTTCCCAAGGAAACCTGAGGTACCCCAAAAACAGTTTTGCATCTGCATAGCTTGATGCATATCATCATCCTACCTGACAATTTTTGCCCACTTTAAAATGTATCTACATATTATCTGTTCTTAGTTTACTCGTACAGATGGTGTTCAATGGGAAAGGTCTGTTACTTCTCTGCAAAACCTACATTTATACAATTGGTCAGCATGGTCTGAAAACTTTATTTAGAAGGAATAAAAATACCTAGGATAGCAAAATAAGGGCTATTAGAGTAACAGCCCTTGTGCATTACTACTATGGGTTTGAGAAATGAAGAGTAAGTTATTTGGTAGGGTGATGTAAAATGGAAATGGAAAACCATAATGAAAATTTTGCATCTCAACTATAGCCACTCTATTAGTGCATCTGTCAAAAATTATTCACCACAAATGACAAAACAAGTGGGATTGTCCCTGCTTATGCATAACTATTATGTTGCATAGTTCATACACCCGATACACTGGAACATATACTGGGTTTTCAGATTCTTCGGTGACACTGATAACTATGTTTATGTGTCTATGCACACATACACATAGATGTACATACATAAGTATGTACACACATATATAGATATATAAAAACACAGACACAACATTGCACTTGTAATTTTTTTGCATTTGTAAAGTGTGGGTAAAAACAGCGGTTTAAAATGTCATACCAACCATATACATTTTTCACTTAAAAATTCCTATGAAGTTGCTTTACTGAAAACTGTTTTCATTATCTTTTTTTGTGAACTTCTCTTCACTTTCTTCTGATTCTTGAAGTTAGTATTCAGGTTGAAATACAAAGCATTACGAATGAAAGGCAAAGCATGGATCTCACTAAGAGCTTGCATGAACTCTGGGCCAGTGAAGTCACATCCCTTGAATATTCATGTCCTCAGGGGCTGCATGTGCATCCACAAGTACTTGATTAGCTTCTCTCTCACACAAGCCTGTGACAGCTTGAAGACTCTTGGTCTTTGAAACTTCCCTCCAACTCCCTGCTCCTTATCAGAGAACCACTGATAAACCCCTTAGAGGACAGATTTATCCTCAAAACTTTGCTTTTCATGATACCGACTCTCAACCTGTTCCTCCAGGCTTGGCAAGAAACATATTCAAGACCAGAGACCCTCAGATAAATTTAGGATTTGTGTACAATGACAAAAATTCATATTTTCATTGTGATTTCTGCTGCTAAGAGCAAGTGCTGGTGAAGCTGAGAAGAATTTGGCTTGTTGACTGTCTGTATGAAATGAATTTAAAGATAGTAGTTCCAAATATAACAGCTTATGAAACTGAGCATCACCAAACTGTCACTGTTTCTAAAGAAAGCAGTAAATGAAATACTTGCTGACATCCATTAGACTGCCATGGTGGCAGTCTAATGGTGTAGTTTAATGGTTTTAATGGTGTAGTTTAATGGTAACAGACCGCCATGGTGGCAGTCTACGGTAGCCTTGAGGCTGCTTTAGTAAATGCATGGCCTCAATGCATACTGCATCCAGGTATAAGAGTGAGTGTGGGTATGGTGTCTAATCAATATGCCTTGTTCCTGTCAAAGTCACGCACGATCTCTCTTAAACCAGACAATCTCTAAAGGGGAAAAAGCATGTTGATTGTAGCTGAATGTAAATAGCCATTAAAATATTGGAAACAAAGTTACAGGGGACAAATAAAAACCAATAAAATCCTTTTGTAAAATATAGAGTTACTAAAATACATTCCTGTGTGTCATTATGGATCTCTGAGACCTAGGAAATTGAAAGAACAACCCAAAATCTTCTACCCTGAATGTTATCTTTAAGTATTAACTTTCTTCAGCTCACCTGTGTGGTCTTACTCTGTATCTCCAACAAATGCTGCTAGGAATCTTTGTGCACTCTCCATCCATGTTCCACATGTTTGTTCCACACTGAACAGTCTACTTTCCCAGGTTTTGCCATATTCCTTAATGATCACATTTCTTTGTCTTGGCTGTTTGCTTATCCTACAAGTGCCAGATTATATGAAGGTTTTTTCCCTGTGTGCCTCCAATCAATAGATGCCGAGCTCAAACTACATCTGCTGAACTACTCTTTGGATTGCCTTGTCAAGCATTATTTAAGTGAGGCTGGATAAAATGATTTTGGGTAGGAGTCACTTTCAACATGTATCATATTCCACAATGAAAACTCCCTTTGTAGAGGACCAATATGCAGATGATATTGAATCAATTGCAGCAGCTATTAAGTCAGATGACTTTCTTTGACTTTGCTCCCAGATCCTGTTTTACGCTTTCCATCAAATCCAGCGCTCTTCAGTACCCTTTCCATACAAGAGGGACAAAGCCAGCACCACTCTTATAGGTTACGATTGGCCATGATACTTTTGGCTGGCAGACTTGCTACAGATGTAGTAACTATAGACTCATACAGCCTCTGATCCAGCCCTCAGACAAGGACCTAAACTCACACTATCATGGTCAAGTACTCCATCCATAACTTAAATCACTGCACCTGGGATCATGATGGTTCTCTGCTTTGCTACTATGGATAAGGACTGCTCTCTGCAAATCAGAAAATCACAAGCAAAACACTCAATCGACTGGAAAGACATTAGTTACTTGTAGACAAAATAACTTGCTTACTATATTGATAAGACAGTCTTTCAGAAAGCGGTCTTATCTCTTTCTGACTACAGCCTGGCTATCTTATCCCAGAGTCCAAAACAGATGACATAAATGTCTCCTTGTATTGTCCACTGCCTGGCACATGTCTTTCACCAGACTTCAAAGTTCAGGGGCGTCTTATGTCTTATCTAGAAGAGTGTCAATATGAAAAACTGGCAAGGCAGACATCTGATTTAGGCCACTGACCTTTGAAAGAATTATACTTTGAACTTCACCATCAGTCACACTGCCAGCTCAGAGGAGCAGTAATGCAATGTTTGGCTGATGCACCAAGTGTTCTTTATTTGCACCACCATGAAGACAACATTAGCTTGTGCAGATACAAACCAGCATGTGAGCATGAAAGGCAATTATTTACCTTAAAGCTGCTGTGGTTCTTCTAGATGTCATCAATGTGGAGTTCATGGCTCACGCTCTGTGCTCACTTTCTTGCTCTCTCCATCAGCTTCAGATCTGAATTATGAAGCAACAAGGAACAGATGGATCCCACTGCTTTTGCCTTTGCTTGAAAGCATGAAGAGGCGTAGAGCACACAGCCAGCACTTACCAGGTTAAAGGCTCCTCTGTCATGCACAGGAGATGCACGTACATCTACAGTAGGGTCATCCTGGACCCTGATGCCTGCTAGATCAATGCTGGCTTTTTCCAGGGGAACAGTAAAATTCCACAGCTGAGTATGGGAGTCACTCTGCAAGAGCAAAATAAATTGGGAAAGGAAGAAAACACTGCCAAAAGGGTAAAAGATGGGGACACAGGGTTTTTGCAGTTTGATGGAGGGCTCGTTTTATTTGGCCCTGCGTACTGCTTATATTCCACCCACCTAAAATTTATACTGAAAGTTCTTTGTCAGTAACTCTTTTCAACACTATCAACACTGGTAATGAAGTTTATAAAATCCTAATCTTTCGGTCAGTCTTCCTCACTCCCCATTATTTCTGCTCCCTGGAGGGCAAAGAGCAAACTTATGAGTCCACCTCACACAATTTTCTTACTCTTTGGAGCTTGTGAACCTTACCTCTGTTTTTTTTTCTCTGAGCTGACATGACTGTGAGTCATATGATCCCTGTTTCTGTTTTCTTTTTCCAGCTGTTCCAGGTATGGTGAAAATGACTCACATGAAGGACCATAAAGATGTACTTGTGGCTTGCTAAGAGGAAATCTGCAAATCACCTTTCCACTTTCTTTTTCAATTTACTAATTTTAAAAGGAATTCATTAAATTCTCCTGCCTCACTGGCACATTGGGAAACTGATGGTCCAGTTTCTCTGTGTGGGTGGATCACCAAACTATGCCAAAGCTTACCAAAGTCATTAAGACATCCACATCCATATAATCCTGGTCATCATCTGTACCACAGAAGCATGAGAGAACAGAATCAGTGAATTTTAAGGCTGTCATGGAAAACACTGGGACTCAATTGATGTGTAAATATTCAAGACTAGCCCTACAGTAAAGGAAACAGTCAGGAAGTATCATACTCTCTTAGCTGTCTCTGAACGTGCTGGACTCAAGCTTTCAGCTGGCATTAATTTTTTCTTGATATCAGGTGCTATTGTCAGTTACTGATGCATTTAGACAGCAAACAACAAATATTGTTTTTTTAACAAAAAAACTTCAATTTTTTGTTAACAAAAAATTTTTCTTTGTTAACAAGCTTGCCAGCTTGACATAAGGGCTCATTTTTTAAAATGAAGATTTCTCTATTTGTCTCTAAAATGTGTTTTCCAGTTCTGGAGGACAGAACTGTAATTCTATAGTCCTTTTATATTCTGTCATCTTATGCGTTGCTGGCATATCTTATATTTATGGACATCCCATAGTGAATAAACTACACATAACATTAAAAAAAAAAGTCAGTGTTCTGGCCAGTGTCAGAGCCACAGTGAAAAGGAGACAAACTAGAGGAAAATCAAGCATCCGAGGATGGAAATGCTTCTGGTATGGTCTGGATGGTGAGATAGGAGAAAATGTCTTTTTTTCCTATGATAAGGTAAGGGCTTATTTTCTTTAGCAGTACAGGCAGAGCTGGCCCTGCAACACAGAAATCATGGGCTGTATTTTTCAGGAAGATGATTGTGTGCTAGGGATATCAGTTTATTAGATTTACATTCCCTCATGTTTCATTTTCACTCTCTACCGAATGTCAGGGTCTGGTCTTCGGTGGACAACAAGTGACTTGCTAGACCACGGTTACCTCTTCCTGCTCCCTCCTTTCTCCCCAGCCCTAGGATTTATGAAAGGTACCAAGCTGCCTTTCAAAATTTGCTCTGCTTTGCAGCTATATATAGATCACTTACTGGAAGTCTTTAATCATAGGGGCCACAAGAAACAAGATCTTGAAAAACACTCATGTTATATTTGTTCATAAACATGTTTTATATGGGAACAATGTTCGTCAGTTAAGAACTTTTAAGTTGCAAACTAAATACTTTGGCATTGAATTAAGGCTGTCCAACCTCCTGTTTCTCCCCTCTTCCATTCATACCATGCCTGTGGGAAACCATTTCCTTGCGTTCAAAATGGTACAATCTTAGGCCATGATGACAAATTTTTTTTCTTATAGGAACATACCTCATCTGGTACACGGCCAGATAGAGCTGAATGAGTGAGCAGCTATTCAATAGACTGCTTTCTTCTTGCTTAGCATAAAGCCCCAAGGTCTATTAACATCACCAACCAAACCCTAGTAAAAGGACCATTATAAATTTTCCCAGTGGTTATTGCTGGCAGTCATCCCTACAGTACCTTGGTAAATCATCAGCATGTTCTGGCCCAATTTAAGATTTTTAGGCCTGATGTTTTGTGACTACTTAACATTACACAGTCCCATTGATTTCAATTGCAGCCGTGAATGCTGCGGCACTTTCACACGTCAGTCTCCTTAAACAAGGTGCTCAGAAAATTAAGAATACAAATTTGCAACTATCTATGAAAAATTTGTCTTAAAAGACTTACCTCACATCACAGGAATCTGTGGTATAAGTAAGATCGAGTTACTTGGTATCATATTTATCTTTTACAGACAATTAAAAAATAATAAACTTTGAGGTTAGTCAAATTCTCTCTCATCCATCTATTCACCTGCCTATCTCTCCACCCTAACAACATGTGAACCTGCCGGGCAGTTTCAGCCCAATTTCACAGAAGGTCAGTGATGTCAGAGATAAATTAACGCTCTTAAGGTTGTGCATGCTTGGGTGGAGGCGAAGACCCAGAATGGGCTCAGGCACAACATGGGCAGCCATTTGCTTAGGCAAACAGAGAAGTTACAGAAGAAGAAAATAGGGAAAGGGGTTTAAGGATGGAAGGCTGGAAACCATGGGAAAACAGTTTTTATTAGTTCTGTAGTTCATGAAAATATTTATTTTTCTATGGACTTACATACCTCCCAAGTTTTTTAGGTAGGGCCCCTCTTTTTATTAATCTCCTTCACTATACAACCCTAATTAAGTCCTAGAGGAAGCTTGGGAAAAAAAAAATAACTGATTATATCTTTAAAGAGTGCACCAGAACGCATATACA
>NW_008825071.1:6886130-6910079 GCF_000699105.1 Pygoscelis adeliae
GCTGCCTTAATTCTGGCATTTCCTACCTTATACGTGTTTGATGCTTGAACCTTAGAATCCTTGCTTTTAATAAGGTGTTTTGCAAATCTAATCTTTACACATACACAGATGGGAGCCGCAGGACTAAGAATGCATGCGAAGCATTTCTGACTGCAATATCGTTCCTGCAATTGAGTTTGAAATATAGAGTTCTTGACATTGTCTTATTAGTGATTGCTAAATCTGGCATATTTTAAATTCACAGTTCAGCTATAGTATTTGAAAGCAGGAAACAATTACTGAATTTGCTTTTAGAAATGCTTGAGTGATAGCAGGATGTGCAAAGTATGACGGCTTTTCATGTTGATGCAGCTGGGTCCTGAGTTTAAAAACTGGTTTATTTTATGGATTTCAAATAACACATTTAATGCCTTTCATCTTGAAAGAACCGAACAGACAGAGTTTCACTGATTTCAACAGACTGACTTACAGATAGCAAAAGGGTAACAAAGTTCTATTTGCGTGGTTTTTTGCTAGTATTCCTCTCTCATACAGGAAAAAATATTAGACTTCTAAATGTATCGTTTCCTCATTCAGGAACTAGATGATAATTGACTGAAGAAAAAAATCCCACAAGATATCTGTAGTTAATCAGTGTTGTAATATATGAGCCCAGTGAGAAAGCCACGGCTGTAAGCAGGATGTAAGCCTCTAAGCTGCACATACAAAATACACTTGTACAAAGGCAAGTGTTAATTACACATACGTTTGTGCTTGTCTTTCTCTCCATATATGTTTATGTACGCCTAGTCATGTACATAGATTAATTAAGGAAAAAAGCCATTCTGAGGAAAGAAGGTTTCTAAGGTCCCAGATCAACGTTCAAGGCAAATACAGACAGTCCCAGGCTCTCACAGGCTGCAATGCTCCGGGCTCCCGGGGTCCAGGTCACTGTGATGAGTTTGGCGTATGCTAAGGTAGGTCTGGAAGCCTAAGGTAGAAATTTGCATCTGTGCATGACTAGGGCAGGAATTAAAAAAATACCGAGAGGATGACATAGAGAAAAGAAGAAATAAAAAATGGTGGTGCAGGAAGCATACAAATGGATCAGATGGAGCCTTTGCAAAGTAAAACACCTAGGATATATTGGAGATGCCTTACTGACTACATGGGTTAACTCGTTACAAATCCTTTTGAGTCCTAACTTGTGGCTGAGGGTTTTGAGTCAATCTGATGACAGAGGGAATGAAAACAACATCATTTCGTGGCAACAAAATCCGGTGTGCCTGAGAGGTTTTGTCTCTCCCGTGATGCCTGCACTCTGGGATCTAGCTAGGAAGGGTTGGTTTGAAAAGCGTGGTAAGCATCACCCAGGAATTCGTGCTGTAAATCTCCCAGCAAATCCGGCCTTGCCCCCCACAGCTGGGAACCCCACTCAGAAGTGCTTTCCCTCTCTTGAGAAATAAGGTTTATGCTGCTCTTTTTTTGAGTAGGAGTAATACAGGAATTGCAGACAACGTTTCCTGATTTGCTTAAAAAAAAGGAAAACACAGAGGGGATAACTGACAAAGGAAAGGAGAAGTTGTGAATGGAAGTGACATATCAAGGCACTCACTTAAGCGTTTGATGGTTTTAACCCTCTGTGAAATTCCAGATGGGGATTTGAAAGCAAGAGAGTCTGCTGCCCACGGCCAGGTCAGTACATCATCATTTCTAACAAGGTGGCATCACTCAACCGGACAGAAATAGACTGCTCCTCCACAGAATCTAACAGCCAAGCAAAATCCACAGGAGTTCCTTCTAGTTCATAAATACAGTCAGGCTACAAAACCATGATTTAAAGCCTTTTAAAATCACTGATTGTTCGGGCATCTCCTGTGATAAACTGTCACACAATTTAATTATCTTCTGCGGTATCAATTTAGCACGATCCCTCGAGACGTGTCATTGAACTCTGTCTTCACACTGAGCAAATGGTTCAGTTACATCCTCTTCAGCCCTTTGGACACAGAGGAGAGGCACGTTTGTTGGTCGCATGCCCCACTGAAGTGCCAGACACCAGTAGTCATCTTTGGCAACTTGTCCTTGCCGCTGCTTTTTTTGTGTCTGTGCCAGCTACAAGCCCTGTGCCCCATCGAAGAGCAGAAACCAAGGTGGGGGAGAGCAGAGGAAGCCCCCAGGCACGCTCAGGGGCTGGGCTGGCTTCACTCCCAGCAGGACGCTTGCTCTTTGCCTTCTTCCCTGCCATACCTTCCTATCCCTGCCTGGAAAGCAGCTTCCAAAGGGAGAATGCTTCCACCTCATCGCCTTGTATAATCCGCTGGTAGTTATGGAAAGAGGCTAGGAAAGCATTCAAAGATACTTCCACTTAAGCAAAGCTTCGTTCCCACACATTTCACAGGGACCTGGCTCTTCTTGTTTGATCCTGCAGTAAAGTCACATAGCTGGTACGCAACAGCCTCTGTAAATTTTGCGATGACAGAAGCTCACAAAATCTTGTGTGAGACCATAATAGCAGCATATGGTTTCATTGCAGAATAACAAAAAGCTGAACAAAAAAAAAAACAAACTCCACACTAGCCCTTAGTTCACGTCAGATTGAGGGAAAACCATAAGGTGAACATACTTGACAGCAGAATGCCTGGGATTACGAATCCAGAACAGCAAAAGAGAAACCGCAAACTTTTTCTGTTGTGGAGATGTTTATGAAGAAACCCTACATCTGAGCAGGCCAAACTTCGCAACAGCTTGGCTCCAGACCTAGTGTTGTGGCTCAGAGTTATCTCTGCTTATTGCAGGGTATGTTGTTTTGAAAGAAGCAGTCTGTTTTTCTGAGGTCCTCGCCATGCCCAAGGTTGTCCTTTAATCTTGCAGCACAGGTTAATTCTTCCCAGCTGAAGCGTAGTGCACCAGCAGCACACGAGGTTTGGGCTGAGCAGCCAGGCCCTGCATATGTGCTCGCTTTAGCTATAAGTTGCACAAAATCCTGCTGGGTTTTTAAGAAAACCTGATCATCCTTATAAGGGGAGCAAAGCCAACACTCACATGCTGGAAAAGCCATTAAAAGCAACAAGGCCAGCAGAAGCCTGACAAAAAGGTTTTCACCTTTCCAAGGTTCACATGCCAGATCCCTGGAAATAACTGAACAACACTCAAGGTAGTGATGCTGAGCAAGCTTCCAAACAGCTCTAGGACTCAAGAAGGCGGATGGATACAGGGAGATGAGTGCGTTAGGTCTGCAAAGTCAGCACTGTCCTGTTCCCTTGCTTGGTTGAATTCCTGTAAAGGAAATTCTTCTCCCAGTACAGTTTGAGAGTCAGTGGTTTTGTGGATAATCCACTAAATTATTGTTATTAATATTACTAATATTATCTTTAAAGACCTTCTCATCCAAGCTCTGTCTCATATCTTACATGGCTTTCAGAAAGTTATTTAAGTTTGTTACGTTCCATCAATATGAATCACAGCTTGGTCAAGTGCATAAGGAGTACGGCAAGGAGAAAAATAATTTATGTGAGGGAAGCAGTCAATTACTCCATTGATGTGTGCTGTTTTATAGGCTTTTCACTGCCAATCAATGTCACAGCTTTTCATCTCTTTTTCCGAACAAGTGCACATTATTTCATGCAGTTCAACTGATTTTAGCCTGGCAGCACTCTGTAAATAAAGCTGTCCCTTGTCAGACAGTTAACTTCTTTCCCTTTGCACATCACCTTTGAATATTGCCGGAGAAACAACAAGCCACCATCAGTGGTTATTGGCCAGACAGGCACCAGAAGGCAATCTGACCATCTCCATTTCACGTCAATGCAAAACACAGCTGGAGAATAAGAAGTGTATTTGTAGCCTGGGAGCCATCTCAAAGTGGAGCAAAGTTCACAGTATCCTCCTCTGGAGCCTTTGGGCAGGAGGCAAACTCTGATTACTTGGCGCAAAGTTGAGTTATTTTGAAATGTCGGGCCTGAAGAGGGATTTGTCGGTGTGGGGTTTTGGGGTTTTTTTTGTTTTGGTTTTTTTGTTGGTTTTTTTTAAGTCGCTAAGCAAGGAGCAATCTGATGGGGAAGCAGCAGCCGTCTCATCATGCTGGAACTGATTTATCTGCACTGCCCTTTGAGTATTTTGTTGCAATTTTTCCTAGCTAGTGGTTTCAGCAAAGGTTCCTGTTCAGCTAATAAAGACATAACCATATAAGCTGTCGAAGACCCTTTCCACTTAGAGACAGGGCTCCTGAATCTCTGAAACAGCCCCTGTTGCACCAGAGACCTCTGTTTATGCGAACTGCCCTAGTGTCTGGCTTAGGCTGTGCTGAAAACAACAGGAGATTGTTGTGTTCCTCCAGAGAGAAAAAGAAAAATAAAAGCAGCATTCAACCAGGACCTCCTCAAGAGGGTCTTGCTAGAGTGAAATGGTGCTGGCAACTCGTAAAAGCTTTGCAATGTCCTACCCAGCTGGGAAATGCACTCACTGCACAAGAGACAACTTAGTTCATTCATGCTGTACAACAACATCCACATTTTTCCAGCTCAGTGACTCTGATATGCAGACATGGATAAAGCCAGAGTGGGGAAGACAGACATTTCAGCTTTTTCCTCCAGGCTTTTAGCTCTAAGACAATATTATCCAGTGATTAGGTTACTGATATCCAGACCCAGCTGTTATTTTTGGATTTGCCCTTTTCCAAGTTTCTGACATCAGACAGTTACTAAAATTCAATGTGCCTCAGTTCCTTCATATATAAAGTGGGGGCAAAACATGCTTTTAAATATGATGGCAAAATGCTTTTAAAATGCTGGGATATTCTCCTAAGAATTACTCTGGAAAAGCAAACTATTTCTATCTTACAAGCTGCCATTAGCTTGTAAGTGGACCCATCATCTCTTCAAATACATGGCAGAATTTTCTTGTGACTGGGTAAATAGTTTTTTGTTTTGTCCACCAGGAAACCCCGTATCAACAGTTGTATTTAGCTGCTTGGATCCAGCTAAACAATCTAAAAGCACTCTTATCCTACACGTCCACACATGGAGTTACCAACAATTCAACAGATTTTCCAAAATAACTCCACATAGAAGCTGCCCTTAAGGTTCACATCTTTCACTGAAATCAATCAATAATATAGGATCAGGCCCTAGTAAACAACTTTAGAGGTACTTTGTAGATCGATTTGCTCAGCTAAACTGTTATTTAATATAAAGAAATGTCCTGTCCCATCTCAATTCACACAGCTCCAGAGGGATGTCACGAGAAAATAGTGTCCTCCTTGGAAGAAAGATAGAAAAGATAATTCATTTTATTACTTTCTAGTTAGAAACCAGTTTCTGTCTCTGACTCAAGTTTCCCCCCAACTCTACAGAGAATCAATTGGAGCACAGGCTCACCTCGGCAGTGGTGGATTACTAGCATCCCTGGAAATGGAATAAGGAATGACAGTGCTACTGCCAAAAGAAAAATGGCACCACAAATGTGCCTTGCAAAGGCAGATGAACAAACGCCCTTTTGCTACGTAAGGTATCAACACCTTTTTCCTCAAGAGGTTTTTTTTCTTAAAATGTTGATGGTAAACAGTTCAAAGTATTATGAGAATTGTCTTTATTTCTCCTTATGATGAGCAAAACTTTGTCCTTCTGCCCAGAGTGAGATAAAACCAGTCAAATTGGGGATTCCTGCATATATTTCAGTCAATTTTATTCCAAAAGCAGAGAAAAGGGATGAAAATTGCAAGCATCAGTAGAGAAACCAAATGTCTCCATAGTTCACAGCCTATTTAAGACATGGCTGCTGAGATTTTGGACTATAGCACCAAGTTAAATGACACTCAGTATGCCTATTTGACCAGTGGCTTAAGGTGAGGAAGGATGTAGAAGGATTTTATGATGAAGTGTAGCAGATACACAAGAAACAAGAGAATCCTAGGATGTAATAATATTGTAGGAATTGTTATAGAATAATTTAAAAATGTAATTGGCAGAGGCATTATCTGACCTGGTCAGCAAGGTGAAGTGATGTATTCAATTATAAGCTAAAATCAATATATGTGCAGTGAAGTCATAAGGTATGCCTTTAAGAAATACAAATGTAACACACTGGTCAAAAAAGACAAAAGTGTTTTGGAAACTGAGATTTAGGTGCACTTGTTCAGATGCATCATTTACCTGTGAACTGTGTCACAACATTGCTTAATATTATTGCTTCATAATATTGCTTAATTCTAGCAAACTTAGGCAAAAATTAATAAGCTTTATAGTTTAATATTTGCATTTAAAAAATCCAGTAGATAACCTTTTCTAATCCGGTCTACCTCTTTACACCCATGGTCTCTTTGCTGGTTTATCAGAAGCAAAAAAAGTAGAGAGCCTGCCAAGGCTTAACTTGCACAGCCAGAACCCTTGTGAGGCTGCAGGCATTAGCCTTGTAGGAAAATGCTTGCGCTGGCCTTATCTGGGGGAGGTCAGCTCCCATAGGGACTGGGTGGTAGCAACTCCAGTACTTATTAAACACATTAGTTTGCAGTTCCTTGGACTGCTCCACACCTCTCACTCCACAAAACAAAGGAGTAAGCCCCATTTATAAGAAGCTAGCAAACACTACAAGCTGATACTTTCAAGGCTTCCTGGCCCTTGTACTCAGGAGCGCAGGGGTCAGCAAAGCGGGGTTTGGCTGCCTGCATCAGAGAGTCTCCTTAATGTTTTCAGGAATGGTTTGAATCTCCTTCATAATGAAACTTTAATTTCAAGTCCTTATTAAAAAAGCCAACCCCCTCAACAATAACAGGAAAGATATTCCAAAAAAGGATGCTGAAGGTATTTTAGCAGCACAGCAAGATGTCTGCAGCATAGTTCAGCTCTGCCTTACCCTGTGGCATCCAGAACGTGTCTGGTTTTATCTGTTATTTTTCCACAGCTTGTCTCTTGGCTTCCTCAGCCATCACAGCCCTATATTTACACAGCTGCCTCTGAAGCTGTAAGTCAGCAGCAGCGATTGTTGCGCAAACAAATGGAACATGTGGATCTTGCCAAATATCACTTACCCCAGTTTTCCTCCTCCTTCTTAAGCAGTTTAGGTTTTGGCACTAACAGGCTTCCTGAAAATTAAAAAGTGCTTTCCGCTGTTTCATGTATAATGCATATCTGTTTTGGCAGAAAAAGTTTTGAATAGCTTTAGGATGGGAGAAAACACAGCAGAGAAGTTTCAGCACAATGCAGCAAAAGTCACTGTCACATCAAGCCCAGCGCTGAGGATGCTGTGCATGGTACCTACCACCTGAGCCACAGAACCCGCTCCCCTCCCAGGCCTGTGCATGGCCATTCAGCTTTAGCTGGAGAAACATCCTGCCAGGTTAGGCTTATTAACGCAGTCTAACACATTTGGGCCAGACTCAGCAGCTGCACTTGCTTTTCTCCCTCCTTCAATCATACCCTGCTGTGCTCAGGTTATCAAAATGGCAAAACAGCTTTTCACACCTTAAGGATGCATTATAAAACATGACGTTTTTTCAGCGGCATTTTGATGATCAATTGATTTTCAGCACAAGGGATATGATGGACCTCCATCATCTGTTTTCTTAATTTCTTTTCTTAGTTACACCAGTTGTAATAGAAGAATTTATGCCATTGTTTGCTTCTGGAGGTAGAAAGTAGCCCCTGCATGCTGAATGAATGCCATGCAACAGGGAACACCACGCACTGAATATGGGAGGCAGATCAGCATGAAGAGATATCTGTATTCTGAAATTATCAAAGGTCTCTGAAGTTACAAATGTTGCCATAAATAGAACATCCTGCATTACTAGAAACTTCAGAGGAGTCTGTTTCACAGTACTTCATTCCTCTATTGCTCTAAGTAAAAATACAGATCGGGGCAGACAGGGTTGTATCAAGTTCAATAACAGAAGAGGTGTGTTATTGAACACAAGAAATAGCCAGGTATCCATTTAGCAGCATTGAAACCATAGACTCTGGAGTAGTTTAGGCTGGGAGGGACCACTGAGGTCAGGTTGCCCAGGGCCAGGTCCTCTAATGCATCCCATAGAGGGGCATGCCTCTCTGGGCACTCGTGTGGGATCACCCTCAGGGTGAAACATTTTTCTTCATATCTGCAATTTCTCTTGTTGCAACTTGTGTCTGTTGCCTCTTTTATCACTATGCACCTTCAAGAGAAGTCTGACTCAGTCTTCTCTATACCCTCACATTACATAGGGGTATACAAGAAGATCTCCTTATTGCCTTCTCTTCCTTAGTCTAAACAAACCCCGTTTCATAGGTAAACCCGTTGAGCAGTTTCTAGCATTGAAGGCATTCATTCTTTTGCTGCTCTGCTCCCCTCCCCAGAACACAAAAGCTGTCGAGGCAGACTATTTGCAGAGGTTGAGTGTGAAGAAATAGTGCATCAGGAGAAACAAGGGCCATAAGAAACAAAAAGCACCTCAGTCTCACCCCTCCTTTTAGAAAATGCCTTTGCCAGTTACAGCTGTGCCAACCAAGGATAAAGATAAACCTGAGCCCATTCAAACAAAACTACTGCAGCAGGAAGCAGCCTGCTTGCAATCCCACTACCTTTTATTACAGCCTCACTGAGCCACACAATCTGCTAAGTTTTGGTCAGGGTCAGTGTATAGGTAGAAAAAAATTGAAGGAGCAAGTAACAGTACTTGCTGCGGGAAGAGATGTCGGCTCTCCAACATTTCAGCTCACATGATGAGGTATTGAAACACCGCTGTCACACTGTGCTTGCAGAATACTGCAACATTGTCAGGGATAGAAACATTTAGGTCTTGCTTGGATCCAGCAGGTTGCGGCTGCTGGGGTCTACTGGGAGGCCCGGATGCATCCCACAGACCCTGCCCACCCATTTGGCATCCCTGCATGCCTTGCCTCTGCAGCTGGAAGGGTTGATGGCTGGCTGACACCTTGCTCCAGGGAAGTACTCAGATGCTGTTTCAGAGGCATGGGTTGGGATGCTGCCCGCTGCCAGCTTCAGCACTTGCCACATGCCTCTCCTCTGTTTGTGCTACAGGCCCTGAAACGATAAGATGCCTCCCATGTGGGGCAGCGCAGGGTTAGGTGGGATTCTCCAAACCTTGGGCCTTCATCTTTTGGGGCTCCAGATGCAGCAGTGGAAAATGCTGGGCAATGGGGGGTGCCCTGGAGCTAGGATCTCTGGCAGCACCAGCATCTCCTGCAGGTTGACATGGGTCTGAGGGAGGTCTGGTGACTTTCACAGGTTAGCAAACCTATCTGCAAAGCGATTTTTCACTTTGTTTCCCATCACCTTCCCCATCAGGCCTAAAATAGTGTTTTCCCTTTGTTTTTGCCACAGACTGAGCACCAGTCTGTATGCAGGCAGCCTGCAAGACTATCTCAGGCTTGGCTGCCAGGCTGATGCAGGAGCTGTGAGCACCACTCAGGCTTCACAGTACACTCCTCTGTGCATGGCCATCCCCCAAGCGCCGCCCAGAGGCTGTGGGGCAAAAAAAGGGGGCTTAAAAACCCCTTCACAATAGATTATGATCCAGGAGAGAACCAGCTTGTTCCTCAGACCCCACTCTGAATTTGCAGAGCTGCTGTCAAGGAAAGTGTCATACCAGAAAGTACCCCGACAGCGCAGGCATCCAGATGAGTGTGGATTGGGCTATCATACGTATCAAGTAGGGCAGCCACATTTCATTTTTCCTGCTAGCAATCATTCTGAGAAGAAAAAACAAAGCAATATAACAGTAGGGAATCTCTCTAATTAAGGTCTGCCAGATTGCCCTGAGGGATTAAGCAGGAAGAGCTCTCATCGAGCCATGAGAAGGCTGCGAGACGTCAAGACAGACTTTCCGATGTCAGGGCCAACAGGTTCAACGGGGATTGGTAGAAGCCCGCTCTCTGCAAAATATCTGTACAAGAAAATTCATTAGCATTGAAGACCAGTGAGAGTGCTATTCTTTGAAGAACTAGAGGTTCATGTAAGCCTTAGTGAATTTTATTTTGCCCAATAAAAAAATCTTTTGCTACTGGGTTTTCCTTTTAGGTGCTTTTAGTTAATTACTGCACTGTCAGTATCTGCAGCCAGAATAATACCTTGTCTCTCTTTGTAGTTGGATTCTTTTTCAGCTGAGGCCAAATGAGACTTTGGCCTTTGAATGCACCTGGAATGGTAAGAAGCTGTTGTAGCCAACAATGGCAGCTTCTTACAGATGCCAAAAGGATTTGGGAAGACATTCCTTCACTTTGAATTTAGACCAGGTGATGATACCTGAATTAGCATTATTTTAAAGAGTACCATCCTTATCACATCCTTAGGAACTAGTTTTTCTGTAATCAGTTTCAAGTTCCAAATTAGAATATTCCTATATTCAGCTTATGCAGGTAGTTTTCCACAGTTAGCAGTGACACACAGTAAGTCTAGCGCATGCATTTTCAATTTTCATAAAGAGAAACTGCAAACGTAAGTTTTCTAACGCAGTTCAAGACTTCTGGTATTTCCTGAACTTCCTTTGACTTCTTACTCTTAACTCCAGCCAGAAAGTCCAGTACAATATATCCTGTGCTGCCGAAGAGTAATTATTTCACTCACGCTAACCCATAAGGGGGTCAGACTTCATTAATTCTAATCTATTTTACACAGATGTTAAAGCAAATTAATTTTCAAGTTTAAATAAAACACAGGTTTTAAATATAGATTAGCAATATCTAAGAAACCATCAAAGAGGGTAGTACTGCTCTTACTGAACTTACACCCATGGGACTTTGACAGATGAAGAATCAGACCCTTTCATTTCTTCTTTAGTTAAATGGCCCAGATTCAGCAGTCTTACATGACTGATATGTGAAAACCAGACATCTGTCATCCCTAAGTATGTTGTTTACAAAATTTACAACTGTATAAAAATAGTGATTATTTAATATTTGATTTCAATGATGCTGTAAGTCCTTACGGTTGGTACACTTCCACCACAATAAAAATTGAAAGAGTTCTTAAAATGCTTGCTCTCCTTCATTTTTGGAAAGCAATGTAGCTTTTGCACAATTATGGTAGGAATAAACAAGTTGACCAGAAATTAGAGACTACTGTTGTCGTTGTAAGGAAACCCACTTATTCAGGTGGCACTTAGGAATATTTATACTGGAGAGAAAAAGATGTGCTTTTAAAAACACTTGCTCCTGTAAATTGGAAGTAACATAGCTGGATGGAGGTTCCTGCATGACTCACCTCACCTGCCAGATCAACGTGGTTAGTAGTGCAACACAGCTGAACAGAAAGGAAAGTCTCTAGCTGAGCTGTAGTAGCACAGGATTTCTGCTGAAAAATCAACTGGGAAAACAGTGAACAGTGCCCAGTCAGAGCACACAAGGAGTAAGAATATGCTGCTTTGACAGGATTTCTTTTATGGTTATGGCACTGCGTTTTCTTACCTGAAGCAGATGGTATCCTTGAACAAGGCAATGAAATTGCTCTGGCAGATATCCTCACCAACAAGTAGTATTAATTAAATATTATTAAACAGAAGTTTCATAGTGCTATTAAAAGTGTTTTAAAGATGGATAAGCAAGAAGCTCAGTCCTGCAACTCATTGCACACTGGGATCCCAAACAAAAAATGTCTAAATACAACCTTTACAAGGTCATGTAGTTCTTGAAGTTGCATGGCAGGTAAGGAAATGTTTTATGACGTACAGTCCAAAGTACTTGTCTTATTTGTAATCTTGAAACTTAAAGCCAAGAGTGGAAATGACAAATTGTTAGCAAAAAAATCACAAGAACAGAGGCACATCATTTCCCAGCAAAATGAAGACACGGAAGGAAAATTGTGGGTGCAATAAGCAAGCCAAAACCAGCTGTCCAATATGTATCACTTCCTGTATATTTTGGTTTTCCTTTAGTATTCCATATTTTTTGCTTTTGTCTGCAAAACATGCTTCAATTAAAGGAACTTTTGCCTGTATCCTATCTAGAGGACACTCTAGTGAAATATTCCTTTGATGTATTGTACTCTTAGGAGAATCTCTGTTTGCATCATGTTTTCTGAGCATGATTAAGCCATTGGATTTCAGGTTATATTTCAATACATCTCAGAGACTGAAAGAGGTAATGTAAGCATGTAGGTTAGTCATGCTGGTTGAGACTGACCACTGATGACAGGACATGTCCTAATGTTAATACTTCCTAAGGAAACACAGGTGTGTGTAAAGAGAGAAGATAAACACACAGCCTTTTTTGTACTGATGATTGACACTGAGCATTAAAAATATATTGCAACGGTAGCCACATAATCCAAATATTTATCCTGTGGGGAAAAAGTAAATTTATCTATTAAACTTCCAGTTACCAATAAAAACTTCAAACTACTCATCTAAGTAAGTGTTTCTTATAAACAGTGGACTTGAGTCCTTTTCAGCATGAATGCAGTCATTTGAACTGTCCTCTGCTTTGAACCCGGAAAGAAAACTGGGGGCATTTAAAACAAGAATGAATTCATATCCAGCATTTGTAAGATCTTGCCAATTCACTGTTTGCATCCTTATTGCCTCTAAAGCAAACAAACAGGAGAAACCTCAGCTCAGGGGTAAAAAACAGGTACCTAACACTTTTGCCCTGCTATACAAAGCAAAGAACACCATTATTACATTGCCCAAATACTTCTTATTTGATGTGAGGATGCTTTGTAGTTCCAGGAAGACTTTTTTTGCAATGCTCATTTAGAAGGATATAATAAGTTATTCCAATGACAATTGGTAGCAGACTTTCAATGGCTCAGAACAACTGAACGAAACCTGAGATTTCAATGAGTTATAGTTTTGTTCCATTCTAGCCCGTGACATAAGAGAACAGGAGAAAAGCCAATGAGAGGTTCAGCCTCACGCCCTAGCATACAGCTGCTAGGCTCTGACGAGGGAGAGCCGCTTGCCTCTTGAAATGTTAGTGCTTCTAGGTGCTGTTAACATACACAATACCCATATACCTCTTCAAATTTGAGGGCAGTAAAGCTATTTTGTAGTTAGAAGCCCTTAGGTGGGGCAGGAGCCTTCCTCTTGGTGCCAGAAGTCACCAGCTTCCATTCTTCACCCTCTCCAGAAGTTGTGCTTACCCTAATACTGAGGGGAGTACACCGCTTGCCTCTCTATTGCAGATGGGATTCAGGGCTCTTCAAGCTGCTATATTTCAGAGAAGATCCTGTCCACCTCCCTTTCCACTTCTCTGATGCCATTCTCCTATAACTCCTCCACTTGGCAGCACAGTTCCTCCAAGACAGCACGCCTCCTGCAAGACAGAGGGCCATCTTTCCTGGCCTCAGAGAGAGGCCCCAGGCACTCCCTGCAGCCTGGGACACTTGCAGGGCTGCATCCACCACCTGAAACTCACTCTGTGTTGAAGCTTCTATCTTGGCATGGACAGCTGTCAGGGAAACTACTCTGTGGCATGTTACCACCATGGCTGAGACAGTTACAGCAGAACAAATTCACTTGAGTCCCTCTCCTTTGTACCTTTCTGTATAAACTGTGCTCTGGGAGATGCATGCTTATATAGTCCTCACCTCAGCACCGGCTAAAAGGGTGCTTGACCCTCCCTAACTGGGGGCAGCTGTAGCAAAGGTTCTGGGCACCTGGGTCAATGGCAGCTGATCACCCTTGTTAGAAGCTGCTAGAGTAGCTCCCCTCACCTTGTCCTTACGTGGTAGCAGCAGGTACCCTCGAGTTTCTTAAAGGGTTCCCAAGCATTCACTGATGATCTTGGATCTTGTCACCAGAAGGTCAGGAAGCTCCCAAAGCCAAACCCAGAGGCCGCTGCACAAAATGCTGCATCTGTTGGCTGCCTCTGTTAGCTGTGCTCTTATAATATCCAGTTCATAATATTCTGAATAAAGCCTCTTTTTAAACCATATACAGGACAGTGGGTCAGAAAAATGGTATGATTTATAAAAAGGGAAAAATGGTTGGGAGTCTTTTTTCACAGCAGGTCCAGCTCAGTCTGTAGCTGCCTCTCACTCCAGCCAGGTCTAGATGTTCCAGAAGATCATGAAATACTTGCACTTCTTCTATTTCAACTTTAAAATACCACTTCAGTTGCTGAAGCTGGAAGATTAAACCTCGATTTGCTATCATGATCTATGGCACCAGTGGATGTTTGGGTAAGCCATGCCTCCATCCAGTTTTTAATCCTACTAAATTCTTGATCTCCACACTGTGTTGTAGCAATGAATTAAAGAGTCTGTTTCTACAGAAAAACACAACATTTCCTAGGACTCATTTTGCTTACACCTGTTATCATGCAAGGATCTCTTCTTTGCTACTGGAAATGCAAAATCTGGGTGTTATATTGACCCTTCTACTTCATTTAATACAGGCCTTAAAATGAAAATGACACTCAATCTCACAGGCCTTGAATACAGCCCTGCTTTTGTAGATCAATATTATGTCTCATTAAAAGGCAACCCAGACCCTTAGTTAGCTCAATAACGTAGCTCACTTCTACCGTTATTCTGACTTAACAAGTATGAAAGGTGCTACTTCTGATTTTACCAGTATTAGGCACGAGCAAATACGGTTTATAGTGCGATGGTCAAACCAGCTGTAAAAATTAATAGGTACTTCTGCTCAAGTTCACTACTCTGTTCCACTCCAGCTGGAATGAAACTCATAAAACTTAAAACGCACTTGAGGGAAGGCTTTCACACCTTTATTGCTTGATGTTGTTTCATGAATCATTATGCTGCTACTTCAGCCAATCTGACGACCATCAGGGCATGACACAGAATTATTATTCAGACAGGAAATTTCAGGTCCAGCACTTGGTTTCCTGTTGACATGATTCATATGATGCAGGGGGTTTTTTTGCATTTTGCACATTTTCCAGTAGAATATCAATAACGAAAATCAATCAGTGGCTGATAGTGAATGCTAAGATGCCCGTGATGCTAAAAAGATAGTAGCTTTTGAACAGATAACAGCTTTCTGGAGGTGGTGGGCAAGGAGACTCAAAGGTGAAAAAAATTGAGAAGTTTGGCAGACTGCAGCAATGCTTCTGGCACTGGGGAAAGCTACACCACATTTGTCAATTCGTATTTTAGGATTCTCTCCTTATTTGCCTACAACTAGCAACTACTCTACGTGTTACTTTGTCTAACATCTTCACATCAAGACACTGTTTAATGATTGAAGCGGCACTGGGGAAAGAAGCATCAGAAGACATTAGAAGATTGCACATCACACCAACATAATGCATTACAGAGCAAATCAATTGTGATGGATGGAAATTCAAATAATAATCTGATTACAGAGGGGCAAACCCAAGAAGCATCCAGGGAATTCTACAATGTGGAAAACCAGCAGATTAGATCTGAAATTAATCTTAACTAGATAATCAGTTTTGTATTCTGGACTTGCATGCACAAAGACGACTGACAAAAATGTATGTCACCCCAAGGGCTACCACAGAAGTCAGGGATAGAAACCCTTTCTTCCTTGGTGAACATCAACGTTGCCATTCATTTCCAAAGGGCTTGCACATACCAAGACCAAATTTGGCTTTATAGCTTTTCCATTCTCAAGGGCGCATCTCTGTTACACTCCACGGGTTTCAGCCATTTCAGAGGGTTATGATGAGCTCTTCGCAGGGGGACAGTCTAAGTCCTCTATCCTGCAGACACTTAAGCATGTCCTTGTGTTTAAGGCTATGAATAGTCACACTGCCTCCTCTGGAATTACTTGGATACTGAAAGTCAAGCCCATAACAAAGTGCTGCCTAGGGAATGAGACACAGAAGGCTGTACAAAAAATATTCCTTAATGAGATTCTATTAAAAAAAACATAAATGTTATTAAACTTTGGTTAGTTTGTTACTGATCGAGAAGTACACTGACTCTAGCAGTGTATATTTTCCACTGTAATTTTAATTATTTGGATACATGCTATTATGCATGCATACAGTGATGTTATCTACACTAATATCTTTCAGATATTTTACTTTGAATGTCATAAGCACATAAAATTAGTTAATTCCTTCCATGTTACGAATGCAGAATACTGATTGCGGAGCTATTAGTAATACGCATTCAGAGTATACACTGCACTGACTCTGAAGGATCCACAATTGAATGCTGAATAATTCACAAAATTCGACAAAATGCAAATAAGGTGACTGACATGATATCGGAATGCTGAATTCCTGGAGGAATACAAAGGAGGTATTAGTATTTTGTTCCTCTTGTAGAAAAATTACTTGTGAGACTACGATTTAATTAATTTCAATTTTTATTAAAACCCCTTTCATTACTCTGACCCATTGCATGTGACAGCTGCATTGCAAAATTAACACTAATTTGCAAGTGCAGCTGGGCTCCCTTGACAGTAAGACAAAGCACAAAACATTGTTAAGAGAGAAATTAAGGGTGGAGTTACATATATACTTAATTTTATAGTACATATGTTTCAGAATAATTTATTATAAATATACCCCAGTGACATCAGTGCAAATTTTGCACCTATGACAACCGCAGTTCCCTGCTTCTGACTTCCTATGACCCAGATCTCTGCAGATCGGTTTGGGCCGGGTGTACCTTGCCTTGGCATTTAATCTTAGGCAGCTGATCCCTCCCCGCTTACTCCTTCTGGGCTACAAACGCTGCCATGCAGAGATGTAGAGTTTGAGTTTAGGGAACTGAAACACTGGTTTTCCCTCGCTGGAGGCAAGCTGGGGGCAGCGATGGCTTCGGGAGGGAAAGTTTCTTGCAGACTATTGCAGCGCCAAACGCCAGCACACCCTGCCCGTTTTGCCCTGGTTAGTGTAGCACAGCAAGCTAGGCCCAGACTCAGCTGGGTACGTGCTTGTAAGCATGTGTTTATCCAAAGGCATTGCTTGACGTTTAAGATTTTCCTTGATGGACTAGGGCCTTAAAAAGACTGTTGGAGCTCTTCGAGGTCTTCTTCTGCTATATGTTAATAAAATAGCAATAACTTAGCCAGCAGTTTAGATTTTGAAATGTCTAATATATATATAACTTCTAAGTTCTAAAATATTTAAGTTCCAAAGTATATCCAATTTAGCTTTGGAAAGTTCTAGTATAGCAACTTTCAACCTGGAAGCTTTAAAAAGTACTTGTTATTTACAAATTATCTAAAACCCATGTGCAAAAAGACGCTGATGGAAGTTAGCACAAACAGTAAAGCCAGGATTCAGACCCCAGCTGTTAAAGGTTTCTTGCTGGTCAGACGCTTATTTAGAGATGGCCACGTCAGGTTTTATGTGGCCATTTCCAGAGCTCAGATCCTGCGCAGGGTTTGAGACTGTGCCATGCCTAGGTTATAATTACCCTCCTCTGTCCTCCCCTCCTCTGGCCTATGACTCTCAGTCTTAGTTTGAGCTGATCTACATTTCTAATGTTTCTTCTTGGGCACTGCTGGCAGCCTCCAGCAGTGACCTCTCTCATCCTGCGTTTTCTGCGTTTCATTATAAGCTTTTGCTATTAGCAAAGTCTCTTCTTGCCCTTTTAGCTCTCATGTCACACACGTACCAAGCTGGTGCTCCAAGCCCAGTTCTTTGTGAGCCTGTCCTGTCCTTTTTGGAGGTGGTCAAAACATGCTGACAAAATGAATGCGAGGAGGACTTCTGCCTTACCTCTTCAGTGACACATGGAGCATTGCAGGCTCCCACGTTGCCAAGGTAGTCCCTCTTATGTCACCTCTGTCTACCGGAGCCAAATAAAATAACACCTTTTGCACTTCAAAAGCTTAAGTTTATTGCAGGATGTTTAAGCCTTCACAGCATCTTATAGGTTGTTATACAATGTGATCTGTCTGCACCCACTTACTTCGTGGCAGTGTTTGTCTGCGAGCAAGCCGCCTCGCAATACCTGGCAGCACAACGCCATGTCCAAGACCTGAACCAATTCATTTCAGAACTGATCTGGGCACCCACCAAAGCACCGTGTCCTGACATGCACACAGAAACCACAACCCTTTTCAAGAAATGAGAAGACGGATACAGACAGGCAACTCTGCAGCAGTATCATTGGTGTGCTCACAAGCTACTTGATGCTTGATGTATGCTAGATTAAAACCTGCCTTGGTCATCACGTCCTTCCATGGGTATCAATTTTAAATAAAAACAGAATTAACTGGAAATTTTTGCTCTTGATAAAATCAAGTATTCCTTGGCGTTAAACTTTGCCTCACAGAGAGAGAGGTAGTCTCTCTATTATTTGTCTAATAAAAGGGAATGTTAAGATTTATCTATCAGTGGTTTGCTAAACATCTCATTCATTTTGGTTTGCATAGTGAAGCTTTGGGATGAAGGTGCTGATATTTTTGAATACCTGCCAGTCCCCAGGGAAGCTGGAAAAGGTTAAAAATTTATTGCAGGCACTCTGAATATACTAATGTCTTGCAGACAGAGCTGGCACTGATCCTTTCCCCTCTCCTGCTAAATCTTCAGCAGATGAGAGTAGCTATTTGCTTTCCATTGTGCAAGCAGAGCTCCTTGAAGAGAAATAAAATCTTTCTAACTTGGAACATACTGCTTGGAGCAGAGCTGGATTTCTGTTACACAATGACTGATTATTTCCATCCTAGCAATATCTGGGGCAAAGAAATTGTGTCTTCAAAAGCATCAGCTCTAGGTAAGCAGAAAAAGAACTGACAACAAGGAGATGTCAGCAGAAGCATGAGAGGCATTTATTTATCTGGGCACAGGCAAAGCTGGAATAGCAGCAAAAAAGCATGCTTTTTTTTTTAATTAGGAAAAAAGGTGGAGAGTGTTCAACTAGGAAGCAGTTTAATTTATATGAATATAAGGAACAACCCAGTATAAAGATGGGAATTTTATTGTGATGGTGAAGATAAGTGAGGAATGCTGTCATATCTTCCAAAGTATTTCTGGTGCTTCTTTTAGTAGAGCACTTTCTGAAAAAAATTGGGTTGGCTGAAAATTTCAGGATTCGACAAATGTTTCTTACGAGTGCATGGCACACCTCAGCTCTAACTTGTGAAATACTAGATTAAAAAGGTACATACTGTTATCAATATAGCTTTATCAAGATGCTACCAAATCTCTTGCACTGTCGTATCTGCCATTGAAAAATATGGGGTAGTTCCATTTAATTCCAAATTCAGCCCTCAGAGATGTATACTCTCAGCTCTTGTGAAAATTAATGGAAAGAGTACATGAAATCTGCCTTTAGAGCATACCCCTTTATGAACTCTGCTTCCGAAGCATTTCTGTATTCCTTTGATTTACTGAAGTAAGTGCTACAGTGGCACCTGAAGATTCCACCTGCTCTTGGGAGCCCTTTGAGCTCGGTACTATTCGGGCTTGCAACTGGAGACAGTCTCTGTGGAGTCCTAGTCTGATTTGTTGCCCTCTCTAGGCAGCAGGGAGGGAGCCAGAAAGTTGAAAGATGCCCTGTGATATTCTCCGCTTCCATATAAACAAGCTTCATTAAGACATAAACAGGGTTGAGCTAAATTGTGTATGAATTTACATAACTATAGACTTCTAAGCAAATTCCTTTTGAAAGGATTTGGATGGCTAGACTCCAGCAGCATCCTTTTATTAGAAGATTGGGTAGAAGTACAAAGTAAGACTGATGTAGCACAACCTACAAAGATGGCAGATAATTTAATAGGAGCTGAAGACATGCATCAGCTGGAGCCACTTGCTGTGTGCCCCGGTCCCAAGAGTGGTGGTGTCTTCATACAACTGCTTGTTCTTCTGGGCAGCCAATAAAACCCAGTGACTTGCTGTTAGTATATAGTTACCAGAATTTTGCACAGGCAAGGTCTGACTTGTTATCAACTACAGAGCTGATCTTGTCATTAGTCTTTTACGCATAAATCACAAATCCTATTTTAGGTGACTATTTTAAGGGGAACGTATCAGCTACATACCTGATGCATTCAATAAATGGACGTAGAAGCGGTAAAGCTCTACTTTCGCCCTGCATACCACAGTGCAGAAAGCAGCTGCATAGGGAAGGCAGAGTGAAAGAGTATGGATGGTGTTTGCATGAATCCTGTAATCCGGAAACCTCAGAAAGAAAATCTGAATGGGAGCGGGAGGCTGACTGGGCTGCCCCCAGGACTGTCTGGTTGCGGCTGTGGCCTAGAGTTACCTTCCTGACTAATCACCACTTTGCTTGCACAGGACTTGTTTGTGAAATGTCTCTGCACGTAAAGCAGAGCTCTCTCACCTACATTTCTTCCCCAAAGAACGATACTCCTTGCACTAAAGGTTGCGTAACTGAAGATTTGAATGCATAAAAAAGTGCTCTCGAATCATATGGGAAATTCAGGAATTTTTTTCTTTCTGGTACTCTATTTTCCTACAAAAAGGCTCTGTTTCTTTACGGGTACGTTTCTTGTTACCTTCAAACATTCTTCTCTGCCTCTCACTGATTGCCATGTGCCAAAACTTTCACCATTTGTATTAACAGATGTGATGGTGAGGTTGGGAACTGACTTGCAGATTGCTTTTAACTTCAATTGCTTTTTAAACCAAGAGCATCTAAAACACTAGAAAACCCTGGATAAGAGACAGCTCTGCTCTGTTTAAGAGAGGATTATTGTGGTTTAATTTAAACTGCTCCCTTAATCAAATTGACATAAGCTTGCTTGATATCTATTTAGGTTTCCATATTATTTTTTCTCTTGTTTAATTAAATCCATTTTGAATTATGCTTTAAGGCAAACCTGCACAACTCTCTATGTACACAAGCTCTCAGATGGTGTTACCAAGATCCCATTTGGAACTGGTACAGCTCATTAGCTTTGCTGGCTCCCAGACAGTTCAGAGCAGTTTGAATTTCCTGCCAATTCAATGGTATTATTTAGTTTGTATTTAAAAGCTCGTGTTTCCTTTTGACCCATGATGGTCAGCAAGCGCGAGCACTGAAGGGCCTGGTCTTTCATCAGCGTCTGCAAGAGCAGAAGAGCTCTGAGACTTTGGATGAGTGCAGTGCATTGCCTTTTGCTTCCTTTTACTGCTGTTTTATGGAACAGAAGGAAGAGACGATGTGAGCTCTTGTACAAAAGTGAGGTGACCTTTCCAAGTTACATGTGGGATCTGCTGCTGTTTCTATAGAGACCAAATGCATTAACCTGAGTCAAGTGGGAATGCCTGAGGCTCATTGAAAGGGATATCGTTTCTCAGAGAAAGCTGGAAGATTTAAGTAAAAGGGTTGATTCATGTGTTTTACTTTTTAAACAAAGGGAAGCTGCTTTTAAACTTCCTCCGTTGGATATCTGAGCACAGACGTACTTTTTGTGTGTGGTTTCAGCTGCCAGTTTCCAACTTGCATCAGCCTTACCAAACAACTGTCCTGCTTTAGGGTCCCAAATGCTTCTTTGGCTGAATAAGACTCTACAAGAATTGGCTTTGGACCGGTGAAAGATGCTTCTTGTTCGGTCAAAGAGTCTGCAAAAAAACTCTAAGATGCTGTTTAGTTTGTCCGTCCTGCATCCGTGAACTCATGAACCGAAATCAAGTCTCCACTCAAGGCAGGTTCTAAGACCTAACTCATTCCCTTCAGACCTAAACTCATGTTGTTTCAATACTCAGAACTAGTGCACAGAATAAGATGCTTTTGACTATGTGTAAGAAAGATTAAAAAAAAAAATCTAAAGGGATCAGTTGCATTCCTTTTCTGGGAGCCAACAAGAAAAGAGAATAGTGATAAATTTCTTACTAACTAATAAAATAAACTATTTTCACTGATTTAAGGTGCTAGGCCTATTTAATTTGTGGGTGGGTGGACATGAATCATGTAACAAGTACTGCTTGCTGTCCTCTGTCTAGATATATACTGTCTGATCACAGAAGGAAATTTAGCTTCTGCCTATGTGACCAGGGAGTTCAGGTTTTTTGGTAGGGGAACAGAGAGTAAAGCTAGGATTCTCTCCACATCCGGATTTGTACTTAGTCCAACAGTGGTTACCCCTTCCAGTGGTTTCCCTTCTGCGTATTTGGGAGTCTGAAAACAGGGGTTTTTGTTAAATGATTTTCTCTTTTCATCTCTTAGGCACGCACTCATATGCACACCCCTGGCTTTGGGAAGGGGGTTATGCCTGCTGGGCTGTAGAAGTTAAAAAAATAAAATAACAGTGAATACCAGCTCATTAAAAAAAAAAAAAAGAAAAAGAAAAACATAGTTACAAAATGGCACAGTTTAAAGGCTGATTTAAAGGCTAATTTGACAAATGTTGCATAGGAGAGAACCATGTAACTTACAAATAGGAAAAATTCTAATTATCATCCATGAAGAAGAAATACTGCGATTAGTTTGAACTGTATTGAACCTTTGACTAGTTTAAGGAAAGTGTTATTCAATAAGGCAGCCAATGCATAAACAGCTCTTCATCTTTTACCTAGCTCGGCTGGCTTTTAGATCAAACAAGTTGGATCAAAGTTTGTTCTTACAAAGTCTCCTTTAGATGCAAGAGTCCCAAAAGTAGTTATAAAATGGCCCTTTGAGAAATAAAATATCTATCAGGTAATAAGTTAGAAATGCAGAACTTAGCAGAATAAAGAGAGATGCTGGGTATCAGCAATGAAATAATTGGTTTTGTCATCTCAAATACAAAATTAAATATTTCTAAACGGCTTTCATTTTCCATTCTGCTCACTGATCACATAACACATACAAAATGCTGCCATAAGGGCCTGAACACTCTATTGATCTTAATAGTTTTGATGGCACCGCTCACTGCTGCGCGTTAGCATTCCTGGAATGCTTAATGGTCGATTTTAGGATGCCCTTTGAGCTATCATCTAATTGTACAACCCGAGGGTGAAGGCTGTGTCTCAAACACAACTCACTTAAAGTATCTTGCTCTTCCTGTTTGCTGGCTTGCTGCAGCTGGGAAACAGAGATTGTCCGATGCCTATACCTGCTGCTCTGGTTGTAATAGGTCATGGAGCGAGAGCATGCGGAGAGGAGGAGAGCACTGACAAGGAGCAGAAAAGCTTTCTAAATTGGAGCTGTTCTGATCGGGCGCTCCATGGGTACATGTTCTTTGTTTGATAAGGGTTAAGCTTTTTATTAAAGACATTCACGTGGGTTCGTGTGGGTGCTTTGTGTGCCTGCACAATACGATACCTCCAGACAAATAAAAGAGCGTTAGTTTTTAACACAATCCTGCTTTATCCAGTGCAATAGCACATGCATATGAATAGACTGGAAATATTGACATAGAGTAACGGAAAAGGTTAAGTCAATGTTTGCTCAATGCTGCAATCCAGAAGTCACTTTTAGTGCAGCAAATTCTGAGATTTCCGAGCAGGAAATAAACAAAAAGGTCAAAGCAATTAACAGATAAGTTAGGTGAGCTCAGTGCATGCACAAACAAGCACAGCAAAGCACACTGTTTGTTCCAGTCTGCTAGTCAGCCTGAACATATTGGCAACATCCTATTGCCTATGGTTTTGCAGTTGCATGTTTTCCTCCCTTGCAGGGGGCATTAAGTCCATCCTTACTTAGGGATGTGTGACAGCCAGCAAGGGCATTGGGGCCCTGCTGGGGAGCAAGGAATACAGGGATGTACATTTGTGGGGGTTGTGTTTTATTGAAATAGGGAGCCGCTCCTGTTCATATTGGCAATGAATATATTGACCTCTATAGGAGCAGGACTGGGAGCTGAAGGAGTCATCAATCTTGTTACAGAGTATTGAGCAGAACTATAATAGGTGCTCAATCCGGTCTGTACATTTTTCATTTGCAATAGCAATGCATCACTGGATAACATACGTTTTTAGGAATCGATCTGACAGCAAGAATCTGTAACTAAGGGCAAGTAGTGCAGTTCAGGAAGGTGGGATCAAGCAGGCAGGAGAGTAGCAGGTCTTCGAGTTTTCATAGAATCATAGAATCATTAAGGTTGGAAGAGACCTCCAAGGTCATCGAGTCCAACCACCAACCCAACACCACCATGCCCACTAAACCATGTCCCTAAGCGCCTCATCTACACGTCTTTTAAATACTTCCAGGGATGGTGACTCAACC
>NW_008825071.1:6911616-6944624 GCF_000699105.1 Pygoscelis adeliae
GCTTCCTCTTGGATTATGGGGGGTTCATCCTGCTCGCCGTCCCTGTCTTCCAGCTCAGGGGGCTGAATACCCTGAGGATAACTGGTCTGCCTGTTAAAGGCTGAGGCAAAGAAGGCATTAAGTACCTCAGCCCTTTCCTCATCCTTGGTGACAAAGTTCCCCCCCGCATCCAATAAAGGATGGAGAGTCTCCTTGGCTCTCTTTTTGTCACTAATATATTTGTAAAAACATTTTTTGTTGTCTCTAACGACAGCGGCCAGGTTGCGTTCTAGCTGGGCTTTTGCCTTTCTCATTTCCTCTCTGCATGACCTAACGAGATCCCTGTACTCTTCTTGAGTCGCCTGCCCCTTCTTCCACAAGCGGTAAACCCTCCTTTTTTTCCTGAGTTCCAGCAAGAGCTTCCTGTTCAGCCAGGCTGGTCATTTCCCCGCCCGTTCTTCTTACAGCACATGGGGACAATGTGCTGGCATGGGGACCAATGTCCTGGCTAGCAGCAAGCAGAAGCAGTTACCTGTCCAAACCCCAGCCTGTCTTACTGCTGCAAATTATACCATCTGCACCACCTCATGCTGGGCAGCAGTGAAGCAGTTAATGTGACTTTTGTGGGAGAGATATGAGCTCCTTGCAAGCCTAGGTAAGTAAGTCAATATTACAAAGCAAACTCCATAAAGAACCTCAGGTTCTCTGGCAGAGAACCTTCATTAAAGCAGCAAGCGAAGCAGTATGCTTATTTCCCAGGGGTCAACCACTTACACCTTAAACTTTCAAAAATTAAATTTATTCCCTGTGTTCCAAAAGGCATTCTACATAGTGGTGCCCTTTTGGGATTATAAAATCAAAATCTCTGACATTTTCCTGAAATTTCTGTGACAAGAAGGCGGGCATAAGGATCATGTTGTTAGAGCTAGCAACAACCTGAAGGACACTAGAGTGCCCCACAGTGGAAGAGCTCTCTTTTTGAATATCTGAGCCACCCTTGGCTGAGATGGGGTACCTACAGGGAGAAATCAACACTCCAGCAAAATCTGGAAGTATAGATGGCTTCCAGAGAGAAACAGAACTAAAGCCTCAAACTGGAGCTCCTCAAAACTCTACATTCAGCTGCAGGTATTTTTCAGATGAGGCTTATTTCTATCTGAAGTCTGTATCACATGCTAATGTGAATTTGCAGCCACAAATGTGGGCAATTCAAGCAGCACGTGGCAACTGGAAGAAGTCTTGAGTGAATGAATACAGTTTAGGACTCAGGGCAAAAAAAATGGCTAACTTGGGGCTCTTTATCCTTGAGATGAGAAGATGGAAAGGGAACATCGTAACTTCAAAGTGCATAAAAGACTGCTGCAAAAGAAGTAGCTTCGCTTCTTTATTTTCTTGTCAGATGGGACAAGAAATAATGTGCTTAAACTGTAGGAAGATTAATGTCAGGCACTAGCAAAATAAACTTTCTAGCAGCAACACACTGAAGCACTGGAGTGGCTTCACTTGGAAGCTCTTGGGATCTTCTTTGCTGGAGGTATGGAAGTCCTAGACCAATCTGGTGACCTAAATATAGCTGACATTATCTTGTGAGAAGGCCAGACCAGCCTGATTCTTGAAGGCCCTTTAAGGCTGCTTCTTTTGCTCAGGGTCAGGAAGACTCTACCACAGACCAGGCCAGTTCCAAGACTTCAGAGGAACTTCAGTGAAGATGCAGGAAGGACGATGTTTACCCTGGCAGAGCAGTCTGCCCAATCACATGCTTTACTTGTGCCACAGAGATGGCACTCAAAACCTTGCAGTGTGCTTTTTTTCTCCTCGTGCATGATTTCTGTGATGGTAAATAATATTGGAGAGGTTTTTACACAGTTTGTCAACTACTTTCTTAGCCACAAAACATGACAGCATGAGGCACCACTTGTCTGAGGGTAGAAATTTCTAAAATTGAAAATAAATTTCCAAGTTGAGGCTCATAGAATTCAAAGGGGAATTGCAGACCAAAACAAACACACAAAATGAATATTAATGTCTCCCTATATAAATGACTTATAGAAAGCAACTTTTCTCATGCCACATATTTGAGATGCTTAGGTAAATCTTAGAAATATGCCTCAGAACACTGAAAGTAATGCATAACGTACAAAGTTGTACTGTTTTCCCTGGCATGAGCTGCATTTGAGATTTGGGGAACTGCTTGTATTACCTCATTTATCAATCTCTTGTCCTGTTCTATTCCCACATTATTCTAACTTGAAGTATAAAAAACATTCCTGTTTTATTTAATCATTTATATGTAACAGATATTAGACCACAAGGAGGGCAAGTGGAAGGAAAGAGCTAAAGCAGTGCCTATTAGGTATGTGCGAGACTATGAAATAGCTCACCTGGAGGTAAACCAAAACATTGACTACATAAAGCTTTTCTTTTTGTAGTTCTTTAAGAAATATTTAGACTTAAGAAACTAAATATGTTAGACATTTCATAAAGAGCTCACTCTGTGCTCAGACTACTGAACTGACAGGCTAAGATGAAAAGGAGAATTAGTTAGAATTAGTCTTAGTAGGAATAGGGGAACTGTTGGAAACGGATCAAATTCTTGCAGGAGAAAGGAAGAGGCTGTTTCATTACCTAAAATAAAGGAAAAGCAAACATTTTTTGATCTTGAAATCAACTGATCCAAAGCAATTTGCACCTGATCAACTGAGGAGTATTTATGCAACAGCCTGCAATGTAATGTAGAAATACCTAAGCTAACTTGAGTCAAGCTGGGTAAAAGAAAGCAGTGTAAATTAGCTGGAATAGATTTCCATTCTGACATGATTAGACTGCTTTCAGTGCTTAAGATACACTGTTTTAAGCTAACTCAAACGTTTTCACACTGTACTAGCACAGACTACTGGGTTCTGCTCTTTCGCTGCAGAAAGTTGTACTGTGGTTGAACAGAAAAGGTGGAAAATAACTGAACTTCAAGTTGATCTGAAAAGTCTTTTTTTCTTTTTACATTCCCTGGAGAAGTGTTTTGTGTTTAAAGACCTTATATTTGGCTTTTGATTTTATCTTTTCTATAGATTTGTGGTTTTTTCTCACCATTTTACATGTCTAAGTAAAACATTCTTTTGAAACAAAAAAAGGATGTTTTGAAAAAATTAATTTTAATGAGGGGAGGGGCTTGCTAAAACAATTTGAGCTTGGTGGTAATTTGTGCACACTTTTGATCGATCTAATTTTTTGGTAGTTAACATTTCAGTTAAAAATTATTTGCTCTGTGCCCATCAGCATTTTCAGTGTATTTAACTAAAAAAAAACTTAGTTATCCATGGGCATCTGCTTACCTTCATCGTAGTGCAGCCTTAATATCAAAATGGAGTTTGACCATCGTGTGGTCCTGCTAACAGACTTCTGAGCAATGAGCATGAGAAAATTACACATGCCTGCCTTGCTCTTTTCCCACTGCAGCGTGCTCAGGGAGTGTCATGAGTGACTGCAGACTGTAAGACATGCATCCACTTAAAAGATTTCCATCCTAAGCAGACATACAACAAAATGTAATCTCCCTCTGCAGTACCAAGGACGTCTTTCATGTCCTACACTATCTAAGAAATATCCAGTTCATCCATTCTCTTTCTGAGAGGGGGGGGAAAAAAAAAAAGAATTCAAGACTTTGGAAAGTCTTATGACTGCTAGACAGAGGAGCAAGTTTGGATAATAGGGCCCATATGACACAAGCTGATGCTACATATTCTACCTAAAGAAGAAACAACTATAGGATTCAGGAAAGGTGAAGATTGGTGCCTTAGAGCACTGTCCTCAAACCAGCAACCACTGAAAAGGCTATAACCAAACACCTGAAATATACCCTTTCCGGGGTAAAATGACTCATATGCTACTAAATCCTACCCCAAACAGTGCTTTCCAATGTGAAGATTTAGAAGGCAGAATAGTTTGTTTAATTAATTAGAAAATAGGTATTATCCCTAGGAGTCATTGTATTTTCATTCCCCTTCTTAAGACTATTTTGCCTTCCCCATGCTTAAAGGACAATTTAATCTAATCAAGATAGCTTTTTATGTGTCAAGATACGTATTTGGTCTGAGTGCCATTTAATGTGCTCCAAAGAGCTGAGATACCCCTCTGAAGCTGTCTATTGGGCAAAAATGTATGTTGCCACATGTGTATAGAGGAAAACAGTTTCAGAAGTGTAGGCAGGGATTTTCAGAGGTAATTAAAGGGAAAGCTCAATAGCAAGCACCTCTGATCATATCACAGTTACCGTGGGGACATTCACTGTTGAAAAACAGTAGAGAGGAGGAACATAAGAAAAACCAACACAGCTCAAGGAGAATAAAGTCATCGGTCTTTTAAAAACAACTCAAACTGCTTTTAGGAACTGTGCAAGGATTAAAGTGGCACACCAAGTCTGGTTAACAGAATACCCAGATATTCCTTGCAGGTAATTCATGCTTACTGTAATAAACTGCCCCTTCCTTCTCATATTAGCCTGGTTTCAAATGACTGTAAGAAACCAGCCAAGGGAATATGGCTGAAACAAATCAATGAGCAATACTTGTCACCGAGCGAGGCAGACAGTGCCACATGAGGGCACAGGCTGCATTGAAATATTTGCCTGGTTTTTAGGCAGGCAATTATCACCTCAGTCTTTTGTAGGCCTCTGATGTATAATGTCATATTCGCACACAAACACATTCTCTCTCACTTCTGCATTTGCCATTTTAACCACATTTCTCTAATTGAGCTCTTCTGATGGGGATTAGCAAGCTACTTTAACACGGCAGTTCACCTGGAAGAGGTGAGGGTCAGCGGGGTCAGAGAAGCAGCCAGACGAGTTAATCATCCTCTGAATATGAAAATGACAGAGTCGCCACAAATGTTTCACGAGTATGGCTTAAATGGAGAGGGAAGAGACAGGACCGCCGAATCAGAGCTCAGACTTCACTGCCTGTTCACCCACGCGTAACAACTTGCACCTTACACAGACCCAGTGGATTTTTTCTTAATAATATAGTATTATCTTAGCCATTGGAATGCAGACTAGACACCTTTAACCAGCTAATGAGAGAAGGAAATGCAGAGAGTTATGGTCGTGTAAACACAGCTGATTCCACCTCTGGTGTGTCGCTTGATCTCCAAACGGTCTTCCAAAGGAAGGCAAAACACTTCTAACAAAAGTGCATTTTATCTGGAAGACTGAAAGGCTTCCCATGAAAGATAAAATTGTACGTGTTTGATCCTAGCATTTATGTTATTGTTCTGAAAAGCACAAAAGACAGAAATGTTTAGACATTAGATTGTCAGTCTGTGGGGTAGGGCTGTATTTTCCATGTATGTCTATAGTGCCTAGCGTAATGAATACCTCTGCAAGTTAAGTAGTAACTACTGAGATACTGCTAATGTCTACTGAGATGCCTCACAATATGTGAACGAACACTGAATAAAGCATTTTTTAATATCTAAAATGTCACTATCAGGAGGAATTATTTGTTTCTCTACCAGTAACTCCAAGAATGGATACATAAATAGAAAAACTAGTTATATGTAATTTCTGCCTGACGTTTAAAGATTAAAAATCAGATAAAATCTCACGCAGCTTTCCATTGCTGTAATCTGCATACACCCACTGTACTTCTGAGGATGCAAATCAAAACTGTTCTCCTAAGATAGAGCAATTCCCTATCTGAACAGTACTCATCTGTCCATGTTCATGTTGAAAAATCTCTGAAAATCTCTCTGACGCATATTTTCTCCCAGGCACTGAAGTATCCAAGTCACTCTGAAGTTAGTGGGTGTTAGGAACCTAAATGACTTTGGAGATCTGAGTCTTAATGTCAGGTGAATTCTTTCTACCTTCTTTAACACCGAGTTCCTTTACACAGAAGGCTGAATACCAGTTGCGAATACACTGTGACGACTGCTGAGAATATGGGGCCGTTGAAAGGTGGCCTAAAATGAAGCTATGCTGCCCAATACTAATATACCAAATACATTACTCATCACTGCTTCTGGGCTGTTTAATTATGTGTCTGAAGGAGGCTATTCCGTGAGTCCTTCATACAGATCTGCCAGTATCCTTTAAGGATGAAGCTCGACTGTACATGATAGGGTGGATAATACATCTTTTGTTGCTATGTGGGTAAGCACAATAATCGAAACTATTTAGAGGATAATTGGTGTGCTCTTTTTAAAAGGAAATAATCTGGTTTCCAAGGGGACTAACTATGAGGCCTAAAGCCTGTAGTTTATCTCAGTGTAGGAATAGGATCATTATGGAGGAAAACAGAGCACCCATCCAATTCAATTACCCCAATTGTATTACGAATGTAAAAGAGGAAATTGTACGTATCCCAAAAAGGAAAGTTTCCCACTCGTCCACTTCCACGCCATTTGGAATCTACCCTGGAAGCACTTGGTCTCCTGCAGACTACAACGGGGCTTTTGTACTCAGAAAACTTGCAAGGTTTGTTCCTTGCAGATTACCCAGCTACCTCTTAAACCCTTCTTTGTCCTACATGAGCACACGCTGGAACTTGTCAGGCCGTATTCAGCCACCCGGTAAACTGCCACATCTACGACTCCTTGCTGGTATTTTTGCAATCAACAAAAATGTAATTGAAAAAAACACTGCTTGGAAGGGGCAAAACATTTGCCAAATATAAGTCAACTATTATAAAATTTGGTCTCATTTTGGGAAAAACTTTACTTGGAACTTCCAACTAAAAAACATTAGGGGTGGGGAGAGGGGAGGAACCATGTTACCCACCCCAGAAGCTTTTATTCGCTATTTGGATATTGCTGTGTTGCCCTCTTCTTCCAACTGGACCAACATCCCCAGATGACTAGGAGCTTATGCGATCCGAACAGCTTATCAGCATATAGATACTGAAAATACTGCAGTGTGAAATGAACTGCTGAGGTCCTGCTCATGAGGGAGCTGGTGCCAGGCTGGGATATTCTGCCTGACCAACAGAGCTACCTGCCCTGCTGCTGGGCTGGTGTTTCATTAACCACTGCAACCATCAGCTCTGTTACACTGGTTTCTAGCCTTTTATGGGTCAGGTTGTCTGCTAGTAGAATTCATTGTAAAGCTGTGTATTTCTCCTTAGCAATATTTTTACCTTCTACGTCCTTGTTAGCAGGTTTCCTTTCCTCTCCTTCAGTAATGTGGAGTCTTCAGTAACTTGCATCCTGTTTTCGTTCTGTGTGCTGACTGCGTATGCCTGTGACCAGATCAAATTAATCAGATGCCATTAAAAATGAATGCATGTATTTGCTATTCTGTTTCAAATACAGTCATATATCCGGGCCCAGTATGCTGGATTATTGGACTTTGTTCAGTATGCTCTGGAAATACTTTGGCAGTCCTGTTGTGGCATCCAGAAAGCATGCACAGAGGGAAGCACCAGTGCATTTTAGGATTATTTACTCCATGTATAGAATAGCATGAAGTGTCAGACATCCGTCATATTTGTACTGACCTAATTGAGTAAACCAGCTTACTTTTTACAGAGGGTTGTGAAGGTCTTGACCATAAGAAGAGAAATATATTCCAGGCTGTTTAGTACATTATTTGGTTCTAAATTATTCACAGCTTCTAAGTAGTGGCCTAGTAGCACAGGTTTGACATTTGGCTTTTTTTCTTCTGAAAAATTTGAGTTCGGTGCAGCCTTATTAATCTGTGCCTGCTCACTGGAAAGGAACGATTGGACCATTTCATCAGAATAAGTCTGTAAGTCAGTATGGTAGCTGGAAAAGCTCTCTGCAAATGCTGTACATTACTGCAGGTGGGACTGATATCCTGATGATCTACTGCCAGTGGCTCTGGCAGGTGATCAAAACAAGTATTCATCAAGAAGGCCACACCTAATTTTGCATATGCTTCCACTGCAGCTCTGGTGCCATACCACCAAGGCTGGACAGCTGTTGCTGTCTGAGCCAGCCAAGGGAACTCCACCTTGCACTGCAGTCACAGCAGCAACTTCAGTTTTCAGTCTGAAAATAGCTGGAAAAAACAAGAATCCCCATACCCTCCTGTTTCGCAACCCTTTGCGGGTGCAGAGTAGTGTGAAATTATAAAGATTCTTTTTTTACTTTTTGTGGCTTGCAGTCTAAAAAACACGGATTGGGAGCTGATGAACGAGCACTGCTAGATTAGCCCCCCCCAAGCCGTTCATGATCTGCCAGTTGGGCCCAGCTCTGCAGGAACATTTAGATCCTCATCCATTATAGATTTTAGCAGGAATTAGGTACCGTGCAGCTGGGCCTCACTATACATTTGTCTGGTGCAGAGTTCTTTCACAACACAGAGTTTGTTTTAGGAGCATGGGATTCCAGGAGACCCTGCAAGCTGTCAGAACCAGTTCTTCAAAATGCGGATAACAGCCATTCAACAAACCACCGCACACCATTAGGTGGAAACCACCTCCATTTCTCTATGCCTTCTATAGAGACTTATGATGTGTGACTGAAAGAGAGAAAGCCCATCACGATGTCTGTCTAATACAATGCTTGTTTTTAGTCAGTGCTGTCAGTGTCTCACTTCCAAGGGAAATAATCTCAAATATTAATTAGATTCCCTGGAAAAGAGTTAGCTATTAGAAAGGTTTCCAATGCAGCTTTAACAGACCTCAATGGCTAGCAGAAGTGTTTTATTGCAGGTGAAGCATCATTTAAGAAAAAACAAGAGTTCTTAAACCATATAGTTCTTGACAGCACCACTTAGAATAGGAAATATCACAATGTAGCCCAACAACAGCTCAGTAAAAGTTGCCTTTTAAATGGCAACTAGTAAATGCCAGGGGCAAGGTTACAAAGCAGCTCATTAGCAGCTCAAGTGTACTCTAGCCACTTCTTTCTCTCTTTCTCTCTCACAACAGGAGGCAATTTTAGACTGCAGAGCACAGATGTGTCTGGCAGATACATCCTTCTTCCTGCATCTTAAATAAGTGTCTCAGAGATTGCGAGCCATTCATCTCATAAAAAACAGCTACTCAAATAGGATTAGAAAAAATATAACAACAAAAATCACCTAAGAATTGTCACTAGCTGTAAGAACCAAATGGACACCTCCTGCAGTGAAAAAACCACTGTCTGCTATTGCTATTATTCCTCAGACTCCTAGAACAAAGGCCGGAGGAATCCATTTATCTACGTATTTCTAACTCGCCCATCCTTTTAGGACCAAATGCCAGGTGCATTCCCTTAAATATTTTATTTAACCACTCCACACTGCATGTTTGGGTATGCTGTCATGGTGGTGACTAATGTAGTAATTTTGCACTTTTGTGATTATTTTTGATTGGCGAGTGAAATGAGCACAGCTTCTTCTCCCTCAGCTCCCCATGCTCAGGCTGGTATCTCACAGCCAGGTCCTTCCCGTCTGCCAAGGCAAAAGCAGGGAAGTATTTCACCCAGGACTGAGTGAACTGAACCTCACTGCTTCACATGCAGGGATTTTCCTCCCATCTCTCCAGGTGACCTAAAATGGAGTCCACCAGAAGCGATATGAGAATGTTACGTACTACAGAGTACATAAATACTCTAAATATTCCAATGAACAATCAGTTCAAATGTCATGGAGCCTCTGAGACTGAGAAAAATTATTAACTCAATCTGATGTTTTCGGAGACTGGAGCATGGGTCGGTTTTAATGAGTCATTTGCACAAGGTTGCACACAAAGACACTGTCGAGGGTGGGAGCTTTCAAGTCCTGTGTCTAGGACTTGGAGTTCATTATAAATTACCCTTTGACTATACTTTTTGTGCATCATACATGGTAGGTAGGCACCAGATAAACTTAAGAGAAACAAATAGTGTTTTCCAATATGACTCCTGAGGTTAGCCTTTGACTGAATCTCTGCACAATGGTTAAAACAAGGGTTTGAAAATTATGAAACCCAGGCTTTATTCCTGACTTTGCCACTGGCTGACTGTACGATCCTGAGAAAGTTGTTCATTTGCTCTATGCCTTTCATTTCCCCATCTGGGAAAGCTGATACTTTTTCCTAGGTACATATTTGGAGCTCCGTTGCTTGCTGATTATAATGCATTTTGATATATGCATACAAAAAGCATTTTGAAAGTGGAAGTTATAAGTGCTGTCTGTAACTTCAATGTTTTCAATTTCAGGTGAGTTTCCTCTCAAGACTAAAATAAAACAAGACTTTTAAAGGATGTTTTCCTTGCCTAGCTAGAAATGGTACATGTAAAGTAATAAAAACGTTGCAGAAAAGCTTTGGTTACATTGTTTGACCAAAAAAAAAATTAATTTGCATTTTTCAACTACCCTACAATTGATCACTGTTATCAGAGCTGGGGAAAAGGTTTTCTCTGCATTCCGTTCCTGAGAACACATTGAGTCTTTGCCAATCAGGAAAAGCCATATTTTCTTGAGCACAAATTTATTCTTCCATCTTCTTCCTGCCAAAACAACTTGTGTCCTGTTTTATGACACACAGCAGTCAAATCACATCCTACACACAGACCTGGATCCATTCACCGGGTGAAATGTAGCACTCATACAGCAAAACCAAGTTAACCTCTTGTGCACACTTGCTCAACACAATTCTGAATCACTTTGCTTTCTGAAAAACACCTCTTTCAGAAAAAAAAAAGTTATGCTACCAAAATCTATGTTAATTCACTAACTCCTATGCAGAACTTCTCACACAGATCTTTTATCAAAACAGCCCTAGCTGGCTTTAATGCTTTACTTATGCTGCATCAAAGCTCATATGGTATTTGATATAATTTACTTACTGCTTTCAGTGTAAGCTTCTTTCCAACTTGTTTCTTTTAAATGAACTGTTGCTTTAATGCTGTAAATATTCAGCAAACATCAATATTGTGGCCAGCACAATGCGGTTCAGTGTACCAGTGCCAGGTTTTCATTGATTGCTGCTTGTATGTGCCAGTTTTAAGACAGGCTTTTAATAAGCTCAAAATATGTTCATGGGATTGGTCTCAAAATGTCTCTAGTGGAATGATCAAGCTTGTAAGAGGCTGCAGAGACAAACAATAATTTTATTCAAAGAATTCCAGCTCAGACACTCAGTCAAAACAATTCCTGCCTTAGCCTCATTAAGCAGGTCTCAAGCTGAACGTCCAGATGACAAAGGCAGCTCTGAAGGGCTGCTTAGGGCTTCCCCCAGCCCTGGCACCCCGTGGGGAGATTTCAGGCTGCTCCCAAGTCCCGGTCCCCAAGACCATCAGCGTGTTTGTTGCTCCCTGGGACTCCACTGCAACCAGGGATCCCAGCCTACCTCCATGAACTCTCATCAGCCACATTTCACAGATTGAATGCAGTCCACCCTGTCCACCAGCTCCTACTACTATCCCACATGTTAACTATAGATGGTATCTTCATCTTAGGCTTCGGCTGTCCAAAAACCGGAGCTACCCCCAAAACCCTGGGCAACTACCACCCACTGATGCAGAGCTGAAAAGCACTGGGGCAGGGGAAGGTCACCAGGCACTGGGGTCTGTGGGACACCTGCCTTCAGCCTGAAGGGCCCAGGCAGCAGCAGAAGGCCATTGCCCAAGGGAATCGTGAAGAGGGAGAAAAGGGGACACAGGTAAGGGCAGTATGAGCAACAGCAGGATAAGATACCCAATTTTGGTGGAAAGTACTAGAGCAGAATAATGTAGCACTTTAAAGGAGAAGCAGTTTGGGAGGTGGAATGCAAAAGTGAACATGGGTGGGGGCTTTCCCCTGTCTCCTGATGTCAAATGAAGAGCTCCTCTGTACTAGCAACACATTATTTTTGTTATCCTGTTTCAGCAATTCTAGCAGTTCTGCAAATGAGAATTGAACCAAACCCGGACCTTTCTGGGAAGAAATAAAGGACAGAAATAGAACAAAGAAAGGCACAAGAACAACTGGAAGACACTTTTCAAACGGGAGTTGTGATTGTTACAGTTTATTGGGACCTTGGAGATAGTGAGTGAATCTTTAAAGCCAGTGTGATGATTTGACCACGTTAATGGTGCATATACTAAAGAGAAGAATCTGAGAAAAACATATTTTGCCAAAATGGAAAGGAAATAAAAAGGCAGTATTTGTCATTTCATAGACTTACAAGTTGATTTTAAAGACTTTAGACTAAAACTAAATCTTTAAAGTTAATCTTTCCAGATCTTAAGTCAAGAAAGCAGGTCAGAATTAAGACCTGAACTCGCCTAGGGAGATAAGCTACATTTTCCTTTACAACATATTCCACACAGATGACAATAAATACAACGACAGGTTCTGGAAACTCCTCTTGCAAAATGTGAGCCCTTGTCTGAAGTTCAAATGCAAGCGTATTTCCCTGCCTCATCTTCACCATCCAGCACATTTCAAAAGCAATGATTCTCACTCTAGAATCAGCCCTCTGCCTTCATTTAGCAACTCAGGCGTGTTCCCAGGGGAACATTAGTTTAACCTGTGGCAAAGAGACATTCCTCAGTGCAGTTCAAGCTGGGATAACTCAAATGTAAATGAATAGAACAAACTTCAGTCTTTCTTTTTTTAATAGAAAGGATGCAAACCCAGAAAAAACCCCTGCTATTTACGCAGCCTTTCTATGACGTGGTTAGGTTAATTTTAGATTCTGGAGGCGGTGCTGTTTTTGCTGTTCTGTATTTTTAAAGCCCCGTTACCACACAAACATTGACTTTATCACATATCATACCATTATGTTATTTCCCCATTGCAAAGTTAAGAATGTGAGTTTTAGAGGGATGTGTACAAGTCCACGCAGGCTACAGCAGGCCCTGGAAATTAATCTGGGTCTCCTGAGTCTCAGTCAAATACTTTGTCATAAGATTACCTTTCAGCTAGGTTAGATTTCTTGCTTTACTTGTACAGAGACACCAGCACCAGATTTGCACAGAAATAAGACAGAGTTTGAGGGACTGAAGCAAGTGTCAGACCATTTTCCACAGTAGCCACCGTCCTTTTTGTCATAGGACAATTAATGTGTAAGCTTGAAGTTCTGGAAGAAGACCTAGTCTGTTCCACTTTCTGTCTCTCCCACCCTTTAAAAAACAAACCGTGTCCTTTAGCTTTGAATGCTCAAGGCTAAACTCCCACTTTAAGCACATACATAGGAAGAAGCTCTTGCTTCTGCTCACATCAAAATCCTGAAGCTCCTGCTACAAATGAGATAACCACTTTGGAGAATGAATCAATCAATTGAATGACCTTCTTTGGGGCTCAAAATATGTATTTAGAAATTGTTTGTTCAGGTGTTTATTTTTCTTATGTATTTCTGGCTTTGCCTGAGACTAAAACTCAGTGTTCAATATAGCTCAAAGACAGTCTTTTTCCATCTAAAGAGAACCTGAATTTTTGAATGATTGACAGGCTTTACAAAACTGATCGTGATTTCTCCACAACACTGACTGCTCAGTGAACTGTCAGATATTATGCAGCTGTAGAACAAAAAAGTAAGTAAGTAAGTGTGTTATTTGCTGGAATTGAAATATCAATTAGATCCTGTGATAAGTTAATTCATATCTTTAATGAAGAATGATATTTTCCTTTGATGTGCAGGAAAGAAAGTGCCCTGAGTATAAAAAATGTTTGCTAAGTTTGCTGCAGAAGGCAATTGCTCTTTCTCTCCTCTTTTTGAAGTATTTTGCTTAAAGGGGGGTGAAGCTTTTGAACTGAAAAATGTTCGCTGAACTTAATGCCTCCTGTCAGACTATATGCATCTGCCTCCCTGATGAATAACATAAAATAGAAGTCAAACTGGAAAATACAAAAGTTTTTGCATGGTCTTTGTTTTATTTATTAATCTCAGAGGAAAAGAATGGGCCAAGAAAAAGGATATGAGGTCATTTCTCACTCTTAAATGGATTTCATTTTAAAAACAAGTCTGGGTTGAGGCTTAATTCCTTCTACCATTTTCCCTGGCAACTTTCAGTGCACCTGTAGCCACTGAAACTGCTTGGGTCTCAGAGCCCAAGAATGGCAGGCTATGGTTGAAACACACAAAGGCAGTGAATAAGTTGAAATCTTTCATGATTGAAAAGGACATTGTTTGGCTCAAATGCTGGCCATGCCTGACAAAAAACTATGAAGAGATAGTTATAACAAATAACTATGAAGGACTTACAGTCAAGGTGCAATGCTGGAATGTGCTCTGGTCTTCTGCTGATAGGTGTCAAAGGAACTTGATATAACGTCAGGTATATTAGATTAAGTAGGATTTTGAGTGCTATATTTTCCTCATGATCAGCTCAGGATCCTCAGCTGTGGATGAAAACCAAAGCCTAGAGTTAGTTCAACTGGACTGATGGAGACAAATTCCCAGCTCCGTATTCTAGAGATCCTCAAGTTCTGATTTAAATTCACATGTCTTGATTTAGACGCATCTCAAGAACAGAGCAGGCTCAGTTCACAAGGTGTGTGGAGTAGGTATTCAGCAAGACTAATCAGTGCCTGTGCCAGCAGAGAGCTTAACGAAGAACCATTCCCACAACAAGAGGCCATTTGCCTGGCCACCTGGCCTTCCAGCTTCTCTCTATTGTCTACGCCTCCAAGTCTGATGAGGCAGGAAAGCAAGGATGGAGCAGCGGTCAGGAGAATAACCTAGAACTCTTCAGACCTGTGTTCGGTTTGTTATTTTACTGGTCCATAAATTCGGGTAAAAAAATGGAAGAACAAACCTACTGGGATTATTGAATTTAGTCCCAAGTAACTAGGTAATCACATGTGCAATGTTAAGGGCAAGTGCCATCTCCTTCAACACATACCTTAAAACACCTTATGGCAAATGTAAGATTACTCATAGAAAAAATGACCCAAAATAGCGTGCGCTTCAGGAAGAAGGGTCAGGTCTACCCTGGTATGTATCATAGAGATTAAAATTTACTTATTTCACAGAGGTGCATCCAGAAGAAGTGGTGAGACGTGACAGTGAAGTCTGAGCAAAAAGAGGTAGCTGAATTAGAGAGCGATGTTTACTCACCAAAAAGTTCTCGCTAAATGACCCCAGCTCTGCACTTAATGCAGTTGGTATGTCACTGAAGTAATGAAACCATTCTAGGGCTGATTTTGCTTTTAAAATTTAGCTTGTGTTTGGCTAAAAGAATTGAGGCACAAAACTGTTTTGGTTCTTGGCTGTTATTTAATACAATGATCTATGTTTTTTAAGAGTTCTTAGTATTAGATTTACAACTTGGGCTTAAAATGGAAGGATCAAGCCAAGATGCTTTTTCTGGGACCCTAAAAATCCCTACTCATTTTTTTGGAAGGGTAAGCCATTAACACAGAGCTGCTAACAGTGATTAGTAAACCATCCTTGTACAGAAATAAAAGCATCAATTATATCAGCTGTTTTCCAGTTCTATTGTAGCACATTAAAATTATTTTTTTTTAAATGCTGAAAAATACAGCCCATGCCTAGAGCTGTTTAAATGATTCAAAACAAATGTGTCATAATTTGGCTTCCATAATCTCTTTGCCTTTTTCTCACGCACAAAAGGCTGAAGCCACTTCCTTCTGTTTGAAGAATTTCGTCCTCTGAAATGCATTTTCCTGTAATGCAGTAGGCCTTTAATGAAGCAAATAGGATTAGGCCACTGGAGGAATAGTTCATCCTGATTTTTGAAAATCTAAATCCAATATTGTTTGAACAATGCTGGCCCTTCTTTCATTAATCCTAGTCCAAAAGATGTTCTGAACTTTCTGTCAAAGCACATTGTATAACAGGACAGTGATATGTGTTACTAGAATATCTCTGCTCCTTATAACGGAACTTTTAATCAGGCCAACACTCTGTAACTCTTTCCATTGCCACCATATAAATACCTACATTAGAGAAACAACATTTGGGGCTGTCCTTCTCCAGGAAACTCCAGTCAGGCTAAAACGGCCTCTGTATCCAGACTTAAGAGCCATGGGCAAGTCTGGGTAGGCAGCCCACAGCACAGCCACAGTGTAAAATTGGGGCATTAGAAGCCTCACAAAACAAACCAGGTCATCCAGGTAACTGCATGGTTCTGCCAAGAAAACTGTTTCTGAACTGGAGGCTGCTCCCAGCTCTGTTATGCTGGTCAAGGTCGCATCTCATCTTTTCCCTACTTAAGTAAATGGATAAAACCTGCCAGAATAGCTCTGCTGGCCTGAGCTGGAGCGATTTGATGTGCGAGCCCATCAGAACTGCCACTGAAGGGACGAACAAAGACGTAATCTCTGTGGCAGTCAGCATGGAAATCTGCCTTTGCTATGGCCAAATTCAGTGCTGCCAATTCTTCTTCTCAACTATGCTGGTTCTGCCTTTTGAACTACTAAAATATTAAGCCAAAAATTTCCTCATGTATCCTGTAAACAATACGGTGAAGAAATGCTCACGTAACAATTTCCTTCCTGGTTTCTTCTAACCTGAACCATGCGGTAAATGAGGCTTTCGAACACGCAGTGCCCTTCGGCTGACGCCGGGTCAGTGGTATAGTCATCGCTCCCGATCTGCATAGGGCAGATTCTGTGCCCTACATTCAGTGGTTGTCATGAACATTTGTACTACTCCCCCAGATGTTCCCGAGCTGCCACATGCAATCCTGGCTGTACTTCTCCCTTCTGCCTCCCAAAGGGGCAACATTTGAATAGCCAAAGGATCTGCTCTACCTTTGGCAAAAACTTCAGGAGTTCTTCAACAGTCTTTTTAAGGTTTTCTTTATGGAGAAATAAAGAATCACTGCAATATAATATGGAGAAGAGATAATGCAGGACTACAGCAATTGTATCCAGCCCATCACAGCATCTAGCCTCCCTGCTGTGCCCTATATATCATATGGCATGCATTTTCCCTTTCCAAGGGTGAGGCATTTAACTGGATGTGTGCAGGTGGGAAACTGCGCAACTGTGATACTGTCCCTCAGGGAATTATTGGGTTTAGTGGGTTAAATCCAGCTCTATTACAGCTAAATTTGGATCCAGTTCTGAGCAGGTGTTGGTGCACCCCCTTTTGAGAGGTCTTTATAGCCTGGTGGACATGAGGTGCACTCAGTGGTCCTTCTGGGGACAGAAGGTGCAGGATGCAGTGGGGGGCGTGGATTTCTCACTACTCCCATTAGCTATGGCCATGGGGATGCTAGCACGTTGCATTTCCCTCCCACCCCATGAACTCTACTCATCCCAAGCCTACCCACCCCAAGTGAGCAGTGCCAACCAGCTCGCATAGTTCTCATCACGCCAGGCAGTTACTGCACTGGTTGAATCTACTCCAAACACTTTTGTCTTTATCTTGCCTTTCTTTTTTCCCCATGCCTTTTGGAAATATTGTATCCTAAGTCAGATCTTCTGCTTAACCAGCTGCATACTACACACTTATATTACAGTCCACCACCCCTATAACCCAGTTTCCTGTTTTCTTCCAAGTTCACAGTCTTCATGACTTCACTTCCCAGAGACACATATCTCTGCCTAATCTCACTGTTCTTTCCTCACCCTTGCCTTCCTTACTTCGCAGCACTTTGTCTCCACCTAGCAATCCTCTGCCTTTTCTCATGCCATTCTTATGGTCCCGATCAGCATTTGCTTCTTTACCTGAGCTTTGTTTCTCATCTGACTCAGTGCTTCCCTTTCCCATCTTTGCACCTTACAATTAATCATTGGATTGTGTCTGTCTCACTCTCAACACAGCACTCTCAGGTCACACAGCTCATCTTCCTACAATACTCGTAGCACCTATGGTGTTACATAAATGATCCAAATGGGCACTGTATCGTGTAAGTTATATCATACAGCCTGGACCATGGCCAGAGCACAGACAGAGATTTCTATTCATGGCATCAAGTCCTCTGCTTGTTCCCCTGTTCTTAGCGTATTCTTTTTCTGCAGATTCTGAGAATAGCCGGTGTTCTAGAGCCCAATTTCTGCATATTTTCCACTGTGACTCAAAAGACAGAGGCATTTTCCTTTTCTTCCCATTTCCTCAATCTTTTGTGCATCAACAAAAAGAGTGTAAGGAATACATTGCAATTAGCACTTCCTCAGATGCACTCATCTGTTGAGAGCACTCAGCACTGAGCCAGTCTTCTGCAGGTGGGTAACTTAATGCCTCCTCTTACCACTTTTATTTATCTTAAGTTAATTGCCAGAAGTGGCAAGCTCTCAGTGTTCTGCATTGAATTTGTGATCATACAAATACTTAAGATGGTGGATTGTGTTGCTGTGACAGCTACCAGTAAACCAGAGATGGAACAGGGATTCTCAGAGCCAAAACCAAGAGCACTTGAAAAAGCTGGTGCAGACAGGATGTAGAAAAAGACCTGAAGTTCAAAGAATAGAATCATAGAATCATTAAGGTTGGAAAAGACCTCTAAGATCATCGAGTCCAACCATCAACCCAACACCAAATCAAATTGCCTGCCATGGCAGGCCAGTTGATACACATTCAGCAGCTGGTGACAGAAGATCCTGTTTAGACTTCTCAGATCCATCTTAATGCAATATTGCAATAATGCAATAGATGCACACATTTCTCCCCGCTCTCATTTTTACACTTAGTGGGAACAATGGCTTACATGTAAAGTGAAGTACACACCACTGTCACTAGCACATTTTCAGCACTGTAGTCACTGGCACCTGAGAATAGGACTGTGAGGTGCCCACATGACAGAGCAGAGTATGACAGCTTTGTACGCCATTGGTTTTTCAAGCTGTCTCTAGAGCAGAACTTTTGCCTTGTGTCAGTGGAAACTTTTGCCTTCTCCCAACAGAAGGTCTAATCATAACCTTACTGGCACCATGAACCACAATGATAGGTGAGTTCATCTTGTGCAAGGCACTGTGCAAACAAAAGCAATTCCACTTCCAAAGAGCCAACAGTCTGAAGTCTTCATCCAACAGTCACATTGCCCTTGAAGTCAAATGGTTGGCCCTGCCTTGCATACTGTTATATATTAGCAGGGCAGAGCCCAGAAAAACAGGTGGTTATTACTGATTAGTGCTCATCACTAATCTGTTAATTCCTTATAGATACTGGGGGATGCGTGTGTTGTGAGGAAAGACACGAGTGCTAGAGCAGTGCTGCTGTGACACACCAACCCATTGGGCTTTGCGCAAGAGGAGCTTTACAGGAGGTGTCGCATCTATGTATGCATTGACTTTCTCAGCAAGCTCCTCCTAACAATGTTTCTGGTGCATATACTGTTGTGAGAAGCCAGCTGGCTGCCATCTGAGAGCAGATGCCAAGTGGCTGTCAGATTGTCATCTTGAGTTTTAGTATTCAACTCATCTTTCTGTGAATTGGCTTTTGGCCTTTTTTTCCCCAGGAAGAGTTGTGCCTGAGCCAAACAACCTCAGATTTATCTCCTGTAAAGGAAAGTATGAGTCACTATTGCTTCTGGTGAAACAATTTATAAATCAGAATTTCAGTGTTTTAAGTGGTTTTCCCACTTTTTTTTTTTTTGTAGTAGTTACATAAATTTTCTCCTGCAGTTCCTAAAAGAAATCTCAGAAAAACACGTAACAGCCACTTCAGACAGTTTACTCATTCAATCTGTCCATTATGTAATTAATTAGAAAAGCTGAAAGAAGTATAGTTTTTCAGTTTCTGAGTTCCTGATGCTCACATTTTAAGTTTTAATAAAAAGGCTGGTTGCATGTGGTCTTCAATATAGGGCTGGTCAGTCCTGGAGAAATGTCACCAGTTTATCCAAAGATGCAAGACAAAAATAAATGAAATCTGAAAAATTCTCAAAATTGTACAGCAAAAATCCCTGGAACAATTTTTCCATAAGTAGTGATCCAAAAGATGCAACTTCAAGTAGCCTTAAAGGATTGCAACTTTTAAGGGAAGGGCTCCACACGCACTCTTTGGGAATGGAATAATTTTCAGATGTGTCATGGCAGGGAATTTAATTCACTGGTCTTGTGGGAAAATAATACCGTTAAGAGTTCTGGAGACCAGAATAGAAAGAAGTTGTTATTGCCGTTGAAGCAAGAAAGTATCTGCTGGGAAGATACTTACATGAGTAGAAAAAACATGTTTTCTGTAAAAAGTACTTGCTAAAAAATATGCAAGGGCCCAGCAAAGAGACAGTTCCGAGTAACTTGTTCCGTCATGCAGGATTTCCATTCTGCGTTATTATTTGACCGCCTGAAACCAATCACACTTGTGTTATATCCCATTAATGCAGAAGCACTCTACAGGGGGCATACTTGTTATATTATTTCTAATTCTGCTAAAAAGTAAAATAGTTGTTTCTTTTTATAGTTTGGGCATTCACATCTAACTTCTGACAATAAAATATTATTGAAGTTTATCCAATGACACAAACAGAAGCGTCTGCTTGTTCACTACCGGACTGAAACGGCACTAGGATTCTGACTGGAACCGAAGGGCTCTCAAACAGCTGCCCCAAAGGATGGGAATCAAATAGTGCATGTTCTTACTGCCCCCACTAATGCATGAGCTAGAGCACTAACCAAATGGTAAAGAGAACAATCAAGTGCATAGTTGTCTGTACATTTTTGTTTGAGAGTTACCTAGGATTAGTTTCACAGGTACACTTTAGTTCTCACGGGTGTAACTGTCAGAATGAGAGTGAGGTATCATTTCACATTTCCTGGCTTAGGAATAGATGAGAGCCTGTTTGCACCACTCCAATCTGCAGGAAGCTCTCAGCTGACGCTGCTACAATAAATTGGAACTTTCTCCTTTATTTTTTTTCCCAGTGGAAAGACAATAGGGCCAATGAAACTGAAAGGAGGAAAGATGTTTCATATACACTCAGAGTTTACAGAAACAGGTTTTAAGCACAAGAATCAGAGCAAAGCGAAATGCACCTTGCAACACCCAATGAAAAGATCACAAAAACGTTAAAGGACCTGAAAGGTCTGATACAGAAAGATCACGTTGGTCTGTGCTGCTAGCTCCCATAGAACTAAGCTGGTAATGAGGAAATGCATTTATTTTTAGGTCTTTTCAAGAAGGAGAGGGCTGACGTCCTGACACAGCAAAAAACCTTGGGACATTGCCAGCACTTGGCACAGTAATCCTTTCTGTATAGCTCACATGCTGGCTTGGGTGAAGAACTCTTGATGTCATTTTGGTAACAGCAGTAGGAAATCAAAATGTTAAACTAGAGACAGCAAAAAAGAGCAATACACAACATCCAATGCAGCAGCATGCTGTTTCCTGGGTATCGGTGCCTGGCCTGGCAAAGGTTGGAGGCTCCCAAAAGAGACATCGTTCGGTATTTGTTGCGTGTCCTGAAGTGCCACGTCAGAATTTTCTTGAGGCCTCTGAGTAAAAATGTTCTCTCATTTGAAAGAGACAAATTGCAGCAAAATCAGGCACCTTTTCCTTTACCATGGAGCTTCTAGTAAGTTTGCATTTCCAGGAATTTGTAATAGCACCAAGAAATAAACCAAAGCATTTTAAGCCACAGTTGGGATTAGAGGCATTGCTGCAGTGACGGTGGAAAGCAGGTGTGTAAATTACTGTGCGTGAAGGCATGAAAAGCCAGACAGGAGGAAGGGCAAGCAGCAAGGGCGTATCCCTTCCAGTACCCAGCCAACAGGGTTTTGGGAGAAAGTAGATGAGACGAAAGAAGAATTGAATCACTGCAATGGAAAAAAGAGATACAGGGGAGAGGCAGGGCAGCCGCAAGCACACATCTCGTTGACTCTCGACAGCGCTTCATCTTAACTTTGCATCTTATTACACACCTTTGGCAGGTTAATAAAATGAAAACAAGGTAATTATCAGGGCATAGCAAGGGACAGCAGCACCAGGTGTGGTGGTGGCTCCCCATGGGACTCAGCAGGGCCCATCCCACCGTCCCATCCAGGGAGCCGGGCAGGCCAGGGGGCATCAGGAGCAGACCCAGCCCTGGGCATCGGGCACTCACTGGGGCAGCGGTGGGCCAAGGCCAGGCTGGGATGTGGCCCATGGGCAGGCAGGGCAGGGCTGTAGGGAACTGGAGGCCGGCACTGCTGCGGCGTCACTGGGGCAGGGTCTGACGGCCCCGGGCAGCTGAGATGGGGTCCTGGGCTGTGGCAGGGTAGAGGGAGCCTGAGGGGGCTGGGCAGGGACATTGGGGCTGTTGGTGCCCTTGGGTCCCTCACAGTTAAAGCTGGACTTGTACCAAGTTGGATAGATCCAGAGATATCCAGGAAAAACGCAAGGTCTTGTTCAGGACAGCATATACCAGTTTCATAGTAAAATACGATTTCAGTCGCAATACCAGAAACTCTGAAAAGAGGCCAAAAACATACTTGGCACATGTTCATTAAAAAAAAGGAACAAAATCACGTATGGGTTTCTGAAAAATTATTTGGCTGTTTTTGAAGAAAAAATTTGTGTTTTTCTAATTTATTGTTTCTAATCTTCACGTGTTGTTTTACTCCAAGTTTCTCTGTCTCATCTTAGAATCACTCAATTTGATGGGAAGCTTGTGTCATCTGACCAGGCTCATTGAAATGAACATTTCTCATGCAAGTTTTATTTTCGTGAAAATGTGAAATGGAAAAGGGTTTTCAAAAGAAGGAATCTTAAAAAAAAAAACACAGGAAAAAAAATCTATTTTAAATAGCTTTTTTAAAATTCAGTTTGGCCTGCAAGGAAGTACACAGGACAGTTGAAGAGAAAAACCTCCCCATGGTTGGTCTCCAGGAGTTACAGCAATATTGCCATTAAACAGTGAAATGGTACCCAAGAGACGTGAAGACCTGTAAGACTGTTTTGGTCCTGGTCTGGCCAGATCTCTGAAGGTCTTGCAAAGAGGGACTGGGAAAGGGACAGCTCTTTCCCACAGGCATGCTGAGCTGCGAGGGGAAGAAGGATGCTTCTGCCAGCACAGACCATGTGGTCCTCCATGCAATGGAGGATGCCCTTGGGGCTATGCCCAGGCTTTTCACCTCACCAATGGCTATGGGAGCAAGGTCTCTTGGCACAGAGTTGGGGCCAGCTCAGGGACCTCTGCTGGGCACTCCCTTGCCTTTGTCCTTAAAAACTTCCCTTGCATCACTGCACGCACCAACACTGCTTCACTTTGAGGAACATTGCAGCCACATATGAGTGTGATGACTCTGCTGGCCTGGGCACTGGTAAGAGGAAACCTGGTTCTCCCTGGATCCCCCTGACTAGAGCCTCTCTACCCCAGGAAGACTGGGGCAGCACTCTGGCCTCCTCTGCCCCAGTGGTGTGTGGCCACGCTGCTGACCTTCCTGCCTCCCTTTACAGCTTCCAGCGTGTGGTTGGAGCTGGCCAGTCCCAGCACCACCAGCCAGGCAGCATAATCCCACAGCTCCCTGGCTCCTGAGAAGAGTGGCTGGTCAGGCCAGGCTGGGACAGGAACTCCCTGGTGGGTCTCTGCAAAGGAGAGACACCAGACCAAGGCCAGGGCTGACTGAAGACCAGGTCACTGGCTGAACTTCTGGACAGTGGCACAACCAAGCATTTGACTACTTGTCACAAGAGCTCCACAGATGGGAATTTCAAACAGTCCTGAAGATTCTCCATGGCATCTCCTGCTTTGACTAGATTGATCCATAGGCACAATCTGTGTGTGTTGCTGTGTTGATTAGCACCGTGGGTGGAGGATCTGGACATTCAGAAACTCCTTCAGGTGGTTCCTGCTGCAAAACTGACCAAACCGTGCATAGATAAGATGTCAGTGTAAACTACTCCTGCAGATGCAGAAATGTCACATAGGGTAGTCTTCTCTACGTCGTTAAGATAGTCAGAAGATGTTTTGCATGTAGTACAAGGGGTGATGGATCCTGCCTGTGCTGGAGTGGTCATGTAGGAGCGCTGGCCAGTTTGATATGGGAATTAACATTACAAGTAATGCAATGGTGAACACAATACTGCTTTTCCAACTTGTTTAAAGGCTGGTTTAAAAATGCTTTTCCCTGATCAGTCCGTAATTTCTGAGGCGTGCACCCCCTCCTAAAAATTGCTTTAAAGGACCTGGCTATTTCAGACACCCTTCTATGGGGAAGAAAAAAAAAGCTGTCTTCTGTGCCCATCCCTCCTTTCCTGGGCTGCTGTAGGCCCAGGCAGATCAGGGCACCCTTCTGCCTCCTGCCTCCTGAGTCAGTCACCAGAGCTTTTTGAAACTTCCTATAAGGTCATTGACCTATGGATGAGGAAATATGTATAGCACCAGCCCACATCCCGTGATGGCCTTACAGGTAGCTGTGATCCTCCCAAAGCCCTGGGTGAAGGCAGCAAATGGCCGTCCCCGTGTATACCGGAGCCAGAGCTTCCTGCTTTTCTTGTTTACTTCCAGAAAATAAAAAGACTTTCAATGTATGGAAATACAAAGGCTTGTGTCCAACAACGCATTTGGGATCCAATCTCCTAATGTAGACTTTTAGCTCCTTTGTAGAGTCCCAGCTTCACACCAATGCCAGCAGCATCTCCTTGAGAACTAACAGCCTAAAAGCTTTACTGGATGTGGCCTAGCATTCCTGTTGGTTTCTTGTCCCATAGCTATGTTTTCCAATCGGTTCTAATTTAAATGGCTTTTTATTATCTTCATGGTAATTGCAAGCTTACATTTAAACGCAGCATGTAGTTTGCAAGAAGGAAGAACAAAATATTTCCCAGTAATGGCTACTTGGGGACTATGAGAACAGCCTAAAACTATTCAGAGCATGTAAAAACACAAAGCTGTAAAAGATTTTTTTTTTTAAGTAAAATTAATGGGATGAAGCTGAGCAAAGAAAAAATATAAGTCAGATGGTATCAGGAGGGATGTCCTGGCACTCCATTAAACTGCAAAATAATCTCCTGATGGAAGTGGGTGGAAGCATCATCAGCCAAAATCATTTAAAGCAAGACAAGGCAAAGCAATGAATGGAGCAATGATGACCTTTGTGGCCACAGATCACCACGCTAAGCAGTTGACGAAATACCCTTGTACTGGTATTTCAGTTGAACTTTTGGAACTGGTGTAGCGGTCTATACTTCACCCATACCACATATGTGCATTATATGCTCATTTGGAAAGGAGGAGGCTGGGTTACCTGGAGCAAGAGCAGGAGGACCTGCAAATGCAGGTCTTGCTTCATGCAGAACCACAGAGCAGCCATGAGGGGCACTTCTGAGGCTTTTGGCAGGCAGGAAGTATTTCCTTGTCACTTAGTAGCTTCAAGGCCCAGGGGCCTCTTTCAGGTGTCACAAAGTCCACTTTCCTCAGATGTAGCTGTCAAGCTCGCTGGAAAAGACAGATTCAGAGGCTATCAAGCAGAGACACCAGCTGTTAGATAAGATAATGCTTCTGAATTGTCAGTGGAAAATCATTGCCTACAACATTGCTCAAGAACCCTGTCTAGTCACTTCAGGTAACTGAAGTGATGAGGTTTCCACTGTTCCTCCAGAGAAACTTTTCAACTCAACACATTCCCTGTAAAGAATTGGTCCTAATACTGATCCCAAGTTCTTTGCTCAGATTTACTACTCAGCCCCCAATTAAAGTTCTTTATGTGACAAAGTTGCCTGATTAACATCGCTGTTATGTAATTGGAGCAACTGAAACAACTGATGCAAAGTGGATAAGGACATCGTGTTATCCCGTTTACGATAGTCATCTCCTGATGCATCGCAGTGCTGTCAGGCCCCTCCCAGAATGACCGTAGGCAAGAACTATCAGAAAGATTTTCTGAGAACGTCTCTCTGGCTGCCACCTCCGCAGCTTCTAAGATGCAGATGCATCTCAACATCTGCTCCATGCTATCAGGTGACAAAGAAGTGTGAGATAGATAGTAGGCAATTAAAATGCAAACAGTTTATGAGTGGGAATACTGGTTCAGCTACATAGATCACTTTAGAAAGAAAGTTATTTTTCAAGGGAAGAGCAACACTGTATAGTTAAGCAAACCATAAACTCTAGGGTTACCTTGAGAAGATGGATTGCTGAAATCAGTGTTTTTCAACATTAACCTTTTCCTTCTGGAAAGGTCAGTTCATGCCTCTATTTCACTGAACACGGGAGCTTAAGTGCTAGAATTAATGCATCTTAGGAGCAACCACCCTGAGAGAGGGCCTGTCAAAGCTGTAACAGCATAAAACAAGGGTATTTGTGTGTTTTTTCAGTCTGCCACATGCAGCTTTTACAGTCACTAGTATAATGCCCTTTTGGAAATTCCTTAGTGATAGCACATTTCATTTGTTCTACATTTAGGTTACCACTTCTCAACAACTAATATGGGGGCAAAGGGGCTTTGTTTTTTTAGCTACAGAAGTGAGCAGAGACATTATGGTACTGCAGAGCAGCTCACACAGCATCTCCCCACCTTATTCTTACAGCAGCATCCTAGATTTCTGCAGATAAACAAAGTGAGGGCAGATTGGAGGCTTTTATTCCAAGACTTTTTCTGAAGTTTTGAAACATATTTTCAACATTGAACAAGCATTTCCTTATACAAATGGCCTACTAGGCTGATGATAACCCCCTGTTTCCTCATCTAGCGACGGTCTTATTTTATGTCATTGGCTTATTGCTCCTATTAACAGCATCAAAATTCGGCAAACATCCCCCAGGTTTGCCAGCAATGATGTATTCACAAATTGTGCTCTACAGCCATTATGTTTTGCACACATGAGAGGGTATACTTTTAAAATGTAGCCTTAGATGATGATGCTTGCAAACTACTTACCCTAGTATAGAATATTCCATCTGATGATGTAAAGAGCCTTTCAGAGAAATGTTCCCCTATAAAGTGTAAGCTAATCTTACAGGTGTACTAGTCACTGAAGTCATTGGTTGTGAGTTTCCAAGCTTTCAATTATCCCACACCCTTGGACTTTTACAGCTTTCTAACCTAAGCCCTCACTCAGAGACACAAGGCAGCACAAAAAGTTAAAACAGCATGGGATGTGCAGGCTCAGGAGCACACTTGATACTGTCACTGTGCCATCCTCCCCTCTGCTGAGGCAAGTGCTTTCACTCTCTTCTCTCCAATATCCCAGATGGGTCCATGAGATTTGTTGATACTGGATATATTTTTTTGACTCATTTAAAAGGTTAAATCTTTTGAGTTAAAAGAAAAAAACGAACAAACCTTTTAGCAAGCATGTATTACCTTTCCTACTTGTGGGCTACGTTACCCTTTGAAAAGTGTGCTTAAGAAACCAGTATACTTCTAATATGCCACTTGTCTCCTCGATTCTGTAAGGGTCCATGTAAATCTCAGCTCTTTCTACAAATATTGGAAGCCAGTAGGTGGTAAAGAGAGAAGGACATTCCTAACAACAGCAAGCCTGAACTCCAAAGTTCCTGTTGTCTGCAGAAAAAATCCTGGACTTATAAGAGCTACTGGAAAAGTTTCAGGTAAAAGTGACTGAGGCAGCTCATCAGGAAGAGTGGGTAATCTGAATTCCTCGGGACTTCTCCCCCAAGGAAGACATGGAAAGCAGTCTGCACTCCATCCATGGTGCCCTGCAAACAGACCAAAGAATCTCAGCACGCAAGAGGAAGCTGCCCTGTGAATTGCAACTGCTCCACATGAGTGGTGACAACAAGAACAAGAGCTGAATCTTCACCAGTGTTTGAAATTACAGCAGTGTATCCCTTTTGATATGACTTGTTTAAGAAAATGCCTTCTCACCAGAGGGAAGCCCAGGCAGAGGTAAACAAAAGCCCCAGTCATTTCAGAACGAGTTAAGTTTTTACTTTTTCTAAGAAGTTAAAAAAAAAAATCAGTTAACTAAGAGGGAAATTATATTCTTCTTTCTTGCATCTAGCTTGCATTACCACAAAGAAAAATTCTTAAGTCAAGATATTTTAAGGTCAGAATAAGCATTACGATATGGTCAAGGCTCTGTCTGAAACTTGGAGGCAAAGTTAGAGTGGAGTTATGCGGGGGAAACAGGAGAAAAATTTATAAAAAGAAGAACTCAAAATGAGTCAGAGAGCAGAAAGATGACTGACCATGTGTGTTCAAAAATATGCCAACTGCACACAAGGAAAAATTTGGTGTAAAAAAAATTGTACACGTAGTAGCTGGCAAAAGTTTAGTAATTCAAGTTCTTACTGGACAAGTAAACTAAATAATTCGAGGCACTTTCACAGCTACTGAACTGAATTTATGAGCCTAGATTGCTGGTCTTGCATACAGTTCAGGGAAATCTGCACCAGTCCATATCATTATCACCTTCAATTCTAACTCTCTTACAGTTATAGCAGTTCAGGAACGTTCAGTGTGAAAATTAAGTTCCTTACAAAAGCAGAGCTGGTGAGATTCTGGCTTTACACTTGATTCTTCACTTTTCAGTCACTGCTGCCTTTATTTCTAATTATCTCACATTACAGAACCACCAAAGGAATCCAGAGGCAACTGGAAATCCACTGTGCTGAGAGCTATACAGACAGCGAGAGACAGTCCCTGCCCCAAGCAGCAGGAGAAACAGCAGCAAGCTTCTAAAAGGTAAGAAAATAGCCACTGTTTAAGAACATTTTTCAGGGCTGGAGTATCGATAGATTATGTATTATATCTACTGGGGCTGCATTATCTTCAGTTAATAAGGTTACAGTAAAATGAGTCCAAGTATCACCACTTTGGGGATAATGCAGAGCAAAATCATGGGGGGAGAAGGCAACAATGCAACGGCTAACAAACAGCATGTAAGTACTGGAAGATAAGCACAAAATACGAGGGATGATTATCAAAGGTCTATAAATATAACCTAGAGAAAAGAAAACTCAAGGGGCCAGAGCTTCAAGCTATAAATACCTTCAAAATATAAATATAAATGAAGGAAGGGAATTACTCAATCTCAGCAGATGCTGAGACGCGGAAGCAAGCTAACAGAGTTGAGACTAAGCTCAGAGTGTATTTCTGAATGCTAAAACCAGTTGGAGTCTGAAAGAGGCTAACTATCAAAGAGGGTGTCATCCTGGTAATACTCACAGATGTATTAGGTGAGGCATTAGCGGGAAGAAATGCAGGCAGGGTGTAATCCTGCAAAGAGTAGAAAGACAAGCTGGCTGAGCTGGCTCCCACATCTGTCTGGTGTCAGGCATGGCCTGAATGGATTCTCAACCCATGGGACAGGTGTTTACAACTTTCGGGCTCCTGCAATGCGACAGTAGCGTAGTACCTGGAGAGCAAAGAACCGCAGTGGTAACAAAATAGACATGAAGCAAGACCTTTTTGAAATCAAAGGACAAACCAAATCCAAATTAACTTGGGGAGTTTATCAGAGTTTTTAGGTCAACTTCACCCCAGAGCATTAAGGCTTTTGTCTTTCCTTTTGTTGAAGGGAAGCTTGTCAAGTACTGACGTGGCCCACAGCTATTCTCACATAGAGATGCTGTCCTTGAAAACCTTGGCTCCTAGGATGCACAAATCAAAATGCAACATCGCATGTGGGACTGGCAGTCCCCGGAGCCTGCCTGCAGGTCATGTCTGAAGGTAGCTTATTTTGTGCACGTTACTCAGGGATAGGGGACTCTGGGGGTCTCAATGTAGCATTTGGTTGGGGGAAGAGTGTAAGTATCCTCTGGGTTTCTGTAAATCTTCCCTAGTGATGACAGTTACAGCATGGTCAGAAGGAAGTTCAGGCTTTGGCCTTGTATGGATAAAACCGCATGCCAGAGTGTTGTTAATGCAATATCGCACATTAGAAAATCACATAGCTGTAGTGCTCCATAGTATTTCAGCCTCTTTCATTGTAATTTTAATTTCTTGTTTAGATGCAGGGCTAAAAATGTCTGTTATTACATATGCAAAAATGGGCACATTGATACTACTATAGGACCACTAATTTGTTCCGTTTCTTAGGGTTTTTTACAGCTATATTAGCAACTGCAACATTGCATGGAGAATTTTCACAGCTAACACATTTTATTGTCTTGGCTACTGAATCCTGACTAGTAACATTATTTTAGATGTGTTACTGATAAACAATTTTCTTGCAGTGCAAAATGCCAGGCTTGATAGAGAGCAATACAGCAGTTGCTCTCAGTCCTGCCAATTGCCAAGCACTTCAGCTTCTAGCATCTTCAATGATTTCCTGAAGACCAAGTTTCTTTTAAAGGCTTTACATCCTTTAAAGCCCAACTAACTGTAAACAGCATAGAAGAAGGAATAATTCTCCCAGTTAAGCCTCCCACAGAGACTGTTCTCTGTGCCAGTGTACAGATGAATAGGCTTTGAATGCTAATTGTAACACTGTGTGTACTCTTCCTGAGCTAATCAGCTCACAGGGTACAGACAAGCAACTTTTATTATCAGTTCCATTCCACCACACAAACCATCCTGAAACGCTTTTCCAATAGCTAATTTAGAGACCTCCCGTTGGCTTAGTTCAGGCTGTGGAAGGTTTGTAAACAAGCTGTGTTATTCAAGAGGAATTTGCTCTCCCTCAGTGTCTCTCTTACTTTCTCTCTCTTGCCTAAAGTATTAGGATCTAATGGAAATAGCTGCCCAAGTGTGGGAAGCAAAGCACATTAATACCTACTGGCAAAAGCACATGTTCAATGTCTCAAGAGGTTTCATGTGCAACAGACCAGAAAACTCACTTGCAGACATAAGTAAGAGTTTATATTTGCTTTACGAAGTAAAAAATCATTGCAAAAAAAGTATTTTCTCCTTTTGATAGTGGAGTAGTTTTACCATTAGAATGTATATACAAATTTGGCTTTGTCCCTCTCTTTGAAATAAGATATTGTATATATGATCAAAGCTAGCAGTGATGACCTTCAGATATAAAACCTCTGCCAGGAACTCTGCCAACATGAACTGCAGACAGCATCAATAAGCTGAATCCTAAGAGCTTCCCCACACCTCATATGGCTGTTTAGATCTGTATTGAATGGGTACAGAAGTGCTGCTAAAACTGAGTATTTTCCTTTGGTACAAGTGACCACAACAGCAATGTGGTGAAGACACTTTCAGACTAGGTATTCTCTGCTTTTATATCCCCAGTAAATGCACTCCTAATCTTTTCAGAAGTCTGTTTTGTTCAAAAAAGAGTGCAGTTTCACAGAAAGAAGCCTTCTAATGTTTCTGGCACTGCTCTGTTTTAAATCTTTAGGAAAAGAGAATTCAGACTGACTGTGGAGAAACAGGCTTTCTTTATAAGCTAAAATGTGTGAATAGCTGGTAGCAGTCCTCAGGGAAAAAAAACCCAACCAATCACTCCCCCCCCAAAAAAAAAAAAACCCACAAAAAAACAGAAGAGAGAACTCCTTATCTGAGATAGAGGTAGTTTTGTAATTTAATAGTATTCTTAGTAAAGAACAAAGATTTTAGTGTACCACAAATGGATCTTCAGAGACCCTTTGTAATTGTTCCCTCTTTGCTGAAAGTTCATTTGATCCTGTTGTGTCCATATTCCACTGTAACAGGTTGTATACTATACTGAACTGCACCAGGGAGCTGCTGCTGTTATATACTACAATCTGGTGCAGGAAGCTATTTGTAAGCCATTAAAAATCCACATTGAGTTGAAGTGCAGGCATACATTTCCCTGCCATGGAATTAAGATGCAAAACAAGGACCTTGTCATTCACGAAATCCCCAGTTTATGCTGAAAGCTGAAAGAGGAAAACCACTGAATGATGTGGTCTCTCTTACAGCTGAAAACACATTTATGAAAGCGACTTAATTCCTCAGCCACTCTCTGTAACCTATTCGTTCAGCACTGGAGCCACATTTTTCAAAGGGCTTAGTATATTTGTTGACCAACTTTTGAAATGGGAAGTGCAGACCAAACTGCCCTTCTGCTGAAGTCAGTAGCAGAATCCCACTTCTTCAGCCAGCAAGTGAATAACTGTGGTTCCCACTGGCCGTATGAGTACCTCAGGAAATAGTATTCATGTCCCCCATTAAGTGACCCCTTTGTTTCTTGTCCACATTGACTGTGTATGCCACCACAGCTTCTTATACAATACAAGCAAAGAGTCTAAGGAGTGTTTTAGAACTGCGTGAAAAGGGCATCTTGTCTTCACTTCAGACAAGGATCTCTTACATGCGTTTCCTTTGGCTTTTTCTCGTTAGTGAGGAGATGAAAATCTCAAGCATCTCATAGCTTGTTATTAATACATAGTCATTCTCTGCTGCTCACAAGGGAGATGGAGAGACTGACAGGCCCCTGAGACAGCAGCCTGATTATACAGCCCCTATACATAGACAATTCCTAGTGACTGCATAGAAGAAAGGACCTGTAACAGTTACTACCAATATTTGTTAGGCACCAGTAGTGTTTGTGGTGCTCTACAAGGCAAACGCTGTCCTACTTTATCCTGAACAATAATGGATGTCAAAAGACTCTTTTGAAGATGCAGAGATAGTGACAACTGACAATGTTCCTGTCCGTTTCCTTTTTGCTTTCTACTTTTTCTCCTGTCATTAAAGGGCCTGTAAATAATAATAGAATGATGAGGGCAGGCTAGTGACAATGGCTCTGATGAAATGCGCTTTGAGGAATGATTTGAATGAGAAAAAGGAGATACCCACAGGCTGGGAGATAACGTAGCAGCAAGCAAACATGAGGGGGAGTAAGTGAAAGGAACGCTGGTGTTGGCAGTGACGGCTATACAAAAAAGAACCAAAGTTAGAGATTTGGCTTGGTGAAGTGTTGGGATGAAGCGCTTGATCACGGAAGCGCGAGTGGGAAGATTCAGTGACACAAAAACATGACTTGACTGTCAGGCAGGAGAAGGTGGTTGTAGGAGCTGCATTTCTGACAGACCAGTAGGGAACAATGACGATATGTAGAAGGTGGGGGAAGTTTAGAGGTTATCATCTAACGATACTCAGTATGAAAGAAAGCAGGATTATTATGTTATTACTCCTGTATTTAAGGACATGGAACATTAAAATGCATTTAGGACTTGAATAGAAGGAGCCACCAGACAAATGAAGGAGGGGAAGGAAGTAGTTCAGTCATGCTGGCACACATCACTGGGGAAGGAAACAGATCAGGAAAAGACCAGGAACAAAAGCTATTAGGAGAAAAGAAGGTAAATTGTTGGGAAAAGCTTGTGACAGAGCCTTTCCATCTTCTTCTTGAAGTCAGTAATACTTGTGACATTTGGAGAAAGAATGGCAACAAGAAGGCTTAGGGAAA
>NW_008825071.1:6944710-6946731 GCF_000699105.1 Pygoscelis adeliae
GGAGCAGTGGGACTTCTGCTTAAGAAAGATTTGAAAAGACTCTTGGAAGTAATTCAGTACAGTCTCTCTGGTTCCTGAAATGCCCTTTCAAGACATTCAGTGGTGGAAGAAGCAGAAGCAAGATGTGAGCTGTGGTTGGGTGTACGTCACTCAAGTACAAAGGAGACAACTACAAAGTAGAACTTAAAGAATTAACTTGACCACCTGTGAAAGCAAAAGGAGCAGGTGGTAAGAAGACCTGGAGCTGCAGGGACGCTATAGACATACCGATAACTTAGAGGGTATAGTAGAATGGACAAGGAAAGGGGAAAGGCACGAGGAGCACTAAAAGAGCAAAGGCTGGTGATCGCTGAAAATTTTGACAATGAACAGTCGGATAAGGGACAATTAGGCATCTATATTCAGTTCAGTTTCTCAGCAAGGTGGACATCTCTGATGTTCAAAAATGCCCAGGGTTCTTGGTAAGGAAGAAGATGCCACAATGATGCAATTCTGAATTTAAAAAAAAAGGAAAGGTAGTGAAAATGAAGGCAGTCTACAAAGCTGTATTTACCCAGAGATAAGGATAAATATAGCGTATTCTGGTATCCTAGCTGAGAGGCTGCATGATTAATCTATTCCTTTCCATTTTGCAGACTTTGACAAGAGTCAGGACTTGCTCAAAGTAATGAAGCATCAGTATTAGATGCAACCAAAAGACAAGTTCATGCAGTTGTTTACATTCATTCCTTATTTGATCATGCAAAATGCTTCCTTGAAGTAATCTACAGGGCAGTGCTTAGCAGATGCCACCTTGGCTGAAATCAGCAAGTGGGATCCACTAATTATAGTATCTCAGCTACTTCAACGTGTGGTTTCTGGACCCCTGAGGAGACTTCTAAGGACTCTGCCAAAGCAAGTCTAGAATCAGTAGGTTCAGATTTGCTGTACGGGATTTGTATCTCCAGTGAGAAATTTTAAGGAATCTGTAAATTAAAAAGGAATGTCCAAATACATAGTAGTTTTCAGTTCCTTCTCTCCCCAGATCTTGTGGTTGACCTAGAGAAATATTACAGAAAGATAATTAAGCATGCAATAGCTTCCCCTCTTCTTGAGTTTTATGAATATTTTCCTTCTTTCCCTTCCACCCCCAAGGGCATTCCATGCTATTTAGAAAGTGTTGGTTCAAAGATAGATAGATTAATCTGTATATAAGACGCTAAGGATGAGATGTATATCTGAGGTTTCTCCATTCTAGAAATAGACCACATGCTGTATTTACACATAGTCAAGTGACTCAATTTTTAATAATGACACTATCGCAGTGGAGGATAAAGAAAGGATTTACACTTTAGTGCCCAAAGTAATGGGTAATTACTCCTTTTTCTTTCCAAAAGTGCTAGTTTTATCAGCGTTCATCCTAGTTCTTTATAGAATTCTCTCACTTCAGTAACTCCAAGGTTGGTTTTGACACAAAACAACTGAAACAGGACACTGGGATTTGCTTTCAGAAAAGAGGAAGGTTACCTTAACCATATGTCCTCGTTTCAGCTGGGATAGAGTTAATTTTCTTCCTAGTAGCTGGTACAGTGCTGTGTTTTGGATTTAGCATGAGAATAATGTTGATAACACACCAATGTTTTAGTTGTTGCTAAGCAGTGCTTATACTAAGTCAAGGACTTTTCAGCTTCCCATACTCTGCCAGCAAGGAGGTGCACAAGAAGCTGGGAAGGAGCATAGCCAGGACAGCTGACCCAAACTGGCCAAAGGGATATTCCATACCATATGACATCATGCTCAGTATATAAGCTGGGGGGAGTTGGCCAGGGGGCAGCGATCGCTGCTTGGGGACTGGCTGGGCGTCAGTCGGTGGGTGGTGAGCGGTTGCATCACTTGTTTTTTTTCCTGGGTTTTGTTCTCTCTCTCTCTCTCTGTTTTACGTTTCATTACAATTTATTACTACTACTACTACTACTACTACTACTACTACTACATTTCAAGTCTTAAAATGTTCTTATCTCAACACACGAGTTTTCTTACTC
>NW_008825071.1:6946755-6956554 GCF_000699105.1 Pygoscelis adeliae
GCGAGCGGCTGTGTGGTGCTTAGTTGCCGACTGGGGTTAAACCACGACACCATACTAATTAGTGTTCTAGTACCTCCTTTATTTTCAAACTATTAATTTGCTTAATAAGAAGGGCAGAGGGAGAAAGTTTGCAGATATACTGTTTCACATCAAAAGATACATTTCAGATCAACTCTACAAGTTACTCTTCTCCACTTACAGTAACCTTCCCTGTTGGTTCCCTGTGGTAACACTCTGCCAAAGATATTCAATATTCATCACTTGCTGCAGTCCTCAATTTGTACCTGCTATCTTCAGAGACTTGAGTTGGCTGTCTGTCTCAAAGGATGGGTTTTTAACATTGGCTGATATGTGAACATCCTTGCAGACGCAGGACTGGACATACCACTTATGTAGGTCCTACCGTTTATGTATATACAGCAGTATATGTTTGCTGTCTAATGCAAGAGTGCAATGGAACTTCACCTATAGATGACTAACTCTTCCCTTGTTTGGCTTTTCACTCTTGCTTTTCAATGGCAGCATGGGCAACCAACCTGCAATACAGAACTTCTGTGAAGGAAAAAACAAAAGTGTATTAGTAGTCTGAGAACCCTAATAAAACCTGGAGTTTTCATTTGACTGTTAATTTCTACATGGTATTCTGCAAGCAAGCAGGAGCTCACTCTTCTTGCTCCAAGCCAAGTAGAAGCCATTAGTTTCTCAGCAGGACATACCCTGCTCAGTGTCACACTATTAAATCTATACAACTTCTAGGGGTCTTGCAGTTTGAGCAAAGTGAGCTTGCACCTGCCTTCAAAACACAAGAGAAATACACTCTTTTTGTCTGTGGGCAGAACTACTGTATCCTTATTTCTCTGGTTATCAGAAAAGGATATATGCTACTTTTCCTCAGAGCAGTAAGAGAAGGAAAAACAAATGTTGGTAAGTTGCTTAAAAAAATTAATATATATTTCAAGATTAAGAGTTAGATCTTTTTATTACACCATGAAATTTTCCTTTTTATTTCCACAGATAGCATTCTCACTTTATACTCCAAACTTATGTCAGTCTTTGATCATAAACTTATTGCTCTTTCTTCTTAAAATACACGGCAATGGGGGACAGCAAATACAGGTGTATAACCTTTGCTGAGGAACATGCAATTCACTGTACACTCTTAACAAACAAGAGGAATTTCCCCAAATGCCTAACAAACAACACTGGATTGTACAAAACAATTACATATCCTCTAATCATGGAGGGCTCTCTGAGTCTGCACTTTTGACCTGAAAGCTATTAAGGAACATTTAAAGGAAATACGAAAATGTAGGAGTCAAGATCAAGTAGATGTGTCGACATTAAAAGGGAGAAGGGGGTCATAATTAATGTAGTTCACGTAAGTTGCTCCAAGTATAACTTCAAACAGTATCACCTTTTGTTATCATCTACTCACTTAGAAGTAAAAATAAAATCCTTCTTTTTATTTTGTATGAAAGACAATACATCTACCATATCTTTGTCATGCAGTACAAACCAGTGTGCCAGTGACACTCTGCAGTAACTTATTTCTGCTTTTTCCATTCAAAGAGAATTAAAATGTCACATCTAACTTCTTGTAGGTAAAGGTGCATGAGCTATTGGAAAATCAGGGAAGTCTGTTGGTGACTGTAGAAAGTTCTAAAAATCTTTGCCTATGTTTGAGGTCCACCTTCTTCTACAGATAATGGCAAGACCTTGCACGAGGACTTTCTACTGTCTTTGTGTTCAGGGATTACTCAGAGCTTTTTCTTCTCCACAGAGGGCACTGCAAGCAATAGCAAAGCATGGCATCTTTGAAAAAGGATGGTGCTCAGAGTCAGATGCAGAGAATGTTCTGTCTGGACGATAATCATACTGCCATTTTCAAAGTCAGAAAAACTTCATATACTTCCTCCAAGCCTTCAATTTCTGCCCTTGGAATCTAACCAGCGTAGTCTGTAACAGGGATAACTCTTGGCAGCGTGGGGGCTGCATCTGTGTCCTGGGATTAAGGTGGTCGGTAAGGCATCCAAATAGAGGAGACTGCTGTGTACAGCTGATTACAGATCTAGTTTAGGTCTGGCAAGATTTGTTAGGACACAGCTGTACTGATCTGGCTGCTAAACGTCTACCCAACTACAGCAAAATTACATCAGAGCTCTATAACACAGAAAAATCTTTTCAAAAACAAACAAAGAAAGAAAAAAATCAATTTGACTAAATTTGAGTGCTTCAGACACTTGTCTGTAAGTTGACTGCAAGCAACAAAACAATTAGATGCAGTCTCCCAACAGAGTAAGTCTGTGGAACCAAAGGCAACCAGTACTGCATGGGCCAACCAAAGGTGACACACAGCTGGATCTGCTAGTCACTAACAAGGAAGAACTAGCTGGAGATATGGTAATCAATAGTAGCTTTGGCAGTAGTGGCCATGGAATAGTCAAGTTCAAGATCCTGACAGGTATGAGGAAGGACAGTAGCACAGTACTCAGGTGGACCTCAGGTGAGCAGACTTCAGTTTATTCAGGGGACTGTAAGTAGGTTCCCACAGGAGGCAGCTCTGAAGGGTCAAGGATCTCTAGGAAGCTGGCAGGTCTTCAAGGACAGCATCCTCCAAGTGCAAGAATGATCCACCCTGATACTCAGGAACACAAGTAGATGCTTCATGAGACTCTCTTGGCTAAGCAGGGAACTTGTGAAAAGCCAATATACAGGAGGTGGAAGCAGGGACAGGCTATAAAGAATGAATATAGAAATATTTTCTGGGCATGCAGGGACAACACTAGGAAAGCCAAAGCTTACCTAAAGTTGACACCTGTAAGAGGTATTAAGGGCAACAAGGGCCCTTAGTACTAAAAGGACAAACAGGGAAACTGTGGGACCATTTTTACATGGGGTGTGTGACAGCAGGCACAGATATGGCGGAATTACTCAATGTCTTCTTTGCCTCAGTCCTCACAAACAAGATTTCCCAGGCTTCTTTGTTTAGAAAAAAAGGGTTCAAGGATAAGAACTACCAGCAGAAGATGAGGATTACTTGAGAGAACTTGACCCATAAAAGACCATAGTACCTGGCAGGCTACATCCATGGGTGGTCAGGAAAATGTCTAAAATCCTGGCAGGGCCACTCTCAATCATCTTTGAAAGATCGTGGAAATCAGGGGAGAGCCCAGATGGCTGGAGAAAGGCAAATGATGCACCTCTCTTCAGAAAAGGCCAAAAGAAGAATCCAGAGAACAACCAGCCAGTCAAGCTCACTTTGCTCCCTAGGAAAATCATGAAACAAGTCCTCTTGAAACACATTTCAGGGTACATTGGGGAGAAGAAAGTGATTAGGAACAGTCTGGATTGAACAAGAGTAAGTCATGTCTGACCAATCTGGTTCCCTCCTGTGCTGCAATGACTGGATCTGTGGACAAACGGGAGAGCAATGGCTGACACTTACCTCAACTTTAGCAAGGCTTTTGACACTGTCTCCTACAGTATTCTTGCATCCAAGTTAGGATGTTATGGTCTGGGTGGATGAACAACAAGATGGGTAAATAACTGGTTGGATGATTAGGCTCACAGGATAGTGATTAATGGGATGTACACTACCCAGAGGCTGGTGGCTTGTGCAGTACTCCGGGTGTCAATCCTGGGACCTATTGTGTTTGACATCTTTATAAACGACCTAGAGGAGGTGATGGAGGGCACACTGGCAAGTTTGCAGGTAACACCAAACTTAGTAGGGGAGGGGGACAGTCCTCCCTTAAGCAGGAGAGCCCTGCTTAAGGGCAGACCTGCCATTCACCGGGGCCTACACAGACTGGAGGAATGAATGGGCTAACAACAACCTTACGAAATTCAAGAGGTACAAATCCAAAGTCCTTCCCCTGGGAAAGAAGGGACCCAGCATCAAGGCAGAGCAGGAACTGACTGGCTGGGAAGCAGCTCTGCTGAGAAGAACCTGGGGGCTGTGATGAGCAGTGAGCTGAACATGACCCAGCTGCATGCTTGGCAGCAAGGAAGGTCAACAGCATCCTGGGCTGTACGAAAAGGAGCACATCCAGTAGATTGACGTGCTCAGTAGATTGACATGCCCACTACTCAGTACTCATTAGATGACACCTAGATACTGTGTCAAGTTTTAGACCCCTCAATACGGGAAAGACATTGATAACCTGGAGCAAATTCAGTGGAGAGCCACCAAGATGGTTGGGGGCTGGAACTCTTGCCCTATGAGGAGAGGCTGAGAAATCAGGTCTTGTTCAGCCTGGTGAAGGTATGACTTCAGAGGGAACATAACAGCAGCCTGCCAGTACCTACAAGGGGGTTACCAAGAAGATGAAGCCAGGCTCTTCACAGTGGTGCACGGTGGGAGGACAAGAGGCAATGGGCATAAATTGAAACAAGAGAGGTTCAGACCGGCTATAAGGAAAAGCTTTTTCCCTCATGAGGATAGTCAAGCAGGGGAACACATTGCTCACAAAGGCTGTGTGGTCTCCAGCCTTGGAGATTTCCAACACTCAACTGGTTAAAGCCCTGAACAACCTGGTCTGATCCCATAGCTGGCCCTGTCTTGAGCAGGAGATTGGACTAGAGACCTCCTGTATTATCATACGATTGTCTGAACATGACAACCAGTCTAGCCTCTGCAGCATCATGAATCTTGAAGAGTGCTGTGACTTCTTTCTTTCCATTGTCTTTCCAGATAATGAGTACACTTACTAGGACTTGCATGAAAATGAAAGGAAGAAGCCAGATCTCAGTAGGTATCTGATGCCATCCTATGCCCTTTAGAGCCATGCAGCCAACTAGTGTCCCAGACACCCAGCTTTCTAGATGTGAAAGGAAATGTGAAGTCAAGCATTCCCAAAGAAACAACAAACAGCTGCTGTATCTACAACAAGGAAGGCAAAGCAAATAATCTGCAGCTTTTTATTGCAGTGGTGTTAATACTTGTATTTCCACTTGCAGTAAAGTTGCTAATATCAGCAAAATTTATTCTAGATTATAAGACTGCAAATATCTATATAAATCAAGTGTTGTGCTTGAATTCCTGGCAGTTGGCCAGTATAGCCCTCTGTGTAAACAAGTTTGGCTATTTCTATATTAACCACTCATGGTTATGCCTCTCTCCTAGACTATCAAGCTAGAAGATTACCCTTCACTATATGTTTCTCCGTGTGGGACAAAGTCTAGCAATGGAGCTGCATTTACAGGCAATAGAATATGTAAATGATATGCACTACAATTAAATAAATGTCCATTCTTCTGAGCGAGGTCCATTTAGGAATGCCCTGCTGGCTTTAGAAAAGAATTATAGTTCATTGGTTCCTGACTGAAACAATAAACGAACCATGTAAGCGGTAAAGTTAGCTGGAGGAACACAGATGATTTGTTCAGTGACATAAATTAGGATGTAGAATTATCCTAACAGTTTACATAACATTTGCTGTGCCTGAATCCATTGCCTGTGGTGTTTAATATTGCATGTATGATTTGGCAGATCCAGTGCAATTTTACAGTGAAGCAAGGACACAACAGATGACAACTCTCCACGAAGCAAAAAAAGTGATAGCTGTATTCACATATTGCGGATGTAGTGAAATGGATCTGGGTTTTAGTAATTATTTATCTGCACGTGGGATGGTTTTCTCTGTTTTGCAGATTTTCATTTGGGATTTTTATCTTGTTTTGGTTTTGTACATAGGTCGCTATTGCCTAAGAAAGAACCTAGTATTTGTAACATACTGAGTGCATCACTTCATGTTTTGGAGTACAGTGCCAATTGCTTCTTGTAACACAGCGATAGTAACAAGGAGCGATCTGAGACACCGATACTGTTCAAATCAAAATAGGAAAGATGATAGCCTTGCAGATAAAAGGGCATGCAAAAACGTATGTGTGTTTTGTCCATGTAATTGTAACTCTCTGCATTCATTATGGCAGATTTTAAATACTTGAACTGAGAAACCTAAACATGCCCAGTCACCCTACACAGAAATCTGTGGTTAGAAAAGAGCCTTGCCAGAGAGCATTTCAGAGCTTTCATACCACCCTGCTATACCTTTGCCAAGAGGACTCAAGGAAGCACTTCAGCAAGTGAAAGACTTGCAAAGGGTGCCCTTTGATGATAGGCACATTACAGATATAATTCTTGCTCTGTGCAGCAATCAAAAACCATTTCAAATGCTGAGATCTATAGTTCTGCTTTCTGCTATGTTTAGTGCCATCAGCAAAACCCACCCAAAAAAATTAGAAAACAAAACCCCAAACTAAACAACTTCCCCCAGAGGATCTGGGTCAAGAACTTTCTTGTTGCCAAGTAGCAACTTTGTCCTGACTGCAGGGTAGCAGGGGGAAAAAAAGCTCTATATGCAATCTATTTGTTTAATACATAGATGGAGATATAACTTCTGGAAGTCCCAGAAGGTGCAGATACGGCATACGGGCATGTACTGGCCCCTTTGAGCATTGCTTGCCATCAGTGATAACAGGGTTAGTTAAACACACTCTGCCGAAGAAATAAACAGCATTTTCTATTCAAATGCCTGAGCAACAAGCAGCCAGTCATATTAGTGCTGAAGGAAGGAGTCTAAGGTTTAATTTCCAGGAAGGTTGTCTGTATAACAGCAACTATGTCAGAGGAGCAATATCTAGTTTACACAACAAAATATCCTTGCACTATTAAGCTGCAGGCAAAGACTGCAAATCAAAATTAATTACAAGTGTGTCTTGGCTGCACAGAGACAGAAATGCTGCAGCCCAGTAGAGAAGCAAGAAAAGCCAACCAGGGCACTGGTGAACATTTAATAGGAGTTTATATTTTTAAATGCATGGAGTACATCACTGGGAGGGACAGCATCTAGCAGCTTTGCCCTCAATTTGCAGTACTGAGACCGAAATAAATGTTTCACTTTGTATATTTTTGAACACAAAACTATAGGGCATTTTCACAGGTGAGGATGACAACTACCGTTTGGCTTTACCCATCTTATTCCAGGCTACAAATAGACTCACCTTGTCATTGTGAATACCCTTTGCCCTCCTCCCACCCCCAACTGTTTATTCAACCATGACAACATTTTGGGAGAGCATTATGATATGGCTGGGATAAATTTCACCGAGATTTAACTTGTCACAGCCTTTTAAGTGAAAGCATTTGCTATTACAGACCCTGATAATGGCACCCCTAGGTACAATACCCTATTGCAGAAGATCTGTGTTAAACATTATGAATTCCAAAATAGTTACCTCCTCTGGAACAAAATCATTAAGCTGAGTAGCCTGATTTAATTAGACTTAAATGTCATCAGTGATTCACTCTGTTTTAATAAACTTATCTGTTTTCATGTCACTTCTGTAATTTATGCCATAAAAAGCCAGTCGTGTTGTTCCAATGCCTCGGGAGCACAGTTAGAAACTATCTGAAAACCTTTCAGGGCTACCTTCTCAAAGGTTTCTTGCCACTGTAACAGACGCAAACAGTGTCTGTGAAGGTAAAGCCTTTTCAGGGAAGGGTATCACAGAGAACTTTGTGGCTACTAGAAAATTTAGAGCAACAACGTAAAAAAAGAGCACAAGTGCACTGAAGGAGAAGCTCTGTTGAGAGCTCTGCTACACTATAGAGCTCTGAAAGTGAGTAGAGTAAGAAGCAGAAAACATAAGGAAATGGGTGTTTACTGGGAAATTATTTCAAAATGGTAAGTCAAAATTTGCCTGGTAGCTTAGCAGGTTCACTGTCTTCCCTAATTCTTTTGGAAAGAAGTGCCAGAGCTGTGGGTCAGAACCAAAGAACAGGCTTTCTTCAACATATACACTCTATTCACCCTGACCTTTCATTATACATGGACATTAAAGTTGCCTCAGGAAATCTGTGTAAAGATATTACATGCATTCAGTCCACTGGCAATTTAAAAGTCAATATATGACTTACTAATATACTCCAAGTACACTTTTACCTGTGGGAGGGCAGGAAAGGAGCTGTGGTAAGGATTTCACTTCTGTGCATTGAACTGAGTAGTGCACAGATAACCATCCTAAAGGGAATTTAAACACTCTGCAGTGGAACTGCATGTGATAACCTCCAATGCACAACCCCTAGGAACATGCTCTTGAGCTCTCCCCACATTTAGACTAAAATCAGAAAGCATAATTTTTATGAGAATAAAGTACAAAAAAAGAGAAAAAGTATTCTCTGAAGATATTCTCCTTTGATGATGGACAGGGGCCAGAACATATATAAACAACTATAGGTTACCTAAGTTTCATAAGGTTGGTACTTACTACTGTGATGGATCCAGTCTAGGAACAGAGTTTGCCGAACAGGAAGCCTGCCCCAATTTACTTCAAAGCACAGTTGGGAGTAAACAGGTATGCTAATGAAGAAATTACATATGCTACTCATTTACCAGCTCCCAGAGGAGCCTTAATAGCAGAAGTTGATTACACATGCAACAGCAAGAAGGTCCTATACATGATTAAACACATTTGTGGGTACAGCGCTCCTTTCTGTGCTAAAAGTAAACAGGACAGGCAATATACAGCCAAAATTAATTGTAATGCATCTCCTGGTCAGATTAACAGGACCAAATGCTCCCCCTGGCTGGTGGTATTTCCAATCAGAGACTGAAAGACACTACTTGATATCATCTGCGATTAAAGAAAAAAAACCACAATTAAATGAGCATACAAATACCCTAGGTGTATTTTGTTTGTTTGTTCTTTTTCCTCTACAAATAGTGAACAGATTTGTGTGCATGAGTTAGTGATGATCGGATATTGCTGAAACTGTGTTTGCTTTCCATTTTGTTTGAAGCAGCTCCACTGGAACCAGGTTTGTTTATTTACCTGGTGTTTGACAAATAGCCTCTGACACTCAGTTATCAGGGATTCATGCTCACATCTCTTGTTGGAAACTCCATTCTCCTAATTGTTGCTGTAAGCAGGACAACACAAGAGGTGGTTTTGCCTCCAGGCTATTTCAGCTGGGTCTGGTATCAGCCATGTTTTATTACAACCTGTAAGACAGGGATCTCTTTGATTGTCCTTCCTAAGACTTATGGTTTCTTTTTCTTTTTTCTTTTTTTCCACTTTCACATACACTCACACACACAGGGTACAGTTAAAGGAATATGTTGATCTTAATGACCTCTCAGAATTTATCCTGGGGCTAATCAGAGGCTTGCTGTGTTGTGCTGGCTAAATCTATCATGGTATTGAATAATTCACAGCCTGCCTTAAAGGCTCCAGACTAGGTGATTTACCCCATATTAATGTGATGCTTTTGCATTTTAATAAGCTTATGTTAATGTTTTACAAAATGATAAAGCATGCTTCTGAACTCTCCAGCGACAAGGGATGATGGTATGAACCACATAATTCTAGCAAAGGACAGCCAACAACATCAGATTTATGAGTGTTGCTACAGCATCTGTTGTAAGCTTGGGCCAGACCAAACCATTTTGTTGAGTCTTACTCCTATTCTGATTGCACAAGTGGCTTTTCCCAACCTGTCTGATACTTTAATGAAAGTAGTCAGGCATAAGAGAAAAGATAGGGCATTCTGAAAGCAGAACTAAGTTTTCCAAAACTGTTTTAGTGCAGAGGTTTTATATCCCTTTGAGAAAAGACCTAGAAGAGAACAAAAGGGATTTCATTGCTCTGAAGCTGGAATTTCAGAGAGCAGTGCTCATGAGTGGGGTCATATTTTTCCATTTGAAAGGGAGACAGCCTGTCAGCAGAGCTCAATGTGTTAGGCATATGTTGGGTGTTGAGACTCATAAAATGCAGGCCAGGTGATGTGAACACTCAC
>NW_008825071.1:6956624-6969721 GCF_000699105.1 Pygoscelis adeliae
TATCTCAGCTGCTCAACAGGTCATACATGTGCTTTTACTAGCCTCTCAAGAGAACAAATGATTGGCATTTATATCTTAAAATCTGCTTATGTGCTTGCTGTGAGAAGGGAGTTGGGGGGCGAAGCTACAATGTCTCTTCAATATCTGCTCTGTATACTTCACTGGTAACGGTGTCCTTGTACCTACACAGGATGGAAACAAGAGGGCAAATACTTCAGCCCTGGACCTTCTGGTAGATGGCAAGGTGGCAAAGGAACTCCAGTTCTGCTAAATGCAGCCTAATACATGTAGGAGGAAGGGGGAAGCTGAACTGCTTACCCATCTGACATTGGTCAACTCAAGCTTTTAGGACGGGGCTTGCTGACAGTTTGCATGGAAGATAGTAGCTCTCCATCTTCATACAAGGAAAGGCTAGGGAAGAGAAAAAAAGAGACAAAGAAATGGGAATAGGGAATGGACAGCAGTACAGAAACATAACATAAAACAGAGTGTGAGGTATTATCTGGATTGCAGTCTGAAGTACCATTTCCTATCACTGACAGGCAAAACAACTGTATTTGCTGATTTCAAAAGTAAATTTTTGTTCCAAAAGGCAAAAAACCACCCACACTTGTATTTTGCTCACATGACTTTGTGTTTCGTAATTCTTCTGCCAGGAAGAAGAGGGCAGCATTTAACAGAGTAAGCCATCTAGAAATGCTAAGATCTTGAATGCTCAAGTGCTCACCTAGCAAACAGAAAATTCATTTTTAGCTTGTGTTTCCTGGCTTGCAGCAGAGACCCAAACCTTCATTTCACATAATCCAACACAGTTCCTCAAATGCCAAGGTATAGAAGCCATCTCTAGCATAATGAATATGCAATGCACTATGGAACATCTGCTGTTGGTTTTTAAATGGACTGTGAGCAATTATGGAACTCACCTGGGATATAAGAGACCCAGGTTTTCATTCAGTGTTAATTTAGACAAACATGGTAGCCTCTGGCTTACTGGCTGTTCTGGGGTGGGGCTGCTTGTTTCCAGAAAATTCATTCTGCACCCGAGAGATTTTCATGACAGCTGGAATGTTTTGTTAAGACATGTCAACGTTAACAGCAGCAGCAAAATTGTCCACCAGTTCTTCTGGACACTTCTAAAAAGATATTACAGAATTATTTTTCACACCACATGCAATTTAACTGCAGAGATCATGGCTACAATTCAAAAAACAATGATATAAAAAGTGACTGAACATTTAAAAAGATAACAATACCATCTGGAATTTAAATGATTGCTATTAATACACAAGCTGGAAGAAACACTAAACTGCACGCTTGAGAGTTTAAGCCGATCTTTGCTACCAGGTATTAGAAGGAGATCTATTGCAGGTTATCCTATCACTGCCTAATTTAGGGTTTCATGAATCTGCATTGGAGCATCTGGTGCAGTCAGACAGGAAACTGAAGTATGAGGCCATGTTGGTATTTATGTTCTTCTACATCTATAGCATGTGCAAAACTTAAAAACAAGTTGTGCACCTTCAGAACTTTAGAGAATTAAGTCATGCATGTGGGTGATTGAGAATGTTGTTACATACATGCCTGAGATTAAATATCTACATTTGAAAATATTGGCCATAATATACATCTATCACTGTAATAAAGCGCCCATAGGACCATTCAGGTTCAATGCCATGCTGAACCAAAACCAGCCTCAACAGAGGTGCTATTCCATCTCCCAAGCTCTGAGAAGGATCTGTGTATGACATTCCTGATGGATGTAGTCTAACCAACTCTTTAAAACTTCCAAAACAAGCAACTCCATAACAATGTTAGGCAGTCCATTTTCAGTGCTTCATAACTTCAGTGCTGGAAAGTTTTACCCAATGCCTAGTTTACATCTCTCTGACTGTAATTCAAGCCTATCAGTTATATTCACAAAAGATATGGAAAGCAGATGATATCCTTCCTCTCTGCAGCAGCCTTTATGTGTCCTCTCCTCCCCTTCCCTCCCCTCCCCTCCCCTCTAATTCTTTCAACATTTCTCCGAGCTTATGTTTTCAAACTTCTCATTATCCTCACTGTTATTCACTGGACTGACTTCAATTTGTCCATCTTTCATGAAGAGTTGTGCTCAAATTTGATACAGCACTCCACCTTGGATCTAATGAATTTTGAGTAGATCAGAAAAAGAGGCTGATGTGCCTTCCAAGGCAGGCTCCTGTCTTACACTGTACTAGAGCATCTTCCTTTTTTGCAACTGTTGCCTTACGTTCAGTATGTGACCTATTAGATCCGCCAGGTCCTTTTCTGCAGAGCTGTTACTAACACCCAGATCCATCCTGTGCTTATGTAGCTGATTCTTCTTGTGTAAGAGTAGAACCTTTCCCATCCTTACTCAGCTGCATCCCACTTTTTCAAGCCACTCTGTGGTTTGTCAATATCTTTCCAAATTCTCATCTTTTCTCCAGTTTCTCGGTAGTCCCTCTTAGTGCTGTGTTATCTGCAAATGGAATAAATACAGTTTCTATCCTGTTGTGCAGGCCCATGACAAAATCCTCTATATCAATATGGACATCTTATAGGATGAAATAAAAATCTTCAGAGTCGAGTCAGCACTTTCTTAGAAACTGCAGTCAAACAAGCACAAAATTGAAATCTAGAAACAGATTTTTTTCATTCTTTTGTTCATTAAGTACTTGTTTGTTACAGCTAATAATCTAAAAAAATCAAGCATTCATCTCATTCTGAAATCAAACTAAGTTAATACCAGGAGCAGATGACACGTATTTCTGTTTTAGCACTAGTCAATTTAAACATCAGTCATACAAGAACAGATTTACAGCTGAAATGAGTTGCCTTCTCAGAATAAATGAAGCAGGAAGCCTATTATTTCCTCACTCAATCTTTTGCATAGTATATGTATTGTAAGTATAACCCATGTATTTCAAGGTCTGCAGAATTTAAATGCATCCATATCTTGCAAAAGGAGTCTTAAAACTTACTCTCAAGACACTGACTATTCTGGAGCATGACTCATTTGGGAGTGTATTAGATAATAACAACCTGCAGCGGGGAGTAATATTTGGGGAAGAAATTTTATTCCATAGTCCAAAGTCTTTTTTATCTTTTCTAATATCAAACTTGATGGAACTAGCTCTTCTCCTCGTGGTAAATATAGTTTTATGGTGTTACCTAACAAATCTCTTTGTCTTTGGAAAAAAATTCAATTCAGTTATTTCCCTGAAAGATTAAACATTTCTGAAGTGTAGCCATTGCATATCATTGCTATAATTCGGTCACTCACAAATCCTCTCCACCAAGTTGCATAGAAAGACAATCATACGTTTCACGTAGTTTCATACATTAGTAGAACAACAACCATCTTTCTGAAAGAAAAATCAGAACAATGGGAGTTCAAGAATATAAGCGAAAATGTTCTTACTGGATCTTGTGTTCCTCACTGATCAGAACATGAGTAAGAACTTTTGTGTGTCTTCACCAGTTCTCTTCAAGGCTAACAGTATATTTCGTTTCTCCATATTATGGGAGATTCTTAATACTCATCTGTCTTGCAGGACTTCTCAAATATTTTTTTCAGCACTTGATTAAACATTTCTGAAGTGTAGCCATTGCATATCATTGCTATAATTCGGTCACTCACAAATCCTCTCCACCAAGTTGCATAGAAAGACAATCATACGTTTCACGTAGTTTCATACATTAGTAGAACAACAACCATCTTTCTGAAAGAAAAATCAGAACAATGGGAGTTCAAGAATATAAGCGAAAATGTTCTTACTGGATCTTGTGTTCCTCACTGATCAGAACATGAGTAAGAACTTTTGTGTGTCTTCACCAGTTCTCTTCAAGGCTAACAGTATATTTTGTTTCTCCATATTATGGGAGATTCTTAATACTCATCTGTCTTGCAGGACTTCTCAAATATTTTTTTCAGCACTTCAAGACTTAAATGAGAGATGCTGTATAAGTGGAAAGCATGATGATGGCAATTTTTTTTAATATCTCAACAATGATGACTTATTACTACTCTTCACGCAATTTCTTAGCCAAAGCACTTGATAGTCTCATTCAATCATCTATATAGTAAAATTCCTTATTTACAAAAACAAAAGACTTATTCTGATTAAATTGTCTCCCTTTAAACAAAGATGAACAATTTTCGCTGTGGGTCTTCAACACTTAGCTGAAATACAACCGAACAGATGTCAAGAATTGGTAAGAAGCATCTTAAGAAGCTACTTAAATTATGAGTGGCTTTGTGTAGTTTTAAAATTTGCACCTTTTCCATTCTGAGTGGCAACAGAGTGGAGACTTATTCTTGTTGCATGGATATGTTGTAACCAATCTATTTTTCACAGGGCTGTCCAAAGGAAAAATGACAAATTAATTAATTAAAAGCTTTATGGAAGACAATGCCTAAAATAGGATCACCAATTATTGCAACTACATTGCTCCACATCATGAGCAATGGTTGCTCGAGAACCTGAAGAGACCTTGTTCTGTACCATTACAGAGCAGAAGGTAATACCCTTGGATAGTTGTGATGGTCAGGTAAGTACACCCTGTCTTACACAGAGGAGTTGAAGCCATGCCTGGCATTTTTAAGTGCTACCACAAAGCAAAAAATCAATGATAATGTTTTTTAATACTGTGTTGTCACTTCAGGGCAGGGATTGTTTTTGTGCTTATAGGACACCTAATAAAACAGGGCCACAATTTAATTAAAAGGTCAAAGAGCTTTTAAAATTGAAATACAAAAAAAAAAACCTGCTATAGTAATGTATTTCACAGAACCAGCCTGCAAACCCCAAAGAACTTGGTTAGAATTGCTGAGCCAGTACAGAGCAGGTGATAATTAGCTTCTTATGTATGCCAGTGTCACATTAGGACTTAGAGCAAATCTTCTTGCTGCAGCTTTAGCTCAGTATTTCTTTACCTATTCACCATGGACAGAAAGAACGGATCATTCTTTTTCTTTCTGAAGCAGCCTCTTATGTACTTGAAAGCTGTTAATTCAACTCTGTTCAGTCTTTCATTTTTTACTGTCAGTGATACCAATTCACTCAGTCTTTCTTTGAAGGTCATGTGTTGTAGACTTCTGCTCATTCTCATTGCTATCCCCCAATATACATCTAAAGTGTTCATTTTTTTCTTGAAGTGCAATGCTACCTTCTTGACCTAGCAGGAATATTGCAGCATACTGTTAAATATAGAAGGTTTCCAGAAAGCTGACAAAATACATCCTGTTAAAAAGTTGAGTGGCAAATAAAAAGCTAGAGGAATGAAAGTCCACAGCAATGCCTAGAGCACTGTTTGATAATGTTATAATAATAATAAGTACGTTTGTGTGAGAACTGGCAGGTAAACATACTGTCTGCTATGAACAATTTCAAACCTTCTGGGGGCAGTGGAGATAAGAAACCAACACTCCTATCCCAAAAGCAGACTCCAGTCAATTCAGTTTAATAGGTAGATCTCATCTCTCCAGTGCTGCATCAGTTCAGTACCCAGTATAATGAAATGAATCATCCTGTCACCTCTTCCTACTCCTAATGCCGTCAGAAAATTGCAACAGCTTAAGAAGCTCAGGAAAAAGTCTCTCTCTGCTGTTTCCTAAACTTAACCCACTTAGAATCCATGTGTTATGGAACAAGAGTACAAACTGAAGGCTTCCTAGAAATATTTCAGTTAATAACAGAGGGAATGACTGTTACCTCCCAGAGAAGAAAATGTGAAATGAGTTTAATGAGATAAAATGAGCCTGGAGAGGGTTAATAAAAGCCGTTCAAGACAGTAATTTTATAAAGAACATTGTTGATTGCTTGCCTACTGGACAAGTTAATACAGCGAAAGATGTCTGAGGAGAGGAAATGAACCGAAGATTGAGACTAGTTTGTACACATTTGAAAAAAACTGTATCACAGTGAAAAAACAGCATGCCAGTCTGCTTTCAAATATGTAATCAGCACGTTTTGGTTTGTTGATGATAGGGAGGTAAGTGGATATCCATGTTCAGGTTAGCACAAGTGACTGTTAAGTGATTAATACTTAAGATACCTGAGGCAGAGTAACTACAAGTGCAAGATGTAATTAAGAAAATAAAGAACATGAATAGTAATGCTCTTCGCACCTGGTGAGAAAGAGCACGTTGTTGACATGGTGTGATAGCTACAGATGGTAACTGAAGTGGGAAATGCGTGAAAGGTAGTGACAAAATACAAGATTTGTAGGACTTTTCTGAAGAAGATCTGATTTTCAAAGGTGCTTTCAAGTCAGGAGTATACAACCCTGTAAGTCAGTTGGAGAAGGTGGGGGATGCAATTTTGTTTGTTAATTACAAATACATTAATGGTAGCGAATGGGAATTCACTAGTTATTTAATCAGAGTGTCATTGCTCTACTACAAGGGTTTACTTTAACACTATGTTAGGTAGTTCCCTTGTCTTAAAAATGCATTAGCAGTAAACTTTAACCTCTCTCATACTTTACTTCACAATTTAGGCAGATGTTTATTGAAGTATAGATAAACAAATTGAAATAATGAGCACATTTAATTAGGAACTTAAATTGTCTGAGAAATTATATTCTAAGCTGCATAGAACATGAGCCAAAGACAAGGAAACAGTTCACGTGTAACACCTATCAATGCATGTAATATATGATGCAATCATATGTCTCTATGATTCCATTTCAGTTTTGCTTGCCTTGCAGTTAACAAGTTAATATTAAACAACAAACTCAGTAACAAAAAATACATAAATGCCTGCTCAGGTGTTTATGTTAGAAGAAAAGGCTGTGATCTTTTTGCCATTTATAAAGGATTAAGCAACAACCTCAATAAAGCAGTAGCCACTGCTTTCATATCTGAGATTGGTGGCATTCAGTAAGGTCTCCAGACAGCAAACTGTCCTAAAAAAATTGCCGGTATAATGCAGTCACCTTCAGCAGTGCTTCCACCACCATCTCAATTATCTCCCTCGTATTCTAGCGTCTGACAAGCAAGCAGCCCTGAAGCACATATCACAGTCCATGCCTCCTCTTTCATTTTCCAAGTAGCATTTAGACCTAGGTATGACAGAATAGGATGTTGTGGATGTTCCCTTCTCAGGGAAGGGGTCACATGCTCAGAGGAGCAAAAATATCCATGAGAAATCATGAATCTTGAGTCCATTTTTTCCTGAAAAGTAAATATTTTGGTATTTTCATGGACTACCTGCTTCTTCACACAGGATTCTTAATACCAATCTCTCAGCCTTGACCATACAGCAAATCATGCTCCATTTGCTCCTGGCTGCAGAGCACATAGCAGCTCAGGGGCAAGAAACATGTACTTCTTGGAAAAACATTCTTTGGGCATGCAATGGGTGCTCTACTCCCACAGCACTTCCAACGACCTATGAGAAATGAAGGTCCTGTGTTTGTATCTATGGAAAGATCTTGTCTACACCACATGCTCTACTGTGAAGGCAGAAACTAACTTGTAGTTTCTCAATAAATCAAAATGGCAACATTCAGCTCTATTCCTTTTACAACTCAGAATGAAATAGTTTATCCTGCAGCAAAACCAAGCAAAGATGTTGGAGTAAGGAAATTGCATATGACTTTTTGATCTCAAGAGCTGCTATACTATGTGACTGGGGAAAGAAGAGGGGAATTTCAGGAAAAAAAGGCTAAGTAAAAAGAAATCAGATAGCAAGTGAATGTCAGTATTTTTTGTTTTATTTCAATACAGGAATTTAAATTGATGACTTCCTGGGCAGCAGATTAAAAGGTTACAGAGGATGCAGATAATCTTTCATGCAGAGCATGTTGGAGGCTTGGAATTCATTCTCCAGTATTTGACATAGCAGTTTTAATCCTCATGTTAGCTCTTGGGAACTATCTGACCAAAGGTAAATAGCCAGCTTGTCTCTTAATGAGCATCTGGATAACAATTTACAGTAACCTTAGCTTCATGTGGAAGGGATACTGCTTAAGTATGTGTGCTATTTTCTGGATGGGACACTAGAGCAGATTTAAATAAGTTTTACTGAATGAAGTTAAACGAAGGTTTTTAGCAAACTATAAAATAAGTTAAATAAGTTCAGCATAATCAGATAACTTTCCTAATCAATCATACACTAGGAATTATTTTTCTGCTTAGCCAAATCTGCATTTACATGTTCCAGGTACCAACCTCAGCAGTAAATAGGTACTATGTTCCTATAGTACATAAATGACCATTTTCATTTTGCACGTATCAAAATATTTTTCCAATATTTTTAGAATACTCTAGTGCCAATTTTTCTTAACAGATACTTATTTCATACAAGAAATACTTTTACACGTGAATGTAACTTACCCTATAATTGCTCTAAACTAGTATGAGCATCCTAAAAATATTTAGTCCCCACTTCTTCAAAATCAGCTCTTAAAATGACACTGTTCATAAAGACCTTCAATATTGGATTTGGGGCTCTATTTAGATTCAATAAATAAATTAAAACCTTATTCTCAATCTACCACCATTGCTAGTAATGAAACATAAACTAGATGGTAAATGAGTGAACCATATTGGTGTCTTTTCCATAGGAAATACAAAAACATATCCTGATTTTGATAAATAAATCACTGTTAGTTACAGTATGGCTGTAGTTGTGTGGCTTGCACTACTAGAGAAATAAAAACTCTAGGTCTTGCCTAACAAGGTGATTTATCCAACAATTGTACATGGGTTAGAAAGGAGAGACCTTGGTTTTCTCCCTTTCCTCGCGGATATATAGATCCTTCCCCTGACATTGTCTGGTTGGTATGCATTGGATTCTAGCGGTATCCACTCACTTTATCTGGACAGCAGTGGCCCCAAGAACTAACATGTTCATAAACCCTCTGTTATAAGCATATTATACCACTAGATTTTTAGGCAGGACTTGAAACCGTTTTGTATTAAAAAATGAAGGTACAGAGTAACCACTATTTAGCTGAAACCAGAAGGGCTTTTCATCAAGCAACATTCATAGCAGGATCCCCACTCACTTCAGGAAGATGAAATTCAGCAAGGGCATAGTAAGAGTTACCAGAAATCTGTATTTACAGCCAAAACCACTGAAATTACATTCTTGCTGCCTTTATAGTAGGAATCAAGTAAACAAAGATAGAAACTGTGTGGATAAAAATATTCCTATGAATCCAAAAGTTGGTGATTATGATTCATAATTACTAATCACTTCTTTAACATATGCCTGTACTCTTTTTAAGGACTAAGGTTAACAATAGTTTCTAGTGTTTCTTGCTTCCTATTCTTTCACTAGATTAGCAACTGCAAGATATCTCTCTCATTTTAATTGGCCAAAAAGGAAACCATGAAGATTGATCACCAAATACTTTTTCCAGACTTTAAGATAAGTAGGGTTAAGAAACAGAAGGAAAATTAAATAAGAGGAGGGGGAGTATGAAGCAATGTTTAATGCCTTTGGCATTATTTCTTTTAGTGGTGAATGCTAAGCGATGCATTCTGAGATCACAGTTGAGCAGACAGAAAAGGAAAATATCATTTTGTCTGTGAAGTTCTCAGAAAGATGAACCTGTCAAGAGGTAGAGAAATAGGTCACATGAAAGTTAATGGAAAGTAATAAATGGAATACATTGTGCCACAATGCTTCATCTCAATTAAAAGTTCACATGCTGAATGCCATTTAAATTGACAGATACCCAGCTCTTATCAGCCTGCTTATTTATAGTCTTTGCATTTATAAAGGCCGTTGTTTATTCCACTGGGTAGCCTCTGGAATCCTCCTGTTGCATTTCTTAGTCAAGAATAATTGAAGTGTAAAGTAGTGAAATGCCAGGATTCATAGGAAAATGTTTCATGGGAGAATGTTTCTTTATTACAGATGTTCAGGTGCTTCAGAATAAACTGATGTTAGAGAAAGACTGGATTTTTCCTTCTAGCATTGTCTAGACTGACATGAACTAACCATTGCTCTTCGACCATAGCAATGTCATCACTTCAAGAGGCAGCTCCAACACCCCTTTTTCGCAGTTCAAGACAAAAAAGAGTGGTTTGGAAGGCAATATAGGGAACGTCATAGCTGCATGACATGCCACACTGCTGCACCCCAGCTTCCCACACAGAGGTGTGATGAGAATAATGAACTTGCTGAAAGGGCTATAATATGCTAACTGGTGGGCTACAGCTTTATCCTTGCATTACTCTGTTGCGAGAGGTGGATAATAATTTATAGAGATGACTTGAGCCACTTGTATACAAGACAAAGCTTTGTAGCTTTTATATGGGAGGGATGACTTAAAGCTGAAGGTGAGACACAGAAAGATACCACAGGTAGTACTAGAATTGGGAACATGACCGCAGCATGCTGAGGAGTAAAAAGTTAGGCATCAGAAGGGTGCACTTCTTGAGTTGTATGTCAACTCTCATTCTCTCCAGGTCAGGTGTCTGACTTAGAGCTCCATGTTTAAGTAGTTCATTCTTCTTAGGTTAAGCACTTCACAAAACTCACTTATCTCAGGGTGATAGTGGGAGGCATTGTCTACACAATTGCTTGCTAGTCCTTGAACTTGCTCAGGAAATGAGAGCTCTCATGTGTGGCCCTCCTTCAGTGCCAGGATCTCAACCATATTTCCTCCAACTCCACAGTAAATGCCTGCATTGTGTAAGAGTTGGGGAGCACCTTTCACTTCCCATGTTATAGCTGTGCCACTGAGCTGCCTAGACTGCCAGAGGCAGCTAGCAAGAGGGAGCCTGACATTGCAGGAATGGTCCACCACTACAAGGTGGGAGGAATGAGTATGAATCTCTGTTTTGGGATGAACGGATGGATGCCAGAGTGCCACAAGCACACCAAATACAACAGAAACACACAGGGTGTTTGGTAGCTTTACTGACTGAGAGCAGAGCTGAGACAGATATTAATCACTTCCTCGCTCAGACTGGGAGACTAGTGCGCATGGGCAGAAGCCTAAATGTGGGCACCAAACACTTCCACTGCCAAAGTGTTAATGGGATGCTTCATTTTAGGCAAAGATGTTTCTTAGTTAAACTGATTACGTTTTAGCTCGTTCTCCCAGGGCTTTTCTTTTTTTTTTTTTTTAATCATAGCCCTGACAGAGTAGTGATTTTTGAAAAAAGACTGTATCAAATCTACAAGTGTGCAGGCATTCCAGGCATGGTGGGAGGCTGGACTACATGGGAGACATTCAGTGTAGCCTTATCTGGGGACACACAGTGTATCTCAGTGGCTAAGAGCAAAACAAAAACCAAGAGATTTATCAGTGAAAGAAAAACAAGCTCATAGTACTGTGGCTCCAGTTTACAACAGATCCAAGATCTGCGCTCCTCTGACAGTCAGGCTGGCAAATATCAAAGCCAGGAATAAGGGAAAAAAACCTCTTACAACTTGTACAATTGCACAAGTATGCAGACATCTTTTCAGAGAGGTTATAAATGAAGGGGAGAACTGTTCATCCTTGGCTTACAAACACCTAAATGTGCACTGCTACCATGCAAATCAAAATATCTGTCTGTGATGTGAAAAAAATCATACCTGTGTCTGAAGGTCTGATCCTGAATCAGCTGCTTACATTTAACTCTCCCAAGCTGTATATGTTCTAAGGACTTGAGCACTAAGGATTTAGCACTGAATTCTTGACGATTCTTACTTGTTCAGCATAGTTGAGAAATTGAGCACTTTGGGTAGCTGTCTTCTCTCCTCACCCAAAGCCTTAGGCTTATTCTGCTGTCAAAAGCCTGAAAAAGAATGCATGAAGGGTTATTTTTAAAATGCTTCTAAGTGGAATTTGTACTCAGTTAATATTTAAGTACTGCCTACAATGCATGTAATAAAATGGGAGCATGCTTTGGAAAGCCCGGATTGAATGTGCATGTCAGCTGGTGCTCTGCTAGCCTAATGCAATTTGATTTTGATATAATGTAATGGAGGACAGTGATGAAAAACAGCAATCCTAATAAGGCTCCTCTTTTCACAGCTTATTTATTTTTGGCCGCTGAAGCAGGTGCCTCTCTATCCCTCTCTCAGAGCATGTAATCTCGAAATAATTAGCTAAGACGACTTCTCTTTGTGTCACAATTAAATGAAATCTAAGTAACAGACTATTACTTTTATAGTGCAAAACCATAGGAACAAATTTTCAACTCGTATATACTGGCAGCACAAATGTCAGCTGAACAAAGAAAAAACCTACAGCAGCACCAACTTTACTCACGGGAAAGCAATGGACTAACAGGACCTGACTGCCCTGTAGGTGCTCAGAAGAGAGCTGGCTGCATTCCACACTGTTTCAGTCACCTGCTCTTTAGCATCTAGGCAGATCAGATTGTGCTGTGATTTGTGTAAGGTGGATTAATGTTCAAAAGAAGATTGTATGAAGCTACCAAATTAATTTCTGTGTGATTGTGGTTTTGAACACAGGTTTCTAGGGTGAAAGGCTAATGCATTAACTCATCATGTCAAGCACATCTCATTATGCAGAAGTTAATGTTAATACACTCCATTTCCTACATTTTTAAGGACCTGATGCTTTCAGGGACTGTTTTTTCTCCTCATGCTAATTGTACTATCTGCATGTTTTATCTAATTTAACATGTAGTTTGTGTCAAAAAATCCTTTGAACAAAACAACAATCAGGCTTTCATGAAATCACAGATCATCTAGGAAGCAAGGAAAGCAAGCTGTGGCGGAATAGAAGAGGATGCTTTCTCAGTCCCAGTGGGCAGCAAAGCTAAGCAAATGAGTGTTACCCACTGAATTGAGTACATTCACTCTTGGAAGAAAAATGCTTTTTCACTTTAGAAGTGTATGCAATTATCCTCTTTCTGTCCCAGCCACATGCATACACATCTGGCACTAATTCTGGCCTTTATAGGATGCTTTTTATGTCACTGTGGGGGGAAAAAAGAAAGAAAGAAAAAAAAAGCTGTCAATATCCTGAACAAGTACTCCTGGCATAAAAGTGCTAAGACACCAGCATAGAGAATAGTCTGTGACACTATAGGCTCAAAGATTCTAAAGGATGTATCCAAGGCCATGTCTGAAGTATGTTGTGCTGAACCAACTGAGATGGTTGGCAGCGATAAC
>NW_008825071.1:6969772-6978909 GCF_000699105.1 Pygoscelis adeliae
TGCTGACATTTAAATAAATTAATGATGTACTCTGTATACAAACAAGAGAAGCTGATGTTTCAGCAGTGATGGGCCTTATTAGTTTTTAATGATGATGAAGCCAGCACTTTAATGGTTTGTGTTGAGCTTTTTAAGCCAAATTTTCAGTGAGCCTGTTCATGTGGAAACATAATGCTTTTATTGGTATATTCAGCTACGTGAAGGCATGTAGATACTGGCTATATCTAAATTGTGCATCAAACACATACTCCTGATTGTCCCAACAGCAGGCTTTCTTCAGAGAGCAAATGTGACTCCTTTCACACCTACACACCTGTTTCCTTCCCAAATAAACCACAAATCTGAAGGTAGAGAGGAAATGGCATGCATCTGGGTCTCTCCCAGACACATCACAAAATGTCTAGCAGCTCTATACATAGGAGCCAAGAAGTGCCTCCGGCTCAGTTAATTTAGACATAGCCACTGCCATTTTCCCGTCTGCTGCACTTACAATGAAGGGAAGTTTCTGTCCTTCTGTGATGGTAGCTATGAGGCAGCTGCTATTTTATGAGAGCAATTGATGCAACATATTAAAAGGGCAATTTTAAGATGGATACATTACTGTTATTCTTTCTGATTTGTTGCTTTTCTAGATCTTGATAGTCAGTCTGAAAAAGAGTGGATACTTTTTGTGTAGAGAAAAAAAAATCTATTTCCATATAGTAAAGGGAAAGTGGGAACATTCAACTCTGCCTGGTAGCTTCAACCAACTCACTGAAATTCATATTATTGTATGATGCTGTGAAGATGTGGTATTAGGAAAGCATTAGTCTTGACCAAGACTACAGAGAATTGATTCACATGTCATTCTTAAAGCTTAAGTGACTATTAAAATGCAGATAATTTGTCTGAGTTGGTGAAGTAATCTCAGGTCCTTGAAGGAGAGATGTTAAGCCAATCAAGGGGACAGGTGTAAGTTGCTCAAAAGCCAACAAGTAAATTAGATGGTCTATCATTAATATACTATTTGTGCTTATTTTTATTAAATGGCAGGTGATAATGTGGAATTTTAGGGTTTTATTTCTTTATTACATCAAATAAATGTTCTGCAATAAGAAAATTGCCAATTTAGCTTCCTGTCTGGAAGTAGGTGAGAAATATTTTTTCTCTCCTACTTGAGTACAAAAATCTCAAAGTTGTTCCCGTATCCCAAAAAAGACAACTAAAAACTCACATTAAGACGTTGTGATAGGGCAGAGATGTTACAAGTCCAGTGTGATCCACATTAACTAAAAAGATATTTAGGCTTACACATACAGGTTTTCTTAAGCATAACATCCACGAAAACTGACATAAGTTAAGGATATTTAGTGTCATACTTGGAGGCTACTCCCATAGGGGATTTTGGTTATAAACTGAGACAAAATGTATTTTGTAGGTAGTCAAATGTTCCCCTATTTTAAAGGCTGTGATAAAACATCACACCTTTGGAATCAGGAACTTGTGTTTTGTTCAGCTCAGGTGAGGATAGTCGTACTTTACAAAATTCTAAAGTAACGAGCAATGAAACCTGATTTCCGAAGGATGTCTCTCATGGCTGGATTCGCTGGCACCTCACACGGTGTCAGTTCCAGCTGATGCTTTTCCCATTTGGAGTGCTTGTAACATACAGACTCTCCCACATAGACTCCCCTGTGCCTCATGAGGGTAGAGCTCATGCTACAGTGGACACTCCCTTTACAAGGCTGCTGAAGCTGCCTCTTCTCTGTCCCCTGGAAATTGTATAGAATGTAATACCTTTGAGATAGCTACCTCTTCCAAATTTTGAATCATTCAGACAACTTCTGCTAAAGTCATCAGGCACAGATAAGACAGATACAGAGAGGGAGACTGTGTAAGTCTTGTTTCCTTCTGAAACTAGTAAAAAGGAGCAGCCATGCATACCCCAGTAGGATTGTGACAGGACAGAGCCAGCTATCCCTCTGATGAGCTGCAGCGTACTGGCTCCTGACTGATGCTAGAGCGGTGCCACAAAACAGTTAATTACAGAGGATGCAAGGCAAAAAACGATGGAAGATGAATACCCTTAGATCTGTTTAGTACTGTTCCCATTTTTCCTCTCCCTAGCAGTAGAAATGTACATTGCTAGCTGCCAGTGACTTGGTCTCGCTCTTAAACCCCGCAGGAGAAAACACTGATGTTTTGAACGGTGTTAGCTCATCCTGTTCTTTCCCAGCATATCATGTTACCTTTACAATTGAAAGAAGGATCTTTTTACTTTTCACATTGAGATACTAGGACATACATAGCATTTAAAATGTAATATTAATTTGCATTGGTTGCAGATTGCAGTCCATTTAGTACGTGGAGAGAATAGTACCTGTGCAAGTAAATCACAAATGATGTGACAGATATTTTTAAAGAGTACCATGTAACAGTGTGTCAAAGTTTTCTTCTTCTTTTACAGTGCATTAAAAGAAATCTTACCCTTGAACTGCTGAGAAAATAATTTATCGTGGTTTTTTTAAAAGCCTGATTCAGTCCTCTTAACATAATTTCCTGAGCTTTGAACTCATTGAGTCTTCTAATAATGTCCTTAAATGAGGGAAGGAGGTAATTTTCTCTCTCACTGCCTTTAGGGGATCATCAATCATGCATCACTCATAAGTGTTAGCATTGCACCATGGCTGCCTTTTTTTTTTTTTTAAAGCAGCCTAATCATGCATGGAGAAAGCGCTGTAGAGTAAAAGTTTCCATTTATAAATTGTAGTCTTTGTGCAGAATTGCTGTACCTCCTGCGAGGCAATTTTAGGATAAAGCCCTGCAGTGATTCAGATCCCTAGCTACAATAATTTTTTTTATAACCTTTCCTCCTCCCGCTGCCACAACACATTTCTATAACAAGCAGATTCCATGGATGTTATAAGGACAGATTTATAAATGAGTGTACTGTGACAGTGTCACAGAAGATGTGTTTATTAAGCCAAGAGACAATGCAAATATTCAGCTATTTGAAAAGCCAAGCTACTTTTGTTTAAATCCCAAGAAATAGGCACCAAGATATTAAGAACTGGTCTGACTGAGCATTTATTCTCAAACATTTGCATATTCAGTTAAATTCAGTATTAAACCACTGTCAAATTAATATACTAGTCTTTTCCACTTGAAAAGCAGGTTAGATCACACAAAATGTGATGGTCTTCATGTGAGCCCTCAGCTGACTTTTCCCACATTATAAAAATCAATATTTGCTTTTCCAAAAAGAATTGCAATTGGCAGTGGGTGATTAGGAGAAATGAAGTCTGAATACTAACTGTACCCAATGGCAGTAAATGTACAGGAGGAAAGCATGAAATAATTTCTGAATCTCGCTGTTTGTTGAAAATAAAAAGCATTTCCATATTAGACATTACTTCTTTCAGGAAAATAAATCAGAGATGGAACAAAATATCCCTGTCACCTTCCTGCTTATTTATAAAGTTCTGTTTCCTGAATACACTGGTGCTCAGCAAGAGACAACGTCTCTTCTCACCACTCCAAGGCCCCATAGCATGATGTGCTTGTTCAGGATCACACTCTCAAGGACTGTTCTCTGCTTCTTTCACCCGCTATTTCCACTTTCTTCTTCCATTACTTCCACATACCTTTCCATTCAAACAACACTCTCTGAACTTCATTCACTCCTGTAATACACATTTCTAAATGGCCTTACATGAACCTTTGCTGTGGGCAGTTGCATGCCCATGTTTTGGCACGGGAGAGACTGTTGTTTCAGAAAGATTCTTATTTGTTTCTAAATGCTTGTGGAAAAGGAACACATCTTTTCCCGCTATGGTTTCATCACACTTTAAACCAGTCTTTCATGAGGTATATATAGTAGCAGCAGCAGGGAGCAGCCTACACTTGAGGCTAGCAGTCTCACAGAAATACTGTGCAAATATGACTTACCACTTTCTCCTCTTTCATGCAAGACTTGAATAACTGGCATTGCCTCATGCCTGTCAAAGGACTGCTCTGTAAATCCATTCCGAGCAAAAAGGAAAATAAGTAAAATGCACATGTTCACCAAGTCTGTTTTTTTCACCTTTTGAACTCTAGAACAGCTTTTTAAAGCAATCAGCTATAAGTGCAAACGATACCCTGCTGCCACTTAGCCTCCTTTCCCAAGAAACCCATTTGCAAAGTATTATTTGTTTGTTTCTCTCAGGACAGAAATAAGCATTAAACATGGGAACGATAATACACTTCATAATGATAAACCAGGGGTTTAAATGAGCATGAAAACTTGCTGAGGCAAAGCCTTTAAAATTATTTTAAAGCTCTAATAGGATCCCTTGCATGCATTTGAAACATATATTCACACAAAGCACTGACGCAGGACATTGTCACTGCTGTTTCTATTATCATTATGACTTTGCAAGCTGTGTCTTATTAATGAGCATTCAGTGCAGTGCTTTACCTATTGTGGGAATCACTGTATCTTTGACAGGTCCTCCCCCCTTTTCTGAGAACTATCTCCTAATTAATATGAAACTGCTGTGAAATAAGGTAATACTACATGTAACAGAAGAAGCCCAGAGTAGAAGATTTGCATATTGACAAGGCAGGCCAGCATAATGCAGAGATACCTGTGCTACCTGAATGACCAGCAGCAATCCAGCATGGGTCAACTGTGGTACCTCCCCATGCAAAGAAGGGAGACATTGAATTACCCCTGCCAGCATTACGTAAGAAGACTCACTTCAGAGAGATGGAAAACAAGAGAAGTGAAGAATTATTGTTTTTAAGCATGCAAATATTTGGTGTCCTGGTGTCCTTCTCCTTTGCAGCCAGCCACCCAATCATGCACATGGAGAGCACACAAAATTTTTCCTCCTGGCAGAAGAGAATGGAGAAGATACACAGGTCACTGCACCAGGCTGGGACTAGGGAAGAATTTAGCCTGTCCAAGAGAGGAAGAGAAAGGAGAGTCAGCAAACAGAATGTGCTTCTATAAACAGATGCCACAAAACTGCACATACACAGGGAAGACCTCATTTAAAGGTTAGATGAAGAACTGCAGTGGGTTTTGCCTCCTACTTAATTCCTACTGATTCAGCTTAATTCCTAGGGTCCCCAAGGACAGTGCAGCTCCCATGGCTCTGTCTTTTCTCATCCCAAAGGCATATATGATGCAAAGCTGTATGCGTGAACAGTCTGGGCTGGACTGTGCTTTCAGAGGCACAGGCTTTTCTATCTCCTGCACCACTCTCAGCCTCCCACAGGACAGCTGAAGCTACTGGCACTATCAATGCAGTACCTTGCCTGAATATGTGTCGCTTCCATGTGACAGCACAAGTTGGAGAGGTTTCCTGGAAGTCCTAGCATATCTGTGCAGAGACTCACATGCCTGGTCCAATGGAGGGAAGCAATCTATTGCAGTACGCAGACATGATAGGCTCCTTATCATGTACACCTTCTCAGATCCAGATCCTTTTTTCATGCAACTTTCTCAATTCTTCAGATCAAGACTTTGTAATTGACCCTGCCAGCCAGAATTGCAATACTTCAGGTTTCTTTCACGTACCTTCAGGTTTTGTTTGGCTCTAAATTAATCTGTCAGGCAAACAAGGATGAAAAGAAGAATAATGTGAGCTGCTTAGCAGGAAACTTTATCCATTTAAAGAAAATCTTTAAATAGTTATTAAAATGCAAGCTTAGCTTTTCTTTTCTTCTGCTGCACAGAAGCACCCTCATTGAGACAGTCACTATTGACTATTTACAGAGCAGATTTTTCCCATTCTAATGTTTGTTTTAATGGTTGTTTCAAGTGCAGCATATAACCAGTGAGCAGCTAAATTTTGTGCCTGTGAGAGAGCTGTTATGTGTTGAAATCCCACAGTATATTCACTGCTAAGCAACATTCAGTTTCTGGCCTCTACTCAAACTCTGATATTCTTTGATTTCCCCATCCACATTCTGGTCTCCATCACACATAACTCTTTCAAGTGGTCTACACATATAAATGCTAATTGACTACTGCTTAACCCAAAACCCATTCACGATTTCAGTGCAAAGGCTTCCACCGACCCCATGGATCAGAACTTTGATGAACAAAAGAGCCCCATAATGGTAGACTCACCTGAAGAAAAACTCTCTCTGTTTAAGTTAAGTGTATTTGTTTTTTCCTAAAGCAATTATCTCTGAGTTCAACAAAAGAATGTTAGACATTTAAAAAACATTTCTAAAAAAAATAAAGACTCATTCTTTTAAGAGTATTTTCCCTACGTCAGAAAACATCTTTAAAGTATAACAATGCTGTTTGGAAGTATCAAATGAAACTTTTTTCTCCTAAGAAAATGTCAATTTTTAAAAATAAATTGAGCCTTTTGAAGGTGGTTGATATTGTTGGAATATCTTCCTATGAATATGATAATCACTGAGCCATCAGGTTAGCCAATTTCACTGAAAGGCTCAAAATGTGCAGGATGATAGCTTTACAGACCTATTTGTTAGCCACTAGCTTAACAAGGTGTCAGGCTGATAGAGGCCACAACTACTCATCTGCCAATCTACAAACCATTGCATAGCTGATTGCATAGTTAACCAGGTCTTGCAGATACAGGAACCCATAAAAGCATGAATATTTACTATGGGAACCTGAACAATGGAGTGCTTTTACCATACAGTAATGTAATAGTACTTGGGAGAACTATTCTTGTCCCATTTACTAGTTTATAGGCAGACAGAGACTGCTGGCTGTAACAGGAACTATCAAACAAGAATAGTTTTGCTGTTTTTTTTGCTTCTAGGAGTTGTGAAAAGTTTGCAAAAAGAAGTTGTTTTTCCACCTCCATTGTTGCCATGAATACCTAATGTAGAAGCAGTTGTCAGAAACAATAAATCGTGCATTTTGATTCTTCTGATTGTTACAGGTGAATCTTCTTTTACTGGAATCAGCAAGACCACCACTGACTGAAAAATATTCTAATTAGTCTGTGTTGCAATGACCCTTCTCATTTATATAAGTTCACTGCAGTTTAGGAAAAAAATACTCATAAATTCAGTAATAAACATTTTCTGAATTAAAATCTAAATAAATGTTGAAAAAAAAAGTTGAAAAAATGTTGAAAAAAGTGCCACAAATGAGATCTTTAGGAAAAAAGCCAAATTGGGATGAAACTAGGAGTTGTGCTCATGTAGAGCCTCATTCCATAATGAATTAAGAGTTTTTGACTTCCAGAGAGAACATGGCATACATGACCTCTTCTTAGATGTCTACTTTTGCTTATTGGTAAGTGACTGACTGACTGGTTCTGCTTGACCTCCCTTATTCCATTAAATTTTTGCTACCTATTATTTCAGCTCTTTTGCTTTTTGCCAGCTGTATCTTTCTGGAAATGCGCATAAGTAGCACACCCATACTGTATTTCAACATCTTATTCAAAGACACAGTACTGACATTCACAAATAATGCACTTCTTCGGAAATCTGTTCCACTCCATGTGGCTACTCTAGCAGGAGTTTCCTGTTTGCATTCTTTTTAACACTGATCAAGTCATTCTTCTTAAAAGGAATCATAGCCTTCCGTGCTAAAGTTTCATAAATACAAAGCTAGGTACAAACAGAACATTTTCAGACAACATTAATTCCTCTACTGCCCTGCAGGAATCAACCTTTGTAAATATACTAATTACCAAGAAATATAGTGAATCTCTGCCTTGCTGAAAGGCAGCGTATCATGGCATGACTTGGTGTGGTACGCAACTACCATGCTAACCTGTTGGAGAGAGCTTTTACTCCCTTGGTGAACAAGCTTGAATCTTGTGACCTACCACCTTCCTCTTCCGGGTATCCCACCTCTTAACTCTAGTCCTTTCCTGGGTGATGTTTTAAGAGATAAAAAAGACATCATCTCACCCATCCGGATGCTCATTGAGTCACTTCACTGCACCAGAGAAAGAGAAGTGTTCCGCTGCAGGCTACAGGTACAGCATGAAATGTAAGGAGGGAAGAGGAAGGTGAAGGGCTCTGCCTACAGCATGGCTGCAAGCTAGCTACAGCTTGGTTATTACTGACAGACAATTGCACCTTAGATTCGCAATGAATAAGTTCTATGCTGGTCAGTCTCCCCAGCCCAGGATGTTTTCTGAGCAAGAAAAAAATACTCTATTCTGTTTCAATTCAACATGGTTGAAAAGATATTTGAGAGGATAGGCTGTGCAGCCTTTTGCTGTTGTGCAATAGCACAGCACGAGACAGGATTCAATCTCCAGTGCACAAATCTGTGTATCATTACCCCACAAATGCACCTTTGAATGCCTTCTCTTTCACAATAGCCCTTTTACAGTCTTACCACCATCTTTCTGTTCTTTTCTTCACAACTACTTTGATTCTTAAAGTCTTGCTCACACAGTACATGATCCAGCTGGAAGCCTTGCTTTCCAAACCCATGGATTTTCCCTAGGTCAACACACTTTCTCTTCCCTCTTCTGTTTCTCATTTTGCGGTCTAGAGCCAGGCTTCTTTCTGTTCCTTCACACTTACTACTCTTGCTGTAAACACCTTCTCATCTGTAACCTGCCATCTGAAACAGACTGCCGCTTTCTCTCTGCCTCATCAATTCATTCCCTCTTTTCAAATCTCAATCAAAAGCATAGATTTTCTCCCTGCCCAGTATCTTTTATTTTTTTTCTTTGTGTTATCGGCTGACTGCCTTGACTAACTCACTGTAGAATGTCTTTACACAACTACTTTCTGTAATTTATCGTCTTCTGTATCTGTGAGGGGCATTTCAGAGTATATTATTTATGACATTTTGTGTAAAACAGAGCACAATTGTATTCCTGTGGTCTGCCAATAAATCAGTCTTACCTATAATAAAGTTACATCCTGAAAAGGAAGACTGTATATCATGTCCATACAATAGAATTAATGCATCAACCACTTTAGAGTTTACCAATTTAGCTTGTCTTTTAAAAATATCAAATAATATTTGGATCATCTGAAGGGTAGAACTCATTTCAGGTAAAAGCAAGGTATTTTGATCAAGTTAAATGAGTAAAACTTGGTCAAGTTATGACCAAGGCTCTCTGCTTACTTTTATGAACTATGGATATGCATCGGAAACTGTATGCATCTGCCCCAGCATTTTAAATTTACTGTAGGTGCAACTCCAG
>NW_008825071.1:6978954-6994209 GCF_000699105.1 Pygoscelis adeliae
GTCTCTTTCCAGAGACAATCAAAGGACAAAAAGCAAATGACAATCCAAAGCTAATGATGGAAGACATCAGATGCGTCTGACCCTGTCCCTCAGGGAGCCGCTGGTCCTTGCTGCACCCTGACAATTTCATGGTCAATGTCATTATGTCAGTAAGTTGCACAGATTGTAAAAGTATCGTTTCAGGAAAAGCATTGTCCACAGATGGGGGACACAGAAATGTTCACACTGCTCTCGCCCACACTCAAATTCACATGGGGATAGAATTTTACTCACCAGTTTCTGCATTAATTAATGCAACTTATTTTTTTCATAGAAAGCTTAAGAATTACAAAAAATTTTTGGACAACTGCATTTATGTTATACTGGATTTAATTATGCCTGTAGCCTAGTAACTGATAAACTAAGTCCTATTCTAGGTCATACTCCCTGGTGGTAATCTTTCTAGAATGCATTCTCAGGAAGGGAAGCAGGAGACAGAAGATAAGGAAATCAGTTCAGGAGAAAAAGAAACCAGTCCACAGCATACTTAATCAAGACAATAAGGTCGGCTGGGCAAAAAATTGCAGGGGAAAGAAGAAGTAGACATTAATGTATGTGTGATGTGGAGAAAGGATACACAGAAGAAGAAACCTAACCAAGTCCTGAAGGCTGCTGTTAATGTTTCTCAAATGGGAAAAAAAAAATCCCTATTCATCTTGCTTTAGATGAATGAGATAGATATGCTTTAGATAATGCTTTTAGATAAGCTTTTTAGAAAAGCTTTATATAGAAGAGATAAATGTATTTGTCTTCTAGTCTTAGTTTACCACATCACCCATTGCTGTGGTTAACACATGGATGACATGGGCCTGTGATGGGAAATATCCTCTCTATTAACATGTGGTTGATAACCTGAAAATGTGAGAGGCCGTACTTTATGAATACATTCCTACACACCTCCTTTCTGTCTTTCAGAAGACAATGATGTCTTTCTTACGATGCAAAGATTTTAAAAAAAGTAAAGAAGTGGTCTGGTCCCCAATCTGCTGCACTGTTAACTCTAAAGCAGTTTAACACCACCCTGGGAATGGCATGCCCTACCATTCAGGGGAATAGATGTAACCAGTGAAAAGGACAAGGCTGGTTTTGCAGAGCTGTGTAAATGTACCAATGAGAACCGAAACAGATGCAGAGAGAAGTTTTCTGGAACAGTGCTTTTACAGCCTATGTACCTTAAGGACATACCTGCACTGACTTTGTCACTGGGGCAGGGACTGACGGGTCTGGGCTGAAGTGGGACTCCTGGGCCACGGGCAGGGATTTCCCTCAGGGCCTTCACAGAAATAACACAGTCAGTGTAAAGAAGTGACCATACATCAAACACTCCATTAAAATTTTCTCAGGTAACATAGAAATATATATTGTTTGAATTTCTATCAAATATGTATCACACATCATCTGCATAAAATTCTGTCACATGTTGTTTTCAGGTAGAAAATATCTAAGCATTTAGCGGTGTTTCGTACTATGTAACTCAAAGCATACATAGGGCTGATAACAGCAAAAACACTTGCAGCTGTGGGCTGACAGAAAGCATGCCTATGACTGTGAGAAAAAACTATTTGGCAACTGAGAGGAGCTTGTCTTAACTTGTTTTGCTCATTTTATTTTAAAGACAATGTTTATTGCCATAGAAATACAGAAGAATTATGTTTCTACAATCTGCAAATGAACAAGCCTCAGGGAGAGAGGCAGAGGAGTCCGGCTCACATGGCATGAGAAGGCAGCTCCCTGTCTTCAGGAGCTCACTGAAGGGCAGGAAGGCAAGTTCGATGGCTCCCAAAGAACAGGAGCTATTCCAGCCAGTGCCTTGCAAGGCAACTGTCCTGCCGAGTTAGGAACCACAGCCCTGTCCTTCTCACTAGATTTGAGCACCCTTTTTTTCTAAAGACTACTCTGCTCATTAGAAAATGGAAGATGTGTATGGGCATGAATCACCGAGCAGTGGTAAATAAATAAATAAAAGTGGGAAACCCTCTTCTGCAAAAAGTGAAAATCTCTGTCTCTCTATTGTTTTCCTGAGCAGCCATTCCTCAGGATCCAATCCCACCTCTAAAAGGCCTTTCAATTTATAAATTTCCTGTCCTTAAATCAGCAAGTCGCCCTGACCCCTCCTCACAGCTTCCATGGTGATTCTTAGCCATCAACCTACCTAAAATACGGACTTAACTGGTTTGCCTGTAGTGATAGTCCATATTTTGTCTACTCTTATTTGAATAGTTAATCTTCAAGGCCTAACAAACTTTCACTGATGGCTTTCTGCAAAGCACAAGAATTTCTCCTGGCATTCCCAGCCTACTTCAGTAAAGGTGAAGCTGTAATATACTCACTTAATGCTCAGAATACAAAATGGAGTTTGAAATTTAATACAGATTCAAAATAGCAAAGAGAATTCACATTTGTAGATTGAGGTTTCCTGAGCTGCCATAGAAACTCTGAGGCAAAGTTATGCAGCTTTGCCACAAAGTCCGTATCAGAAATGTACTTAGAACCTAAATCCTGTGATTTCACTTTCATTTTTTATTTTTATAGGAATTATGTGTATTCTTTGGGAGTATCTTTACCCTGAAGTATTTTCTTTTATGGAAGAAGGACTAAGACACTGATAAGGGCCATTAGAATTATCAGAGTTTAACAAGGATCTGTGCATGTTTGCGTAAATAATTAGATTCAGAACAAGTCTTCTAGATGAGGACTCTATATTAGCACTTGCTAAATGCTCACACCATGTTTCTAGTGCTTGTGTTTGGTTCTAATTTAAAGTTGTCTTAATTCAGTTGCATCAATTACCATTTCCAGTGTCATAATTTTTCATTCGTGTGTTCAAAAGAATAATTTTTGCTTGTCATTTCAATTCTGTGCCCCCATCTGCCCACCCTTCCCCCCCCCGCCGAAGCATGATTCAGCATCCCTGACGGGAGAGGTGTGGCTCACAGAGAGTATCTGTCAACATGACATTATGGACGCTGACAAACATGGACTGTTTGGTGGCTGGAAGAGCTCAACAGAGAGACAGACATACCACTATGCAGGATCATCTCTACTGAAGACCCAGCAGGGTCACTTGTTTATCATTCACACCATCATGTGTTTTTCCTTCTGCTTGCAATTTTATGATGTTATAACACAATACATCATATGCCAGCAGGCATTTCAGGGTAGTTTGGTTTATTTGGATGAAATACATGTTTATGAAGAGAGCTGGAACTCTTCAGGAAGGAACTTGTTTTTCATGGCTTTGTTTCCAGAATGCAAAACAATTAAGTGATTGTTGAACTTTCTGCAGGCAACCAGTTACGTATTGTTGACTTTCCCATCGGCTTTTGGGACCTATACAAATCCAGTGGCTAGAGAGGTTGGAAAACGATGAGACACTTTTCTCTCACTTTTCTCTCACTTTTCTTTCCACCCTTCAGAACGGTTCCAAATACATTTTAGATTAGGGAAAGTTGTCGGTCATGGACTACTTTTTGCAAGCACTCTCTTCATCTTGTCTAATGACCTTCTTTCTGATATCCATGTTGTGAATGGCAAGTGAGATGTAAGCTTTCTCTCCATCTCCTTACGGCAGGGACTAGAATAGAGTGTAAGAATAAGAAAGCAAGCATATGGACAAAGATGGTAGGGATTTCCACACAGGAAAACAAAACTGATATGGGAGGACATCAGCCCATGGTCCTCCAAATAACCACTCATCGACACAAGGAGGAAGTTGAGAATAGGGAATGCAAACAATCTTGTAATATTTAGACCAGAAGGCACTTTTGAAATGTCATTGCACTTCCTCACATTTTTTATTGGCTGAGAATTTTCTACTTCACTATTTCTAGCCATTTGTACTCGGGTCATGGGAATAAATGAGTGAATGCAGAGCAGGCAGAGAATGCCCGTGTCCTCAAGATGGATGCATTAAACCACACTCCTAACAGAATGGGGGAAGAAAATGATGAAACAACAGTAAAGGAGAAATAAGAATAACATGATCCTAGTCCTACAGCAATGGGTCATATCAACTGCATGTATCTATACATGTTATACAACCACAAGTTCCTAGTCACTGGAAAAAAATCACAGAGATTCTTGAATGGTACAGTATCCCTTTCCCATATTTTTAGATGGACCTTCAGACTATTCATTTGTTGTCATTTAACCTCAGCTGGCAACTGAGCACCACACAGCTGTGCACTCACTCCCCCCCGCAGTGGGGTGTGGGAGAGAATCAGAAGAGTCATGGGTTGAGATAAAAACAGTTTAATAATTGAAATATTATAATAATAATAATAGAATATACAAAGCAAGTCATGCACAATGCAATTGCTCACCACCTGCCGACCGATGCCCAGACAGTCCCTGAGCCACAGCCCCCCTGGCCAGCTTTCCCCCAGTTTATATATTGAGCATTATGTCCTATGGTATGGAATATCCCTTTGGCAGGTTTGGGTCAGCTGTCCTGGCTGTGCCCCCTCCCAGCTTCTTGTGCACCCCCAGCCTTCTCAGTCAGTAGAGCACGGGAAACTGAAAAGTCCTTGACTAGTGTAAGCACTACCTAGCAACAACTAAAGCATTGGTGTGTTATCAACTTTATTCTCATCCTAAATCCAAAACACAGCACTGTACCAGCTACTAGGAAGAAAATTAACTCTATCCCTGCCGAAACCAGGACACCATCTCTGCATGACAATTTCTCAGAAACAGAGGGAGGAGGGGTGGAAACAGTCTGCAGCACAAAAATGAAATTCTGGAAGTACTACTATTACTGAGATAAAGGAATAGCAATATAATGTAAACAAACAATTTGTAAGAGTTTTGAAAGCAAGCTCCCATCTGTTCTGGATACACAAAAATGCTACAGAAGTGACTATAATTTACAGCATAAACAGTAGTACTGTTAACGTCAATTTAACAGGAGAAGGAAAACTGCTATACATGTCAAACACCATAGCATTATAGAAATGATCCACAAAGAACAGAAAATCAAGACACAGAAATAAGCTGGTATGAGTTATTCCACAAGGAAGCTGGGGCCAGAAGCCCACATATACAGGTATGCCTAATATGCTTTGTCAAACCAGTGCTGAAACATACTCTGTGGTAAATAAAATACAGTAATTCCCCAAATTCTTCACATCTTCTGAAAAAAAGATACTTTAAAATATCTAATATAGTAATGATTCTGTCAATAATCCATATTCACTCTATAGCAGCTGCTGTGAAGCACCACATTTCTCACTCTCAAACCCAGAATGTCAAATGAGGCTGTCCGGGAACACAGGTTCTCTCCAGCAGCTGTGCGAGTAGTATGGCATTTATAATAGCACTTAGATGATTTGGGAGCACAAGTCTCCCTCAAAGTCACGGCACAGACAAAAGAATTTAATCCACCATCACAGATGCAGGATTCTTTTTCTAAATGGATCGGTGATGAGAGCAGCTGGAATTACAGACATCAGAGTTATTTCGTTCTGCTAGTTGAGAGTAAAGAACATTTTCCAGTTCTTCAGCAGACATACACTTGCTGAAGTCATTAGGATGAAATAGGTCTTACCCTTAGGAAACTAGACTGACTACAGGGATGTGCATTTGGCCTGTTTCACAGAGGTGGCTATTTTCCTGCAATTACTTGGGAAGGGGAAAGAAAGGGAGGCTTTGATGCACTGGGTAGAACCACAAATATTATGGACTGACTTACTGAACAAAGATTCATATTATACATGAAAAAAAAAATCTTTTTTTTCCTTATTAAACAATTATTTTCCTCTTAATGCAATTGTAGCAATTTTTCTGTTGATTTGTGTTACTACAGGGTAACCGTTGCTGAATTTAACATGTTTGCCCAAAGGACATTCCTTGGGAGGCTATACAAAAACCTTCAAAGGGTGCAAAGGGCATTTGGGGAAAAATTGGAAACACATTGCTGCTAGAATACAAAGGCTATACTTGCCCATCAATGGCAAGCAGAGGTTTTGCAGCAATATGGCTCATCTGGTAGGACAGAGGTTTAATTGGGTGCTATCTCCACATTGCCAAAAGTTACAAGTCAAAGCTACAGAAATCATGACTTTAAAAAGAGAAATTTTCTCCTGTGTTTCAAGAAAGCACTTGGAACTGTCTCCACAGAAGTGGTTTTTTGTATTTAAAAGGGTTTTTTTGTTAAATGCTATCCACTGTTGTGACAGTCTCCACCACATGTTAGAAACTGGCAATACTGGTGACCTGCATCAGTATGCAAGGCTCTCCAGCCTGTCTGAGGCAGCCCCAAATACATTTTAAGTGCCATGAGGAATCATGTAGAAGGTGGTTGGGATACTTCCATCTAAAAATGGGGAGCACCTCATTTAAGAAAAAAGATTAATCTACAGATCAGTTTCTTTTCTTTAGAAGTAAATATTACGAAACAACACAGTTGCTCAAGTCTCCTGTTCCACCATATCCCTGCCCTTACTGGAACACCTATACCATCCCAGAGGCTGGTGATCAGTGGCACAAAGTTCAGTTGCAGACCAGTAATTAGTGGTGTACCCCAGGGGTCATACAGGGTCCAGTCCTGTTTAACATCTTCATTAATAATCTGGATGATGGGCAGAGTGTACCCTCAGCAAGTCTGCTGATGACACCAAACTGCGAGGAGTGGCTGATACACCAAAGGGTTGTGCTGCTATCAAGTGTGACCATGACAGGCTGGAGAAATGGGCTGACAGGAACCTCACAAAGTTCAACAAGGGGAAGTGCCAAGTCCTGCATCTGGGGAGAAACAACCACGCTGGGGGCCCACCCAGCTTGGCAGAAAAGGACCTAGAGGGTCCTGGTGGACACCAAGTTGAACGTGAGCCAGCAATATGCCCTTGTGGCAAAGAAGGCTGATAGTATCCTGGGCTGCACTAGGAGGAGCGTTGCCAGCAGGTCGAAGGAGGCGATCTTTCCCCTCTGCTCAGCACTGGTGAGGCCACACCTGGAGCACTCTGTCCAGTTCTGGGATCCCCAGTACAAGGGAGATATGGACATACAGGAGACAATCCAGTGAAGGGCCACAAAGACGATGAAGGGACTGGAGCATCTCTCCCAGGAGGAAAGGCTGAGGGAGCTGGGCCTGTTTCACCTAGAGAAGAGAAGGTTCATGGGAGATCTTATCAATGTGTATAAATACCCGAAGGGAGGGTGTAAAGAAGATGGAGCCAGGCTCTTTTCAGTGGTGGCCGGTGACAGGACCACAGGCAATGGGCACAAACTGAAACACAGGAGGTTCCCTCTGAACATCAGCAGACATTTTTTCACTGTGTGAGTGACTGAGCACTGGCACAGGTTGCCAGGGAGGTGGTGGAGTCTCCCTCCTTGGAGATATTCAAAAGCCACATGGACGTGGTCCTGGGCAACTGGCTCTAGGTGGCCCTGCTTGAGCAGGGGGGTTGGACCAGATGACCTCCAGATGTCCCTGCCAACCTCAACGTTTCTTTGATTCTGTGATTCTGTATTTATTGCTTGCCAGGCAAGGTTGGTACAATCTTTGTCTCCATAGGTGATTTCCACTCACACCAGAAGACTCTTATCTTTATTATGACAGTGCCATACACAAGACTTCCAACTCCTAAATTATTTCCGTTCCCATGTTTACAGAAGAACACATTTGAATCATTTGCTTTATCAGCAAATTGGCAATGTGTTTTCAGGACCTCACATATTGAAACATGTTGCTTCTAATCCTAATGTGCAAGAATTTGTTGAAAAACAAACACTGCTTGAGTTTCATTAGGTTACTATATTTCATCTTAAATTATGTTTCTTTAGGGAGACACCTAGCATCCCGAAGAACGATAACAGATGTGACTGTTTTGGCTCAGTACCAGTCACCAGATATATACAAACTCCTGGAGGATGCTTTCACCGTAACAGGTTTTTTGTTGTTTAACAGCAGATTATCACTGACGGTAACTGCTGCTGCTAACTGCCCATTAAATCTTTTAACATACAGGATACATACATAGGTGCTGAGTACTGAACAACTTCACGTGTAGCATCTAATACCTGGAAGTCACTGAAGGAGCATGTTTCTGCCACAACATATACACACACATGCTGTGTTGAGGATAGGAAGATGCCTGAGATAACTCATTACACGAGACGAAACTTCAACTCAGACTTAAAAAGGTGCTTGAGAAAGCTTACTGCATGTTTTGCTTCATGGTTAGAAGGATCAGAGAAGCCAGGTGGAGAAACTGGCTTTAAAAGGGTGATGCATAGGGAATGACCAAGGGGTGGTGGTGCTGGGGAAGCCAGGTGACCCCTGCTCTGAGCGGAGAGGGGGGGGAAGATGCTTGGGGTAGCCTCCATTTACAGGACAGATACAGGATGCTGGGAAGAGGCGGTACAAGAGAACATAGCTTTATGCTCTGACTGACAGAGGTGTCAGCAGAACTGCCAAAAGTAACCGCTGGCAACTTTACAAATGGAAACTGTTACATTCACAAGACGCAAGCACATGATTCTTAAAGACCATCCTATATTACTGAGCAATGTAAGAGTTTCTGACAGACATACTCCTGTGCTGTAATAGCTATATCAAGTAATTCACACTAGATACTCCTTTCAATACAAGATGCCATTTCTCCCACACACCTTGACAGTGAGAAATAATCACCTGACTGTGAGATGGCTAGTGCAGTCCCAGTGCTTTCTTATCAGCACTAGAAAGTTCATGTGCTAGACTAGGAAAAAAACTGATTCAGAGAAACACTGATATAAAAGAATCAAAGCAGCAGTTAGATAAAAGACCACTGAAAATTAGGTGCAGATATTTATTTAGCGTTCCTTTCTTTTAAGGACAAAACAATACAAATTCTTCAGTAGAAGACACATAGGCTTCATTTTAATAGGCAATGGCGATGACATCAACCAAGTGTATTAGGACAGCTAATTTATGTGTATGATAGTCACTACACCTGCACAGACTAGAATTTGCATACTATAATATTTATATATTTGCTGAAATTATACTAAGACCCTTAACGTTGTCAGAGTGGTGTAAGTTGGCATCCACATAAACGAAAGCTAAGCCCAGTGCTACCTAATTTGCTCATGCAAAGGAGACATGCTCCCAGATATTGTCTATGCAATTAAGAAGAGCGATACACATTTTGGTCAAGAAAGAGATTTTTTAGATCATATTAACTGAAAATGCAACAATTGTTTTATCACAAACAAAAAGTAGACGTAAAAAACACATGGAAAGAATATACACCACGCTTATTCTGCATTGCAGTTCTAAGCTGAAAATTTAGCACTTTGGTGCAGTATTTACTATATATCTTTTATGTTTAATGCAACATAAAGCCATTGTATTTAGAAGCAGTCCCTAGCTTCAAGACCTGATTCTCTGCTCTGTGAAATTAGGAATACCTCAACTAAAAGAAAAATCAGTCATGTAAAACCTGAACCCAAATTTTCTTGAAACCTTGGAGCTATGCTCTTGGCTCCCCTAAAGTGAACATAAAAATGCATGCTCAGATTTCTGAAAGCATATCAGGAACATTATTTAGGTTACATGGCAAACAAATTGCACTGAAGAAAAGACCCACAAGATCCTGGAAATTTTATTGCTGCAGAGCTCAGTCTTGGGGAAAAAAAGAGAGAATTCTACTGACATATACTGAAAAAAAAAAAGACAGTGTTTTATGGAGAGTGTGTGGAAAAGGAGGGGAGTAAAGCTGATGGTGGGAAAAACAAGTGCAATATCTCATAACAAGGGAATTTGCTATTATTACAGCCACACATAGGCTATTATGTGTGGACATTTAGGATACAAGCAAACACGGCATTAGAAAGAGCCCATATTGCAAGATTATTGTGATACTACTCTAAAAGAACTTCACAACAAAATCTGTGACCATAACAAAAGGGTTCAGTGAACTGCTTGATCACAGGAAATAATAGAAAAATTCGCATCTGGACAAAATAATCGATGCCATAATTCACAAAAACAGCAGCTAAGAATAAATGGAGCAAACTAAAAAAAATGCAGTCCAGTTTTTGTGTTCACTTCAGTCTGATGATGTTTCTCTGACACAGTTCCACTGGCAATGTAATACTGGGAAGCCATTATTACAGCTCCTACCCTACAATATGCATGACTGCAGGTTTTCTCTCATACTGCTGTTCACAAGCCCTTTTCTTCCTAAAGCTGATATTAAGTGGCTAGTACCCTACACATTAGCTAGTACATTAGCAAATAGTGAGGTGCAATAGGAGCAGATCTAAACAGTCAAATGGTGGGTGCTGAGACCTGATACCCTGCAGTGTATTTATCTGGAGGTTACTACTCTGGTTTATCTCTAACCTGGTTCCAAGGACCAATGCTCATTAGTGTCTGGAAGGTACTAGGTGCATTCCTAGAGTGCATCCTTGGGCTTACTTACTTACCATTTACTTCTGGAGTATCTGCACATAACTGAACTCCTGAACTCCCTATAAAGATACTATTTTTCCTAACAATTAGGGTATCTTTATAAAGTGCAATTTGGTGCCATGGATACTCAAGCTATTTCCGAATTAACTAGCTCAGGTACCAGATACTCAGGCCCTTGCTTGGATATACAACAAGTAAATGCGAAAGTGTCTTTCGTTCTCTGATTAATTCTTGCACAGACTGCAAGGGAAATCTCTGTCTTAGAGCTCTCGGAGGATGACAGCCGCTTCTCTCATGAACCACCAAAGCTGCTTACCTTCTTGAAGCGGAGAGAGAGCAGGGGAGTAGAAAGGTAAGATTAAGGAAAGTTTGGGACCCAGAAGACTTAGGCTCCAGTGAAAATCTGTCTCCAGTTCTGTTTGACTTTACTATAACTGTGGGGAATTATTTTCCTGCATTATTTTGTTGTAAATTAGTTTGTTGACATGGGATAAGTACATTTCACTGTTAATTTGGAAACCTTAAAGAAGTGTGACTCAGAAATTGATCTGTTTGATGCTTTTGGGCAGCTTTCATGTACTCATGATGAGAATGTTTGGGTCTGGGCAGAGTCTTCAGTAATTTGAATATGACATTTTATTTGCCTGATTATGTAGGCTCTTCAGAAAAAGTTGTGGTTGTTCAACTTAGTTCCATTCGGTTCCATTCCATTAAAAATCTAATAAATAGATTTTTAAGATAAATAATCCCATGACTACAAGATCAGTCAGCTAGCAGTATCTACACGATTCAACACCTAAAAGTATAAGAACTGTAGGCATTCTAAGAACTTGTGATAAAAGCACATAATAGTGGATAATGAAAGAGAAATCTGCGCTGCTCTACTACCACATAACCTACACTTCCCTATCCACCTACAAATAACTTGCAACCTTTATGTACGATCTCAAATTTGACCCAGAAAGCAAAGACAGGATTTGGGCTTCCTCTCCGTTAACCCCAGCCAATGTGGAAATGTTTTGTAGTTCTGCTCCTTTGTTGACAAGGCCAGAAAATGATCAGACCAACTGGAGTGTGCAAACCGGCACTGAGAAATGAAGCAGTTCTTGTGCAGTGTGATATACCTTTGCTCCCAGAGTCTTTCCAAACTTTTTTTATTTACAGAAACAGACATAAACAACTGTTGGGTAATAACATCTCAATAAAGCAGCCCACTTTAATGCCATTATCCCCTCTGGAATGAGGATATTGAAGAAAGTGGGTATTTGTAGAAACTTTACTTTGTGCTGATTTTAAGGAGAGAGAACAAAAACATTAGGAAGACTTTAAAATAATTTTTCCAGCATAGGTAAGCTACTGCTGGTTACTCTGGCAGTTCAGCTAACTGCATTTTAACATCAAACATTTGACATTTGACTAAGTAACAAAGATCTTGTTCAGTCTTTAGGCAAAACTCTACTTTAGTCATTGACACCTAATGAGAACTTCAGAATTGGGTCATTAATACAATTCCACAACTGTGGGGAAAACACATACATGTCTTCCTCCACAGCACAAAGCCAAACTTACTTGGAAAAAGCTGCCCTAGCAAGCATTTTGGTAAAGGCCTGTATGTGACATTTTGCTTTTGCTTCATCATTTTGGTGACTCAGATGGACTGCCTGAGACAGACAGACATATGGTGTCTTAAGATGATTATACACCAGGTATGAAGCATTTTCAAGAACCCAAAGCAAAAACCAGCTTATTGATTTAACTATATAATTGTTGGATTGTTGAGATTTGTTTGCGGTTTCCAATTATTAGGCAGAATAGAGAATAATTCTATCTATAAAATATTAATGGTACTTAAGTTCTTCAGGCAAGAACACAGTAATAACTGGCATTTTCTTTTTTGTAGATTGTTATATTACTAATGCCCTCCAGTTATTTTGCTCTAAGCTGAGACCACCCCTCTGTTATTAACTCACAGCCGGCATTCAAATTGTCATTTGCATAAACTTTGCCTGCCTCTGGCAAGAAGACAGGAAAAATGCCTTTTCTGAAATCATCAAACAAGCACTTTTCCAAAAATAAATTGAAGATTGCAGCTATTTTTTAGTTTCTGAAATAAATGAAGCTTTCAGCCAATGTATCAAATTAGTATACATAGGGAAAACCTCAAAGAGAGCAAACTGTATTATAAATACAGTAAGTGTTGTTAAAGGGCATTTGAATTGTCATGTTAAACTGAATTAAAATGCAACAGCATCCGGACACAGGACTAATTCTTGTAAAGGTATTCTCTAAGGACTGGTGTAGGAAGTAAGCCACCAGAATGAACTTGCTGATTGTGATACCGCATTTTATTCTATCTTCATTTTTTGCTTAATGTTAAATATGCATTCTTGCCAGACTGATCTCTCATTCTAAAAATTATGGGTTTCAATGAGGGAAAAGGAAGGTAGAATTACACTAAAACATTGCTTCAGTGTACATACTGATAAAACGACTTTGAAAAAGGAATATATAGTTGTGTTTTTCCCCATACCTTCCTTCCCATACTACTCTTGTATAATACCTTGTACAGTATATTAAACCCTTAAAAAGCCAATGACATTTTTCTCCATTCCTCTTCTTGTTTGCCTTTTACTTCAGAAAAATAATAAATGCCAGAGTCTAAACTGAAAAACATTCTCTGGATTTACACTGACATAATTGAGATGGGAATCAGATGCTGTTCTATAACTAAAGGCCCAATTATGTCAATCAAATATATCTTCAGGAAGCCAGAAAGCTACATAAAACTTGATCATCCTGCTAATATTAATATATAATTAGCTAATAAGGCCCTACAGAGGGGGGGTCATTTAAAAAATTGTAGTGCTAGTTGTATTGCATTTTAAAGACTAATGTCACTTAAAAATAGGTGCACCTAACTAGGGTTTTCTGAACTGACGTTGCACTACCATTTTACTTTGCAGCAAGCTTAGCAATTCATTTAGGAGCTGTAAAAAGACAAGTTCAGAGAGAGAAATCACAAGTCCATTATGTATATGAAGTCATTTGTCATCATGGATATTTTATGAGAATTTTATGAAGCTGTAACAGATGGTGAAACTTTTACTTGGGCTAAAAAGAATTTGTTTCAAAAAGTAGCTCTATTTGATTTCATCAAATACATTTTCCTCAGATTACGAAACATCTTAGTCTCCTGACTCTCGAAAGCTCTTTGACATGTAATATTTTGTCAGAAAATTTTGACACAGAGTCAAAGCCAGCTGAGTAGAATCAGATTATGCAGAAAATGATGCATGGAATCTTAATCTATAAGAAAATCTGGACAATTTTGTAAAATGTAATAAAATAAAAGATGGAACAGAACCATGGAAAAGAGGATTTGTATCTTATTATAAAAGAAACATATTTTTCTTGTAAAAAGGAGAATAATCAGTTCTCAGTAAACACTTTCAGTCTTTGGATGTAGTACTCTACCCCTAGTAATATGGATATTAACAAAACATTATTTAGTTCAATTAACGTAGCTGCTATTCAGCAGCATGTTTCATAAAGATGGCTTTGTGCATTCACGAGCTTCCACCAATAGAAATTCTCTTGTCTAAAGAATCCTCTTAAGAGATTTGAACCATTTTTTCTGTGATGCTGTAGTTGTTTCAAAAACTTTTCCCATACTTTCCCCAGCTCTAATAGTTGACAGAATGGCTGGTGAAATAGAGATTAAATGGGAGACTTAGAAGTGTCAAAATAATCCAACATCACTTCCCAAACTGGTTCTACCATGGGCAGACTTCCTCATATCTACTCATCTCTAAAAGATGCGCTATGATTTCCATCATCCTTGTATGTCAAACATCTTGCAGTTTTGAAGACACCCAGAATCTTTTGTGTTAAAGGCTTCAATATCATGTTTAACAGCCTCTAGTGATGAACCCGGGATAAATGAATGCTCCCTCTAGAAAGAAATTAATTAAAACCAGGTCACAATAATTGAAGAAAAAACTAGATTATAGACTGAGGGCAAGGAGGAAGAGGTAGTTAAAAGGAAGGAATCCCTAACATACTGGCAATAGCAAACCCATCTCCTTTGATGTATCTACGGATAGCTATACTACTGCTTTGTGGCACAAATAGCCCACTGGTGTGAAGCCACTCAAAGATAATTTCTTTGGCGCGCCACCTGCAGAAAAGCAAAAACCTGACCTAACTCAAAATACTGTTAAATATACAAAGCAATCCTGAAACTTCTGAACTTTGCAAAGGGGAGAATAACTTTGTGTCTGTGACTATGCACTTCTAGAAACTTCAGTGTGCATGTTTTTATTAGAATGAGAAGATGATTTTTTTTTTTCCCTAAAACAAGATTTGTCCTCACTATTTTGGCTTTTCTTAACCCAACTTAGTAGTTAAATTGAAACACAAACATTGACTTTGCAAACACGCAAAATCAACCTGATTGCACACATTCTTACTAGTTCCCCCAAGAGAAACTGCAGTACAGAAAAACTACTCTCCTTAGGATTTGTGTACACACAACGTAATATTATGGCAGAGAGAGATAACCCATTTAGAGGTGAAAGTAGCCGCAGTACAGCCTTCTAAACGCCCAGCTCCACTTGGGCCAATGCACACTGGGAATATTCCTGTATTGCTGTTCTCTGTCTGTACTCTGAGGGAACACAGAAGCTGCTCAGAGCCAGGTCAGGTACCTCTGCCTCATGCTGTGCTGCGCAGGATAGGTGTTTCACTATTTTAGCATTTTGTTTAAAGCTCTTCTTCCTGATGGCTACTGTCACAGCCTCTTTGTAACAGAATTCAGCAGG
>NW_008825071.1:6994231-7006702 GCF_000699105.1 Pygoscelis adeliae
ACATCATATTTCTAATCTCTTTGTAACAGAGTTCAATAGGATATCATATTTCTAGTCCTTCTGCTTTGCAGGGCTGAAAGACCCAAAGAGTTATTTTCAGCTCAGCTCAGTTCTCTCATTGCCGTGTAAACCTACACAGCTTGGAATTCTGCATTGCAGCTCACACATCCAGTGCAACGCCACAAGTACAGAAGTATTTCTATGAACTTGACTCCCTTTTCTTTTTTCAAAACAAATCTGTAAGAGATGATAAAATCTTGCAAGATAAAGAGACCTGAATCCCACCCTGGCAGGTTAAAATATATCCAACTGTAATTTTAAAACTTTTAAAATCACACTTATTTCAGATCTTTTAAATTGTTTTTGCTTTTTTCTATTGGTATTAAAAGTAGCGTCCAGTTTACAATAGGCTTTTAAAACTTTTTTGCTTTACAATTTCTCTAGGGTAGAGCAAAACATTAGTAGCCTAGATTAAACAAGTGGATGGTATCCATGTCTCCACAAACACTTGAACTACCTCAGGTTAATGGGAAAATTGACTTGAAAAATGAGTTAGAATAAACTCTATATTAAAAGGCTAGTAAAGGAAAAAAAAAGCATCATTCCTTTGCCTATTCTTGCAAAAACAGACCCTCTGAAGTTTCTAAAAAAGAATATTCACATCGGTAAAGTTACTCACCCTTAAAAGTGTTCAGAGCTTCTAGGACATTATATTTTATGAAATTTGGAGTGCTAAGGGTGAGGTGGTGTTTTCTGTTTTCCCTTGGTAGTCACTTTGTTCTCTTTCTGTGACTCCAACAACGCAGGGAGAGAAAAACACATGATATGGAACATATGAGTCTAAAGGTCACTATTCCCAGTGAGATTTGAAGAAAAGTGTAGTAGCCAAACCTGCATATGTTCTAGCAATGCCTAAATTTCAAGTTGGCAGACTCCCTGTGAAGGTTACTCTCCAAATATATTGGCCAAGATGTTGAAACTGCTATACCTGCCTTTAAATCATGCTTATTCATGGGTTCAGGAAGGATGTCTCATACAAAGAAAAAGTAAGCATCTCTTTAGATGCTTTTCCAATCCCTACATGAAGTTCTTTTTCAGCGTTTATTTTGTCTGCGCCTAATTTTTACTCTACCTCTGTGGATTTTCAAGTGTGTAATCAGAGATGCAATCATACTGCAGCCTTTGCCTCTGCATGGGACTAATAGAAAACCACTATAATAACGTTGTTAACTCCTTATGCCTCTGTTAATCTTATCCAAAACAGGAAGTACATTATTTTCCTTCTTATTCCTCTAATTTTTTATGGGACGGAGCTTTTCCTTTTCTTTTGTTTTATGAATGTATTTATACTTCTAGATCACGGTCATGTTCTCTTTTCTGATCCTATCCTCTCTCAAACTTAGCTGTACAAGCTCCTGCTCAGTTGGCAGATGCAAATAGGAAACACCCTCAGGAGATGTTGCAGTAGGGAATTTCAAAAGTCATGTTCGTCACTAGAGCTTCTGCTCTGGATATTGTTATCCCTGTATATTGCTGAATGGTTTGAACAAAATCCTTTCTTTGTAATATCCTGAATTCACACACTTTAACTTTTTTCCCCCAACTCCTAATCCTGTTCTCTCTCTTCACTCTCTCATCTTCCTTCTTACAATTATCCTAGGATAATTTAACCTGAAAGATTGATTGAAAAATCCCCTCTGTATTGTAAAAATTTCATGTCATCTGCAGCCACATCTTGGCCTATAATAAATTGTACTACTTCCTCCTCATCCCTTCTTTTTGTTGTCTGTTTAGAGCGTGAGATCATCAACTAAAAAGTCTACTATACCACCTTTGCACAATGTCTGGCACAGCATGGCCCTGCTCTGAACTGTCCACCAAGTCCCACACTAATTAATCCTTTGGTATCTACCTGCTAAGTCCATGGGAATCAATAGTCCTATTGATAACACACTTGGGAGAGGAAAGCACTTTACCCTGTGCCTTTAGAACGGAGAGAGGCAATGTCCCAGGTCTTGTCTTTACCACCAATTCCTGTGTTTGCTCGCTTTGAGGCTGCTTTCTTGAAGTTACCTGAGCAGTTGCCTTTACTGCACTACTGCAGCACTACTGCAGGTAGTGAGAGATAAAACATGGCAAGTACATTATATTCCTGTTCTCTTTGATCTGTTACCCTGAGACACAACCTTACCTAGTGGGGTTTGATATCACTAACCTCTCCCCGACCTTTCAAAATTCTGCTTAAAATAAGTCCACTGATTGTGGAGTTTCACATGCTGTGTACTTGGCATCTTCCACTAAGCAAGTACAGCCATCTGTTTTAGTACGTCATCATACCAGTCAGCCCTTCAAAATGCCATAGACAACTTTTTTAACATTAAAATGCAAAGACCTCCACATAGCAATAAGGAGGAAGAGAGAATAAATTAGGCAATGCTTAGAATAGGAAAGACAGCAACCCTCAGATAAGCTATAGATACTACATTTTCATTTGAATGTTAGCACGTTGCTAAGGAGATGGGCAGGAAGACAACTTGGAAGAGGGTATCTACCTTAAGTAACAGGGTGAGAGAAGCAGGTTGCCAGCTTCCCATCAGCTAGACTTCGGTTCAGAACTGAGGACAACATCCAAAATACAAGATGTTGCTGTTTATCCCAGGCCTCAACTCAAAGCATCTGGGATACATTCTGGGAATCCTAAGTAAGAGAGACTGAAGATCTGTAACATGATCTCAATTTAACACAGAGAAATTCAGATAGAGAGAACTGAAAAATTTGCTTCAGGTCACACACCAGATCAGGAGATGTAGCAATGCCTTTCTTATCCAAATAAACCACCATGTTGAAACAAATCTAAATACCTGCATTATTAAATTCGTGCAGGATTGGGTCCACAGACTGCAGCCATAGAAGCAGAGTTGTTCCACGTATATTCCACAGAGTCTCTGTTACTAGATTGCAATACTTCTACTAGAGGCAGAAATTAATACCAAAAAAAAAGCAAACAGCAGCTACAATAAAAGCTGCTGAGCATTCCAAACTAATAATGTAAGCTCCTGTAAACACAATTCCTTCAAAATAAAGATGTTTAGAAATAGCAGCCTAGCAGCCCTAAGCATGCTAGCGCCATCACCAGAGAGCTTCATCCTCTGGGGAATTAGAAGTACTCATCTATGCTCCCCGCATTATAATCAGCCAACCTCGTTATGCCTTCCTGCTTCATAATTATAGATCTTATTAACAGAGATGAATTTGATAAAAAAATAGGCATTACAAATTGCACAGTTTTCAAAAGAAGAAGGAATCATTTAGTTTTGGACCAATGAGAATATTTCTTCATTTACCCCAATTGCCAACACCTCTCCTATTGTTAATATCATTAAATGAGATGATTTAATGAGAACGTCATTAGTGCAGACCATTTTTGAGAATTTCCAATGTAGAAAAACTCCAGCTAGCTAGAAATAATCAGTCAGATCTTAATCTTTTCTAGACAATGCTGACTTCAGAGCTGTAAAAGTTCATACTGGTTGAGTGTCAGGCACAATCTAATATCCAACAACTTTTGGATAAACTGGAGCCTTTTCCATAAAGTTTTCCATTCTGAAAATGGCTAGTAATAGCAGGCTGCAGCTTTCAGTATTCATTATCTAGTAGTTCATCTACTTTAAACAACTGTCATTTATATTGAAAGCTAAAGCTAGTGTGTTTCATTGGTTCAGTTTAACTACGATAGTCCAAGTGTCATATAACCTCTCAAAACTATTTCCCTGTAGTGTTTGTAGTTTGTACCTCACTGGCAGTTCTGATTTTGGCTTTTTTTGAAAGTGCCTTAAAAGAAACACAGAGACAATATTCACAATTTCCAAACTCTTTATTGAAAGTGTAGTTTAGTTGGAAAGTTTAGATTTAGTTAATCACTACCTACCTAGCCTCAAATTCTTTTTCAGCTGTTCTGTTTGTGTTGAGCCAGACAAGCAGGATGTTAATTACGACAGGGGGATGCCAGGGTGGCTAGAACATGTGGCCTCTTAGGTGCCACCACTGCAATGGCACATCGAACAGCCCATCTGTGCCCAGAAAGGCCACAGCATTTGCCTACAATCTGTAGTGAGCTGGGAAGTTTAGAAGTACGTAAGCTCCCAGTGCATGTACAAAACCAGGATTTGATTAGTGTCCAACAGCAAGGTAGGTTGGAACAGTTTATCAGGCCTGTGAGAAGCAGGCCTTGTTCTGCTGGTTTTTTGCTATCATAGTTCTCCTTGAAGACAGTGAGAGCTATGACTGTGTCTGTGACCGTATAATCTCCCCGAACTCCTCAAAGAATTCCACATTTGAGTCTGTGGGATTGAAAGGGATCATTTACACAGTGACAAAACAGTTGGCTTTAAACCTGCTAAGGAAATGAACTGGTAGAGCTGGGAACTGACCACAACTTGTGGTTGGGTCCCACTTTTGAAAAGGAGTATCATACAAAGTCTTCATCCACAGAGAAAGGAAGAACAGGAACTGGGAAGTCTCTTAATGCCAGTTCTGAGTGGCTACCTTTATTGTTACAAAAAGTCCTGGCCATGCCATGTATAATATTGAGATTATTCTGATATACAGTTATTATTCTTACATACAGTTACGATTACTGGTATTTTAGTATTAAAGGAAGGAAAAGAATAAGAAACTGTACCTGGTGTAAATGCAAGGCTTTGGTTGCAGGATGAGTTGCAGGGGTGGTCTCTGTGGGAAGAGCTGAGGGGCTGCCCTGTGCTGGATGCAGCCTTTTCCAGCTGGCTCAGCAACAGATTCACAACAGGTCAAAACTGCACCCATCAGCAAAGTTGTTTGTGGTGCCTCAGTGAAAACATATTTAAGAAAGCACAAAAAAATGCTGGAGAGGCACAGGAAGAGGGAACAAAAAGAGTGAGAAACAGCAGAGGGGACACCACGGTCAGAGCAGGAGGAGGAAGAGGTGCTCCACGGTGCTGGAGCAGACATTCCCAGCAGCCTGTGGAAAAGCCCATGTCAGAGAAGATTTTACTGACAGGAACTGCAGCCTGTGGAGAATTCGTGCCAGATCAGAGGAAAAGGGGGAGAAGGAAGGAATGGCAAAGAGAAAATCACTGTATACTGACTGTAACACACACCCCCATCCTCCCCTGCGCCCCTCCAGGACAGGGTAGAGTCGTCGGGTGTAAAGGAGTGAAGTTGAGCAAGGGAAAAGGGGGTGGAAAGTGTTGTAACATTTGTCTATCTTTGTTTCTCACTACCCAAATCTATTTTAATTGGCAATAAATTAAATTAATTTTCACCAAGTTGAGTCTGTTTTGCCCATAACAGTAACTGGTAAGCAATCCCCCTGCCTTTTTCTTGACCCGTGAGCTTTCTTGTGCCTGTTGTTCTTCCTATTTTCTCCCCCTGTCCTGCTGAGGAGAGGGGAGTAAGTGAGTGGCTGGGTAGGAGTTTGATCCTTAGCTACAGTTAACCCACCACAGAAATACACGATTAAACCTCTTTAATCCCAGAAATCAGCAGGCATCTTTTACTTCAGCTCCAATCATTTCTGCATGTGTCTCTGGAAAGCTTTCATAATAGTTATTGTACCTTAAACTCAAGATTGCTTTGATGAAAGCAGTCTTCTTTAGGTAAGACAAAGCATAATTTTCCCGCTATCAACAAGGAGTCTGGCTTCAGTATACCACAGATAACTGCTACAGTTCATAGACAGTAAATTAGTTTTGTTCAAGTGTTTGTGAATCCTGTTTCTCATATCAAATAACTTGAACAGTTGATAAATGGAATGAACTCAACCAAGCTCTATGCTGTATGAAAAGAAGAAAATGAAACATTCATTTCTTAAAAGAAGGCACCACAAGAAATAAGCAAATTAAGGAATATTAATATTCAACTCCACTATTTTTCTTGTTTACAAGAGCTGGCTAGAAAATTTCTTGAAAAACAGGTTTCAAATGATAAATGCCAATTTGACAGAATATAATTGATGGAAAAATGCATCTATTCACTGAAATTGCTCAGCAGAAACCTTGTTCACCTGTCAGACTCTGCACGCTGATGAATTTCTGCTAGATGGCTCCCCTGCTCCAGGGAAGATGAGGAGGACTTCCATGTCTGAAGCCTGTGAGCTTCAGACTTCCAGGTCACTGAGGCAGCGAGAATTTCTTCTGCAATGTCTGGAATGTAGCGCCTTTAAATCCCTCAACACAGATACTGTACTGGAAAAATAATAACAATGCCTTACGTACAGAAAGGCACTCTAGATGCAAGCTGGCCTTAGACAAAAGTGTGTACTGCTTTGACTTTCAGGTCTAAATGGATTCCTTAAGGAGAAGAGTTTTGTTAAGAAAAATGGGAGAACCTGCCCTGTGCCTGTGTATCAGTGGATCTGGCCATATACCACCTATGTTTTTAACCTCACGCAACTTCAAAAATCCTTGGAGAGATACAGCTGTTACTTCATAATTTGAGTATTTTGCTTCGGTGCATCAGGATTCATCTTTCACTTGCTCTGGAAAAGACAGTATAATAGTATTTTAAAACCATATTCCATTAAGTTACACTTATGTAACCTCACTAACTTCAGTAGCCATCAAAACTTCGCAAATGGTTCTCCCTCTAATGACACTATAAAATTAAAAGTCATTCTGTTGCCCTGAGTAATTTTAGTTAGAACTAATAGTTCTGATAATTTTATTAACTTTGATGGACTTTCAGATTCTTTTTTTCTGAGATGCAAGTATAATACGACATTTACTTTCAACCTGATTTCCCAAGGAGGTGAGACTTATGCAACTGTACTGTGAGGCCTCCCCTTCCTCAGAGAGATACACAGTTCTCAAAGACAGTAAATTCCTATACATTTTGTGAAAACTGATTGCTAGAGATGGATCAAAATTAGTGCTACCACTAAGGAAAAGCCAGTTGCAGTTCAGCCAGTTGGCCAATCACCATGGATATAATGAACAGGCATCAGCACACGATTATTTCAGCAATAGCATATGTTGTCACATTCTCAGCCAAACTGGCAAAAGACATGGGAAGGAGCTGGAAGAAGTACTTGAGCACTGAGGATGGGAAGGACTGACGAATGTGGGAGAAAAAATAATTTTAAAAACTTCATTAGTTCCACTGTTCACAGAACAACTTACTTTGGTATCTTAAAACTGTAGATTTTGCCTTGGATAAAGGAATGTATGAATCTCTTATGCAGAAGATGTATATGTACTTTAGCACAAGTGATTCCTGCCTTTTAGTCTATATTTCTTTAAGTGATGATGTATTTATAATAAGATGCATTTTACTGGAGAGAAAAGAGCCTGTGTTTCATTTGTGAATGGAATGAAAAGCAAGTTGTTCAGCTTTATAGTACCAAGGAAATGTAAAGTGAGAGCTGTTGAAAAGGATTTTCAGACAGGAGACTGAATGGAAATAGGTGATGCATTCTTACTGTGGTAATAACAGAATGGACTAACGGCATCTTCAATATGTGTACATAAACTCAATTCATATGAACTCAATAGAATCACTAAATTTTAGTAAATAAAGTTGGATTGTTTTTCATCTCCCAATGTCTGTTCTTCAGCCTATCTGACAATTCAAAGACACTGAACGGTCTATTTAAAATCAAATAACTTTTGTGAAAAATAATATTAAGTGTCTGGTATAAATTAGCTAAGATTTTCCTCTGCTACTGCAAAAATGAAAGTATTACAGTCATGACATTAATTTATACATGCACACACATGTATACCTACATACATAAAATATTCTTTTTTTTCTTAGTTGTATGTAGGCTCTTCATAGGAAAAAAAAGCATGGAATGTCATGCTGAAATAAATCTTTGGACTAAACATGAATATTTAAGGCTGAGAACCTTGACAAGACCTGATTTCTAGTTACACAACAATTCCATCAGTAATTGCTGAATATTTAAAATCTTGTATGTTTGTATGTATTTGAGTCTTCATTTACTGATATTCAGAAACCATTTTTAGAACCCCCAGTATCAAATGAGCTAATTTGAAATTACTGAATTACTCCTAGATACTGATTTAGCAGAAGCAAAAAAACATAGCACTGCCTGATTAAAGCAATACAGTAAAGGCATTACAGTAAGAATGCTACTACAGTAAGAATCAAAGAATCACAATTTTAGCTCAGGCTTCCACAAAAAATCTGGGGCAACCTCTACTTTCAAAGATCTGTGTCTTCAGTGTACAGGCTACTTCCAGAAGTTGTACATATGAGTAAAAAGGAAGTACAAATGAAGTCATAAATAGTCATAAGCTGAAAACTTGATATGATGTTCCAAGCAAATAAGATTATACAAACATCACTGAATCACAGAATGGTTGAGGTTAGCAGGGACATCTGGAGGTCACCTGGTCCAACTCCCCTGCTCAAGCAGGGCCACCTAGAGCCAGTTGCCCAGGACCACGTCCATGTGGCTTTTGAATATCTCCAAGGAGAGAGACTCCACCACCTCCCTGGCAACCTGTGCCAGTGCTCAGTCACTCACACAGTGAAAAAATGTCTGCTGATGTTCAGAGGGAACCTCCTGTGTTTCAGTTTGTGCCCATTGCCTGTGGTCCTGTCACCGGCCACCACTGAAAAGAGCCTGGCTCCATCTTCTTTACACCCTCCCTTCGGGTATTTATACACATTGATAAGATCTCCCATGAACCTTCTCTTCTCTAGGTGAAACAGGCCCAGCTCCCTCAGCCTTTCCTCCTGGGAGAGATGCTCCAGTCCCTTCATCGTCTTTGTGGCCCTTCACTGGATTGTCTCCTGTATGTCCATATCTCCTTGTACTGGGGAGCCCAGAACTGGACAGAGTGCTCCAGGTGTGGCCTCACCAGTGCTGAGCAGAGGGGAAAGATCGCCTCCTTCGACCTGCTGGCAACGCTCCTCCTAGTGCAGCCCAGGATACCATCAGCCTTCTTTGCCACAAGGGCATATTGCTGGCTCACATTCAACTTGGTGTCCACCAGGACCCATCATATGAAATGATATTCATAAAATGTATTTTCTTCCTGTTCAACATATTGTTTAAACACACAGGGTGACTTCGCAACATCAAGGCAGATGTGAGAGAAGTCTTTAATATTACCGCCATGTACAGACAGTGTTAATACAAACAGCAGTGTTTAAGTCTGTTTATTGCTTACTCAGTAAAAAATAACTTCCTAATTGAAGCTGCTGGTTGCAGGATATACCTAAGCAAACAAGTAAATAAAAACTTGATATTTTATGAAGCTAACAGAGATTCAGAGATGGAAGAGCAAAGGACTCTAAGCTACGACTTTTAAAGCCAGACCTTGAATACATATATTTGGACTGAAACAAGTTTCTAGTTTAAAACCTGAGAGCAGTTCGTAGTCCTTGTATCTTCCTATCATACTGCTGGAGTCCAGAATGAATCTAAACAATAAAACAATGCTGAAACTCTTAGTTTATCACACAATTGTTGGAGGCATGCTGCAAAAACGGCATGGAACTGCTCTAGGAGAACAAGTGGATATTCGGCTACTAGACACGGATACTATTGCTATGTAAACATGTAAGTAAGATTGGGGGGTTAAAAGTTGAATGCATGAATTATTGAAGCAATGTTTAATACACTGTACTGAAAGAACTTAAACAATTTCTGAAAGAAGTAAAATACCTTGTTGTAAGAGAATGCTGGAAACACTCTGTCTAGGTTTATTTTTATTGCCCTTTCCCAGTAGAAAGGTTGTACGATATTCTTAAAGCATTTGAAAGCCTGGGACTATCTTAGAAAAGTATAAGTACTAGGAAAGTTTTCTGGTTATGAATAACATTTACAACTCTTCTGAGAACAAAAATACTATTTTTAAGCCTTACCTAGTTCCCTTACTCTGCCACAAATGTTGTTTATCTCTACTACTGGGAAAAGGAAAGGTTTCAGATGCATCTCTAAAGGCAATGTATTTTCTCTTTCTCAGTTTAATACAGACATTTTGCTGAAGGCTCTTTAAGCCTCCCATGCATTCCATGTCAGAGGTCTGGTCTGAACAACATTAACCTCACTCTCTCTCATTCCTGGAAAGACCAGACCATACAGAAGCCAATACTATATCTCACAGCAGTATATCATCGACAAACAGGTCCAATACAGTTTTTCCATTTTGTGTACTGGGATATACAGGCCAGAATGAGCAAACATAGTTCCTTAAATTTGGCACTGAAGTGCTTTTATTTTCAGATGTGGCAGAATGGGCACATCCCACTTATAATGACCTCAAAAGCCAGTGCCTCCGTAACTGCAGGCACCTAAATACGAGCATTTGGCCTGTCTCGGTGTTTTTCATGTGAACAATATTTGTCTGTGCAATGCACATTGATATCCAGCAACAACAGCTACTTTCCAAATGAAAAGTATACAAAAAAAAAAAAAGAAAATTTAGAGAGAGAGTGAGCAGACAACACTTTAAATCAAAACTCGCCTATGCAATTCTCAGGTCCACCCTGAAGCTACATAATTTGAAATATGGAGTACTTTCCAGGAGGATGAGGAACTTTTGCTGTAGCTAGTGAAGCAACTCTGGGTTGTCACAACAACTGTAAATAGACAGATAAAATAAATCAAACTGACAAAATGCACCGTGATAAGAAAGTTCTGCAACAGTACAAGAACCATTATGACTACTTCATTTCATTCAAACTGAATTACGCTCAATAAATAAAACATAACGTGATGATTAAAAAAAAGCTCTGTCTCCAAGCTACTTACAGTATAAGTGGATTAGATTCTATGCATAATGGACTAGTAAACAGCAGACCCATATAAACTGAGGAAAGAGAATTCCATTTCAAACACTGAAACAGTATGAAGTTGACAATTGCACAGAATTATTAGCCAAATGCTAGGCAGTCAGCCAGAAGGCTTCAACAAAAATTGCCTTAAGCAAGAGCAGCAAACAAGGGGAGGAGTTAACGGTAAAAAAAAGGCAATTAAATTCACTCATGGGATGATATATGTCACCAGAAAGGCCAGAATGACAGATGATTAAGATCTTGTTAATGGAAAAAAATCCAGAAAACAAAAGCTGATTTAATGTAAGAGGAAGTCAGTGAAATTAGTCCTTTAGTACCAAATACAAATCTAGAAAACTCCTCCATTAACAGCAAAGGGACAGCCATTTTATTCTGTTAGTCTGTTGTAATTCCCTTTAGAGTTCACTTGGATAATGAGCGATTAATGTCTGTGTGTATAAAACTAAAACTGTGTCCTAATTGGGTTTGGCTGAGCTAATTGCCTCTGATCAATAAAACTGACACATAGTATGCTTGTCCTTCAAGAATCTCACTCTGGGCCTCATTCCACTTCCCTCAAACCATGCTTCTGACATCCAGGGGAGCAGAAATTGGTCACGTTAATAGAAAATTGAAAGTAATACAGAAGAACTTAAATAGAGCAGTAAGCACTGGGGAAATATGTATTTTATTCGACTAAAACCCCCTTGTGCTTCATGATACTTCCCATTCACTCACAGCAGTTTCCTAGCATGTTTGCAGTCACTTCTCTGCAAACAGCATTTCTGTTGCTTCACTTACACCAGCACAGAGACACCCATAGAGCCTCCTTGTGCTGACACGGCAATAGAAGGGGAGTCCCTCCGGAAACACCTCCAAAAGACATAAGCTTTGCTAAAGTTCTCTCCCCCCCTCCCCCACCTGTAGCTAAAAGTAGCTACAGTCACACCAGCATGTTTTGGCACTGCAATGACAAGGAAAACACACAACTTTTTCCTCAAACAAACCAATTATACTTTATAGCCTAGAGGAACATCTAATCATATGATACAATGCCTACTCTAGTAAAATTACACACAGGAACAACAAAAAAAAGCAGATGCAGACACAACATAACTACTTAATACTACTCCAAATAGTATTGTACAGCATTCATTCATACTTAATACATCTTTTTAATTTCCTTGACAACAGGGTCAAGATTAGTTATACAAGCCATGCAGTCTACACAAGCATGTCTTCTAATTAACAGGCTAAACCTGCCTGATACAGGCAGCTGCTTATCTTATACAGCCTATAAGACCGTGGGATCCTCCTCGGAAAGACACAGCAGCATGGCTTCTTTTGAAATCAACGAAGTGCATGCCCTCAGATGATTTCAACAGAAGTGACAATGTAAGAGTCATTGGAAACAGCATAACCTAGTATTCTGCTAGGAGGCAGGGACATGAGGCTCTTGCCTCTGCTTTTTTTCTGAAGATCATCTGCATTGTCCATAAAAATACAAGCGAAACAGTATAACACAGATCTCCCCACACTGCTTAACCAGGAGAAAGGAGCTTATGGAAGCAACACTGTGACTATGTCAAATACCAGGTGGCCACTACACACTGAGCTTGATTCCATTCAAACCACTAGTGGTTTTTAAGGTGTCATAGAATCATAGAATCATTAAGGTTGGAAGAG
>NW_008825071.1:7007713-7013602 GCF_000699105.1 Pygoscelis adeliae
AGCAGATCAACACTGCCGCCCAACTTGGTGTCATCTGCAAACTTACTGAGGGTGCACTCGATCCCTTCGTCCTGATCATTGATAAAGATATTGAACAGAACTGGCCCCAAAACTGAGCCCTGGGGAACACCGCTTGTGATCGGCCGCCAGCTGGATTGAACTCCGTTCACCACAACTCTCTGGGCCCGGCCCTCCAGCCAGTTTTTGACCCAGCGCAGAGTACACCTGTCTAAGCCGTGAGCCGCCAGCTTCTCGAGGAGAATGCTGTGGGAGATGGTGTCAAAGGCCTTACTGAAGTCCAGGTAGACCACATCCACAGCCTTTCCCTTATCCACTAGGCGGGTCACCTGGTCATAGAAGGAGATCAGGTTGGTCAAGCAGGACCTGCCTTTCATGAACCTTTGCTGGCTGGGCCTGATCCCCTGGTTGTCCCGCACTGAGATGTCCTGGATGTCCTTCTGAGATTAAATAAGCCATGAATTGTACCTAATACATTATCAGTAATATTTTGCTCATTTAAGATACATGCACTTCCAGAGAAATGAATACTAGAATATCTCTATTTTGTTTTTCTATACACAGCTGTGCCCTCTGGTGGAACTGGCTAATTCACTACATATTTGTCCTTTCCTCAAAATCAGCACACTCTATCTGAACTACATTCAGTAGCTGGAGTTACGATCCTCGCTTTCTTTTAGGAAGCTGTTGTATTAACTTTGAAGAATTTAATTGTACAGAAGTTTCAAGATACTGAGAGAATCCAAATTATAACATTTTAAATGAAGTCCTCATTTTTGAAGTATCCTTCCTATCAGTTGTTATTTTGATAGAAGAAAATCCTGTTTTGTGGTCTTTTAGATAGTGTCAGAGATAAGGTCAATTCAACTTATTTGGGAAGGGACAAAATGAGTTGAAGTCATCTGGAGCCATTGCTGATCTATTCCAATGATACTTTCTTAGCAAAAGCACATAAAAAAGACAGAAAACTTCAGTAAGAGTAGAAAATACAGTTTCAGTCCCAACTTTCATTTGCAAGCTCACTGGTGGAGAAACAGCCAGAGCACACGATCTTATTATGCAGTACCACACCTGACAGGTTCAAGCAGCAGCAGGTTTAACATTTTGTCTTTGGTTGTCTCAATGACAACAGCAGCACTGAGGAAGGGACGGTCTTGGCTGACTACTTAAAAAAAAGCAAAAAGATAAAAGACTAGGAATAAAGTGAAGGCAGAAAAGAGGATGTGGGGAAAGGAAAGATAGCAGGAGCCCACGTCCTGCATTCTAAGTAGTTTTCAAGCTCTGCCACCTTCAGTGGTGACAGCAAAATTATTGTTCCCATCTCCATGACTGAACACAGCCGTGACGGAAGATTAAGAAAATACGAAGTCATCCCACTGAATCTGGGTAAGTTTCAGGATAGGAGAGGAACAGCAGCCATGTTGAGACAGTCACTCCTTTCAGGACGTGTTTCCCCACTACATCCAGTCAAGTACAACTACAGGCTGCCCCTGGAAATGTCTGTCCCCAGGTATGTGCTCCCGTCCCTTCCCCAATATCAGATTTAGCAATTAAGATCCTGCAGAAGGGATCTAAGGGACAACCAGTTTAGCTTCCTAACTCTGCTAAGCCACCAGTTCCCCCCACTCCCAATTTGTCCCTACAGATCAGAAAGGTAGCAATTCATCATGTGTTCAATCACAAGATACGATGTAAGGAGAGTGGGAGATGAGGACCACGGAATGTCACCATTATTTCTCTCTATCACTATGATGTGCCCCCCTCCAAAGTCTCTTTCATAGAAACAGTGAAACTGAAGTAACATATGCTTTGGTTATTTTGTACTCCAGTTAAGTCTCATTTACAACGCACTTGTCTGAGCTCATCAATTCCAACTTCATTCTATTTTTTTAATCATTATCTTAGTGCAGGGTACTATACATACAAACTTTTACTTGGGACTAAGCCAATCTTCAAATATTCCATAGAAAAATATTAAATATAGAAATATAAATATCTCTCATGCTGTCAGAAAGGTGGTCCATTAAAAAGTTAACATCTAAAAAAGGTCTTTGAACCTATATTAACCTGGAGATTAAGTCCCATACCTGTTCTTGTGTGAACTGAATTAAGAATATTTTTACTCGTGGGACAGAAGTTATTCTTCCAGTTCTCACTAGGATTGGCAATGATTACTGTCCATATCTTCTTGTGCTAGTTTCCAGGAAAAGCAAAAAAAAAAAAAACCAACCCCCAAACCAGCCTGCTTTATTGAGATAAAAAGATATTCTCTATTCATATAACATAAAAGCTTTGTGTCAGCTGCAGAGCCTTTATTACCTCGCTGAAGTCCCAAGAGTTAGTACAGGTAAGAGCAGAAATTAACTCTTATTAGGAAGCTATAAAGGTTAATCTGGAAAAGGGAGCTCTTAGAAGCTGCTAGAAATGGTAATGAGGCCTCAGGATAAGTGAGACTATGACAGACAGTTCTTATGATGTAATGCTCAAATTTAGTTTCCACTTATGTCATGTGACTCTGCTGAAGCTTTGGGCACATAAAACTCTTCAATAGATACCAACCTTTCTCTTCAGCATGCAGTGGAATTCCTGCAAGAAATGCTGAATCAGACCTTAATACACACTTTCATTTTAGCCTTTACCAATTAAAATGGTAGTAGTACAGTTTTAGAATTAAACTTTATCTCAGGTATTTCTAACAACATTTAAGCTTTATATCAGTACAGAACTAGCTAGAAAAATAACTAAGTATAGAGTCCAAGAGCTATCCACCAGTCAACTTTTAATCATATTCTACAGATCTTTAAAAGTAAAAAATTATGAAATTTGCACCCAAAATCTAAAAATAAAGAGATTGTTAAACCATGTTTGTGGTTTAACCATAAGCCATCCCTCCAATTTTTTTAGTTCTCCCTGCCTATCCCACTGCATGTGTGATAATGATGTCACAAGACTAAAGCAAGTACTGTATCATTTGACACAAGCTGTTTCTAGGGACCCCCATTGATCAACCCTTCAGTAAACTTCCCTTACTTGTGTCAGAGCCCTGAGGTCACTTAATGGCCCTCACTAACCTCACCTGTGGCTTCCACCCACACCTTCTAACTATGGGCCCAGGGACCCCTCCTAAGCTTAGACCTGGGCCTTCAGTCTCTGCTTGAGCTTTGTTGTAGGGGTGTTGGTCTCCAGCAGTGCCCTCACCTGGCACCTTAAACCATTTACAATTGCATGCAAAACATTGTTAAAAGTTTTTGATGTGGGAAGTGGAACTTGGATTCAAATTCATGATTTCTGAAAAAGAAGCAGAGGAGCTGGTACTTGGTTCCGACACAGAAAATCTGAGCTTTGCTCCCTGCTTTAACTGAACGGATGTTGTGTGTTATTTTGCACCACTTGCATTATTTTGAAAGAAATTGAAAACTGGGCGAAGAACGAGAGTAAAAACATTTAATGAGAGCAGAATTCAGTTCTGCTGGACTTTGGTATATCTTCTAAGTTAAAGGAGGCCTGATACAGCACTTCCACTTCAAGCATTCAAAAATTATATGAAGGCCGAAACAGTTCCTACCAGCAAGACTCTGAGAAGAAGGGGACAAAATTACTTCCACAAACCTGAGAAATTCTGAAGGGCTGAATTTTGTTTACTACTTCTAGTCAGTTTGGAAATGTCATATTGGAGGCTATCAAGCTAACTGCACTTGCTAACAAGCAGAGATCAAGACATAGACCAGACAGACACCTAAACAATCTAAATTTCAGATCAGCAGAATGGGGAAGTATTTAAACCCATCTTTCACTGCAGAGCCTAATGGGGACGAGCCTAGTCTCTTTGCAGTATCACTCCCTCAGAGCAGTCTTAATGTAAAGTCAATCTAAATCGGTGTTACGAAAGCCTAGGAAAAGGTGGAATCACACAACGGCAGGACTAGGGATGACTTTGGTCTGCTTAAGCCGTTACAGAAATGTAGCTTAACTTACGCCTCTAAGGGCTGCTGATCTAGAAAAGTAAATAAATCTTCATTTGCCACTAGGGTTATCCAGTCAAATACATTTCTGTGCTTTTTGCTTTAAATATTTACTGCTACTGACTTATATCACTGTTCTTTACAGATGGGCAAAGCATAGGAAGCTTATGCTTTCGTTGTAGTGACCAGTATAGCCACTTACAGAATACTTGCACAAGATTTTACCTACACTAATATCAGAGAAGCAGAAGAATAAACTAGGAAGTCCTGGCTCAAATTCAGGTCATAATTAATATCAAATAACCAGCTGTGAACTACTTAATTACTAAATGAGCAGAACAGGTCATTGATATTAAAAAGTTATTCAGCATTAATTTTATCTCTAGAAAATTTGATCCAAAGCCCCTGACAGAATTTTAGGTGGCACTGTGTTGAATTAACACCTGAAGGATCTGCTCCTGTCTCAGAAGCTTGCCTTGCTGTCTGAAGAAGTAATAATCTATGTTGGGTCAAGTAGATGAACAGTTGTCATGCCACATAAATGCTGTCTGTTAAATTAATTGCTATTGTACATGAATATTAATTAATTAGTATAAATGCATAACTTGTGTAGGGCTCAGAATGAAGCCATGTAATTCAGCTTCTTCAGCGATGGAAATGCTATAGCTCTGCACTTTCTGGACAAACTGGGGAATGTCCAGATCAGATCAACAAGAATGAGAAGTTTGTAAAGTGACTACAAGGGAAAAAAAAAAAAAAAGGAACTGGGCTTACTCACTCTAGAAACAAAAAAGACGATCAAGCTAAACACGTGAGCTGATAACTTAAGGAGCTTGCAGAATCTCCTTCATTTTAAGTTCCTAAGAACCAGTTAAACAAAACTCTACATAGTGTATTTATAATTCACCACGGCACTTGAGCACAGCGTGTGCTTTTAGAAGTCTCTTCCACTCCTGTATTTCTAGGATTACTGTGACTGTTAACGCTATCTCAACACATTTCTTTTCCCAAATTCTACTCAGACATGGCAATGAAATTGTACAAGACAGCAGTCTTTGAATAGTTTCTTTTTAACTGCAAAAGAAGCGATGGAGTCTAAAAGTGTTTACTCACTGTGAATTACTAGAGCCACCGCTGACAAAAACATTCACAAGAAAATTGGAAATATGTAACACAGAAGAAATTCATATGTCTTCTCAAAGGAAAGGTGAAAATTAAAGGTTAAAACCCCTGCCTTGTTTTCTGAAAACTTTAATTCCCGTAACATATATATTACCTAAGGCCAGATTGCACAGCTTTTGTCAGCATTTATAATGCATGTGTGTGAATACATCAGAAAAAATTTGATTCAAGTCCTTCCTCTCTTGGTCTGGAGAGCTAACTAGCCATGGGTGTGGAAAAGTCTCTACTTTCAGATATTGTTGCTAGGCCAAGCAATAGAAAAATGCTGTCTAAATGTCATATGCTCTTTTACAGAACTTCATATGCAGTCTGCCATGAAAATAGTCTGTCTGACCTCAAGATGACGCGAGCTACATCAATTTCAATGCTTAGAATGATGAACCCAATCATTTTTCTTTTAGCAGGCTTTTCCGAGTTCACTCCTACACTACTATCGCTGATGCCAAAATCATTGGGGTGAGGATCGCAACCTGCCAAGGAGCGTACTGCGGTCTTTTAAAAAGCCTCTAGCTGCAACTTCAGGCATCCACATGCTTCTCAAAAATCTATCCTTGAAACGGCTCGGACTTTAAACGCAGTTCGACCCGACGTTACTCGCACACCGGGAACGCAAAACAAAGGACCTAGCTCTCCTCAGTAGCCCCGCGGCGCCACTAACTCTGTGAGGAGACCTCTCCCGTTACACCCCCCGCCCCGCCCGCGCGAAGCCCGTGCCGGAAGAGAGAGG
>NW_008825071.1:7014113-7030739 GCF_000699105.1 Pygoscelis adeliae
GGGCTAGCGGGCCCGGGCAGCTGTGTGGCAGCCTGCAGCTGCAGTCGGGAGTCGAGGGGGAGAGGTGCCTTGGCGTTTGGGAGGCAGCTGCGGTCAGGGGAGTGAAAGGGAGACTGCTGTTTCGAGAGAATGCGGAAGATGTGAATGGGGTCAATTGACGCGCTTGAATTTTTTATGAAGTAACTGACCTTCAAGGTTTTATAGATGAATGTAATTGCGTAAAGAGCATCGCTGTACTCTGTTCGGCACGTGAAAAGCTTTTGTTTCCTTGGAAGATGAGTTACTGTCACTTGGGGAAGAGAAGCGCAAGATAAGCAGAAGGAGCAGCCCCTTGCTTACATTAAAAAGTAGAAAGATATTCTTCCTATGTTGCCTCAGAAGGATAGGCCCTGTACCAGTGCTATTTCTAGTACAAACAGGTGATCCAAATGAGCATTGCTGGAAGTCAGTGGATGGCCAGAAAACAAGGTTATGCCTGTGCTGCAAAACTGTTGGTTCACAATGAGCCACAAGAGAGTATCGTGTTGTAATCAATTACTTTTAAAAACTGGTCTTTGGCCATGTTGAGGCTGCCTTATAATACCCCTGTGGTAAATATTTATATATAGTGATAGATGTCTGTGTACTCCAGAAACCTAAAATAAATAGTTTGTAATGACTTATTGGCACCAGTGTATGATGGTCCAGAGAATTTGATAGAATAAGCTACCAATCAACCAGATAAATTGCTTATATGTTACCTGTCTCATCTTAACAAACAGTAATTCAATATTAAAATGTCTTGAGAACACAGGCTAAGGCATTGCTTTATTGCTGTCTGTCTTTCTCTTTTGCTGTTATTTTTAGAACTTCTCACAGAGTTTGATGCCTCAGTACAGTGTAAGTTTCTTTTGAAAAAGGTGTTTTTCACATGATGAAAGAGGACAACAGAAAGGTCATAACATGCTGGATCCTATGGTCGTTTAACTCTATCTCCATGTATTGCTGCAGTGGAGTCAATATGTTTCCATGTAGTCTCTAATATGCCTTCTTCCTTGTATTGCAATGTTTTGTTCTGTTTTGAGAACAGTCTCTGATTTAATTATTTCCGTCATTGTGTTTTAGCAGCTCCATTAATGTGTCCTTCTTGGAGTGTCCCTTCTTTAAGTTTTGTTTTGGTTGGTTTTTTTTTTTAATCTAGAATGTATTCTTTGTTGCCATTGGGAACCTGTATCTTGGAGCCATAGTAGCAGAGGCTGTGGAGGGCGTCGGGTTTTTCCCTGTAGTGTCCCCATGGATTCAGGGGGGGACAAAACTTGTCCTGTTTTGCCCCTCTTGCCTTCCTAGACAATGCCACCACAATGCTGTACTGTTCCCTACCCCACCAAAGTGGTAATAGAAGTCATTTTATGCTGTTAAGACTTTAGCTCAAAATGGTCAAAACCCAGAGAAAGTATTTCTGGTATCAAGAATGCTGGGCCAGTTGTGGCCAACTTGTTAACTACACATGAATGCTTGCAAAGTGGAACGGTTGGATTTCTTGAAACATTGAGAGGGAGAAGCTTTTCCAGGGCTTCTAAGGAAAGAATATCCCTTCCAAAGGAATAAGGGAATGCTTATGTATAGCTGAAAAGGATTAAATCTGGGGTTGTGTGATCTACAGAAAGAGCAATTTAGGGTTATTAGCCATTTCTGTGTACAAAGAAATGAGCTCCCCTTTCCCCTGCTCAGCTGTGTCTTCTGTCTACTTCTGTGTATCCTGTGAGGTATCTAGATTTTGACCCATTTACCTGCAAGCAATCTTTTGCAGGAGAAGGAAAAAAAAAACCATACGAACAATGGGCTGTATTGTGCTCAGGCAGTAATTTGTGTGCTTCTGCCAGCTTGAGTGATGTGGCTCACCCTACCTCTACTTTGTAAAGAGAACACTGCTGAAAGGAAGCCAATATTGTGTAGTCTAGTGATAAATCCTTTAACTTCTACTTCTGACTGCCTGGCAGATATTCTAGTAAGAGAACTGGTAGTTGTGACCCAGCATTTCCTTCTATCCCTGTATGCAGAGGAGTGCTGCTGTTACAGGCTGGGGGGTGCATTCTGGGGAACATGACAGAGCAGAAGGGCAAATTTGCAGTACTTCCTGCAGCAATGTTCTTCCTCAGCGTGCTGTGGTTGTTGCTGCTTGGCTTGACTATTATGAACAGCTCTCTTAACAGGGAGTGGAGACCTGCCTTAGCATGTCTTTTCTCAAATTGTCAACCACCTATTTTGCTGTAGAGCTTTGAGGTTTCTTCTTTGAGTTCCTGGAAATTGGTAGTGGTCAAGACTGGGGGAGTGATTGGGCTCATGCTAGAAGCAGCCTGAATATCTGTATATTCAGATGTTTCTCAGTCACTGGGTCACTCAGGATTACATGTCTGTGTCACATCTGGAGGATATCTTTGGAGCTTATAGCTCATTTCCATCTTGCTCCTGTCTGTGTGTCCTTTATTTCTTCCTAACCCTTGCTGTCCTGGACAGCTGGGACTCCAAAGGGCATAGAGGCTGAGGACATCCATCATCTTGGTGGTCAGAATAGCAGGAGGTTTTGGTTCTCACTCTGCCATGCCAACTTGACTAGCATGTACGGGTTGACTGCAAAAGAGTAAAGTGTGGAAGAGAGTTGTGTTGTGTGCGTGTGTGTGGTTTGTTGTTGGTTGGAGGGGTTTTTTTTTGGGGGGGGTGGGGGCGTTTGTTTTGGTTTTTGTTTTTTAGGAGCAAGATACCAGTCAGTTTGAAATTGGCCATAGATGAAACAAGCCTCAGGTATGCTCAGTAGCAGTGCACTGTGGTGATGCTGCTGGAGATTCTGATAGTTGGCAGAAGAAAAGTTGTACTCGTGCTAGTTTTGTGTTGGCAGACTTATGGCAAGTGGGTACAAATGTCTCTATGTGACTGTCATGCTTTTCCTTGGTAGAAAAATCTCATGATTTCGACGCAGTGTAGGTGGAAATAATTTCATATGACAGTCTCCACAAAACTAAGTGAAATTTGATTTATTTGTGAAATAAGCTGAAACAAAATTAACTATAATAGACTGGAATTAACACATTATGTGTTCAAACAAGTTGTTCTCTGGTTTTGGTGTTGGAAAAGTCTGATGGTTTTGTGTTTTGAATTATAGGTTGAAGACTTTGGGCGACAAATCAAGAGAAGCAAAAAAAAGCAGGCAGAGGTACTTCTGAACATCTTAATGTATAGCATTGATCTAGAATGTTCTTGTTAAAGAAAAATTTGAAAGTGGCTCATATATATGAGCCAGTTACAAAAACGTTTGCATATAATTTTACATAATATTCTTTTGATAACAGAAAAGCTTAACCCTAAGGTTGAGGAAATACTTTGCTTAATAGAATCTTGATTGACAGGCCTAAATAATTTCTGATGGCCATCAATCAATTTATAAATTACTATTTAAATTATGTGAATATTCTGTGTTATTGTAGTACTTTATAAAAGATTCAGGTTGCAGTACACTGAAATGTAATTGTTTACAATCTCTGTGAATCTCATGTACTAAAATTGTAATTCAGTTTTTTTAGTGCAAGAACAGAAATATGAGCCTTTTTATTGTGGAAAATATATGTATAATGGAGTACTTCAATTATCTGTTTTCATCTCTATTGCAAGAAGATTTAAGAATTGTGGTGGGTTTTTTATCCCCTGCATTTTTGTATCTTGTTCATTTTTTCAAACTGTGTAAACTGTAGGGAAAGACTACTTAATGTCTGTAAATGACATCTGTGAATGTTGCTTCTTCAAATAAGCTCAGATGTGTTTTAGTGTAAAGCATGTTCTTACTAAAACACATTGTGTAGACACAAATTAGTTTTAAAACAAGCCCTGAAAAAAAAATAAGGCATCTGAAATAAACTGTATTAAGTTCTGAAGCTTGATGTTTTGGATGTAAAGGTTTGTCACGGTTTAACCCCAGCCGGCAACTAAGCACCACACAGCCACTCGCTTACTCCCCCCTCAGTGGGATGGGGGAAAGAATCGGAAGGGTAAAAGTGAGAAAACTCGTGGGTTGAGATAAGAACAGTTTAATAGGTCAATGTAAAGCAAAAGCTGCGCACGCAAGCAAAGCAAAACAAGGAATTCATTCACTCCTTCCCATCGGCAGGCAGGTGTTCAGCCATCTCCAGGAAAGCAGGGCTCCATCACGCGTAACAGTGACTTGGGAAGACAAACGTCATAACCCCGAACGTCCCCCCCCTTCCTTCTTCTTCCCCCAGCTTTATATGCTGAGCATGACGTCATATGGTGTGGAATATATCCCTTTGGTCAGTTGGGGGTCAGCTGTCCCAGCCGTGTCCCCTCCCAACTTCTTGTGCACCCCCAGCCTACTCGCTGGTGGGGTGGGCTGAGAGGCAGAAAAGGACTTGAGCCTGTGTGAGCACTGCTCAGCAGTAACTAAAACATCCCTGGGTTATCAACACTGTTTTCAGCACAAATCCAAAACATAGCCCCATACTAGCTACTGTGAAGAAAATTAACTCCACCCCAGCCAAAACCAGCACAAGGTTTTTTAACAGAAGACTGGTTGTATTGACAAGACACAGAAACTAAACTAAGAATGGGTGAAGGTTTGAATAAAACTATTTCAGGCAACTGCCTTCTTTGTATATTTCCAGTCTATAATATTTCGGTTCATCTGGTGTACTGTAAATATCCATCACTTTTTGAGAAAAGCATTGGGTGAACCAACTGGTTTATCACAAACAGGGGAATGCCAGGGTGACTTCTGCTTTGCTGATAAAGTTCTGGGACAAATACAGCTTAGCTTGATTGTAAGGATAGTGAGAGCTTGTGGGTCAGGATCAGAGGAGAGGCCAGTAAGGGTGATGTTGCAATGGGAGTTTGTCACTGACCATCTGATCAGGGAGTGAATGATGTCTTCAAAAAACAACTTGAGGAATTCTCTGTAGCATTAAACCCCTATTCTTGTGCGGGCCTTTAACTTCCTTGACATCTGCTGAAAGGACAGCACAGCGGGATGCAGTCAAGAAGAGTTCTGGAGGGTGTCAGGGATAACTTCTTGATACCCTCTTCATAACTTCTTTGGCATGCAGGAATAGCCTTAGGAAAGCCAGAGCTCACCTAGAATTGACACTTAAAAGTGATGTCAAGGACAAGAAGAAGAGCTTCTAGCCCTGCATTGGTAATAAAAGGCTGAACAAAGAAAATGTGGGATTGTTGATAAATGGGGTGGATGATTTAGTGACGGCAAATATAGATGTTGTTGAGGTACTCAATGCCTTTGTTGCTTCAGGCCTCACAAACAAGGTCTCCCAGTCCTCTGTGCTTAATGAAAGGAAGAGACTGACCAGTAGTGGATGAAGATCAGTTTGGGGAACTTGACCCACAAAAGCCCATAGGATCATATGGGCCAAGAGGTACTTCATGAAATTCAAGAGGTACAAATCCAAAGTCTTTCCCTGGGCAGAAAGTATCCCCTGCAACAATACAGACTGGGGCTGACTGACTAGCTGGGAAGCAGCTTTGCTGGAAAGACCCTGGTGGTCTTGGGAGGCAGCAAGCTGAATGTGAGCCAGCAACATGCCTGGCAGCAAGGAAAGCCAACAGCTTCCTGGGCTGTATGAACAGGACCACAGGTGGTGGGATTGAGGGAGGTGATTATCCCCCGCACTCAGCACTCCTTAGACCACACCTAGCTACTGTTTTGGGCCCCCGATGTAAGAAAGACATTGATAACCTGGAGCAAGTTTAGTGGAGGGCCACCAAGATGGTTGGGGTTGGAACTCTCTGTATATGAGGAAAGGCTTGAGACCGGGGCTTGTTCAGCCTGGAGAATAGATGGCTTTGGGGAGACCTAACAGCAGCCCATCATCACCTATGAGGACGTTATCAAGGAGGTGGAGCCAGACTCTTGACACTGGTACGTGGTGGGAACATGAAAGGCGATAGGCATAAGTTGAAACAAGAGATGTGCAGACAGGAAAAGACTATAAGGAAAAGCTTTTTCTTCATGAGGACAATCAAGCAGTGGAACGGGTTGCTCACAGAGCCTGTGAAGTTTCCGTTCTCCGAGGTTTTCAAGTTGCAACTGGACAGAGTCCTGAGCAAGCTGGTCTGATCCCATAGCTGGTCCTGCTTTGAACAGGAGGTTGCACTAGAGACTGCCTGAGGTCCCTTCCTACCTCACTGATTCTATCATTTTTCCCTTGGTTTAAGGAAAAAAATGTTTCATTTATGGTATTTGGTTTTTTCCATTCAAATTGTTTGGATGACAGTGCAAATCAGTCTATTCTGGTAATCTTCCAAGAGATGAATCTTGGATGACATCAAGATCTTCACATAATACATCCTTAAAAGTGCTGCATTGTTAATTTTCTTCAACTTACGATAAGTTGCCTTTATATTTGAAGCTGTTATTAATGAAAATGTATGTATACTATAGGAGATCATTAGAGCATTAAACCAGCAAAGATTCTTTAGCTTAGTATTTATTTTTAATGTAGAATGCATTAAGTGCACTATCTTTATTGAGGGACATAAAGAACTTGTGTAGTAGTCTTATTTTCAGAATGTTTCTCTCCACTGTTTTAAGTTAAAACAATGTTCATCCTGCATGTTTGTTAACTGTACTAAGAAATTATCTCATAAAAGTTGTTTTTAATGGACATAGTCAAAAAGAGGTAAGAATGGGCTACCGTAAAATAACAGGGGGGAAAAAAACAACCCTAGCTGTGGAATATTCTTGTAAGATACACTGTGTAATGCATTTTAAACCAGAATTGACAAAATGTTTGTGAAAGTGGACCGTAGGGAATGTTTCTGTGCTCAGCATATCTGTCAAACGCAGATGAGTGTGCACACATATTGTATAACAGCTTTCTATTCATTACCAACATTTGTATATTTACAATTTGTTTTATAGAACTGTTCAGTGTTTGCCAGAGTTTTCTGCTGGACTGGAATTACTGAGCAGGTATGACCTTCCATTTCTTTGTTAGTGTCTGCTTCCTATAATTTCAGAAATAACTTTATTACGTTAAGAAAAGGAGAAGAAAATGAAGGTGTTACTAATAGGTTTTTTGGATGTTCTGCAGTGAGTGGAGTGGGGGTGGTTACCAAATGATAAATATGTTTGAAGCTTGCCCAATCCTTAAGTGCTGTCATGCTAATGAAACAGAAGTTCTGAAGGAGAGGCAACATTTGAAAGATGACTTTAGTTCAGGGTCTAATGCACAAGGGTGAAGGAGACCAGCACTGAGGCCCAGCCTGTAGTTTTAATTTGACTCTTACATATTTGATATGGTTTCATTCAGTTATGATAGAGACAGTATGCCTGTCATTGCCATGAAAAGAAAGTGTGTGTATTTAATGACATTTTTTCTGAGTAACGGAAGCTATCTGCATTATAAATTTCCTTTGTATTTTTTTTTTTTTTTTAAATTTTTTCCTTTTGGAAGAAAGTGTATTCCGTGTGTATTTAATCACATTTTTTCTGAGTAACGGAAGCTATCTGCATTATAAATTTCCTTTGTATTTTTATCTTTTTTTTTTTTTAAATCTATTCCTTTTGGGGGTGGGTGATTACAATCTTGTTAATTTTTTTTATTTTCTTAATGAAATTAGATTCCAAGTAATGCTTAAGGCTTTTATGTTTAGTCTTATAAATATTGCTGGGTCCATTTCGCTCTTAATGTAAGCTAGCGATTTAAAAAACATGAATCACTTTTTCTTTGAAAGAAATTATTTCTTACTGTATATTTCTTTCTGATATTTACTCTTCTACCAAGACAACCTCACAGCTTTTTAAACTGTTATTTCTGGTAGTCCCTGTAAATATAAGCACAGTGGTATCCATGAAATCTTCTTCTTTTGTAAGGGGAACACAGGAAAAGCAGTCATTTATATTTGTTCTCTTCAGATATGAAGATGCTTGGGCTGCCCTTCACAAAGGAGCCAAAGATTGTGCAAAAGCTGGAGAGGTAAGAAAAAATAACAATGCCACACTCGTTTCTTTTAAAATGTGTAAATAATTTTAAACTAAAATTTTTAGTACCAGTGTACTGGGTTAACCCTGGCCACTAGGTAAGCACTCACACAACCTTGTTCACTCCCCCACCAGTGGGACATAGGAGAGAACAGGAAGAACAAAAATGAGAAAACTCATGATTCAAGATAAAGACAGTTTAATAATTGAAGGACAGAGGAGAAACGAGTGGTACAAAAGCAGTCACTCACAACCTCCCACAAGCAGACCGATGCCCAGCCAGTCTCAGAGCAGTGGTTACCTTGGAAGACCAAACGCTTAGTGTTTATTGTTGAGCATGATATATGGTATGAAATATCCCTTTGCCCAATGGTCAACTGTTCTGGCTGTGTCCCCTCCCAACTTCTTGCACACACCCAGCCTACTCACTGCAGGGGGAGTGAGGATCAGTGGGAAAGAGAGAAAGCCTTGACAATGTACAAGCATCGTTCAGCAATATCCAAAACATTAGTGTGTTAACACTGTTTTGGTCAGAAATCCAAGACCCAGCACCGTATGGGCTGCTATGAAGAAAGTTAACTCTATCCCAACTGGATCCAGTACAAACAGTATACTGAAAAAGTAATGCTCCATATTGCTACTTGGGAAAAATGCCAAGTTGCATTGTTTTTTACTGTGGTTTTAAGATGGTGTTTGACAGGCAGCTGATGGAATGGATCATAATGTCCAGTTCCTCTTGTTTCTCACAGCTCTTCCACATTTGATGGTACTCAGCCTACAATTAATATTCTTAAAGTATTAAATATAGATGTTGCAAAAATAGAAATTGTCTGTGATCATGTTTCTCACGAGGTATCATCTAACAAGAATTATCTGAAGTTCATTCTCCTGTTTACTTTCTGATACTGCAATTACTTTAACAAACATCGAGTGTGAGAATTTCCTAGTGCTTTTAAAGTACTTTTCAACTGATACGTTGACACCCAGAATTTCTTGTCTTCTTTCCTTTGTTCAGATAGTTGCAATCACTACTTGCACTTAAGCAAAAAATATTAATTATACCAGCTTACTGTTTTTCTGTGGGATATGTTAGGTTAGAGAAGGATATTGGGAAGTACGACTTTGTCAGAGTGTGACAAGAAGGGATGGTAAAAATAAGACATATCCAGAAGTTCAGGTGGTCAGTTTTTGCACTCTTCACCATTATTTGAAAGATTTTAAGTTAGCTGGGAATATTACTTTGAGACTGCTTAAGACATTTTAACGTTGCCAATAAATGGCAATGTAAACAATAAACAATAATGTAAACAATGTAATGTAAACAATAACGTAATGCAAACATTAAATAATGTGATGCAATGTAAACAATTGCAAAAATGATGTTGCATGTTACTGCTGTAGCTCTTTAAAAGCACTGGGGGGGGGGCTGGGAAAGTGTAGAATATATTTGGAGTTGAGGCGTGTTGGTGGTTAGTGTCAATCAGGGTAGGGCTGTTGCCTGACACCGCTGCCCTCTCCTAGTGGGCAGGAAATGCCAAGGTTCGACTTGTCTGGCTGAAAAGATTGAGGAAGTGTCTGTGCTTTCTCCTGATTTTGTTCAGTTTTCCTGTCCTGGAAGTAAAGTGACAAGTTGTGTGGTTTATTTCTGGAATGAAGGGAAAGAAAACTTCCAGTAAGTGCTGCCAATGCATTGCTCTGCTGGTCTGCACCAGACTTTGCATTTCAAACCCTGTTTAAGGAGCAGAGAGGGTGAGCTGGGTGGCCATGGTGCAGAGCAGGACTGAGCTGTGCGGTTCTCTGTCCTGGCTGAAACCTTCACTTTGGCCAGCTGCATCCTCCCTGACTCCTCTGGTTTCCTTAGGAGTCTTCTCTTTATCTTTTTCCAATGGATAAAAACCTCACTGCTTAATGTATTTTGAAGAGGTGTATTTAGGGTAAGAAAGATATTATCTTATGTTCTTCTTTCTCTTGCCTAATAGTATGGCCCACCTTTTCCATGCGTTCCAGTGAAAACCTTCAGTTTAATTAGAGATGAAGTTCTCTCTGCCAGCTTTGGGTGTTTTACTGCTCATGATGATTTTCTTTAGAAGATCTCTTAAATTACTTGCTTACAATTTTTTAATGCTTGCAATAGTTTGCTTTAAAAATTGTAGTTCTGAAAACAATGTGAGGTTTCATATAAATAAAACCAATGTAACCTTAATCTTGCGTATTATGGCTGCTTGGGAAAATGAGAATGAAAAGCTTTCAAAAAGACTTCAAAATTTTCCATGAAATTCAGATGTTTACTTTTGGGAGCATCCAAAATATGTATTGCTTGTGGCTTTTTTGTTTGTTTCTTTTTTATAAAAGTAGAAAATACAGGGTTCAATAAAATAAGAGTTGGTTAAGCACACAAGATTGACTGTACTATATCAGACCTAAAGGTCCACTTGTCCAGTATCCTATTTCTCGTACTGGCCAGTAGCAGATAAATAAGACAGCACAAGTACTTTATAAATGTTGAATAGAAAAAGGAACATGAAAATTTCAAGCTTTAATTGCTGCCTACAGTCTTGCCATGTTAAATTATAGATGCTAACTACCAGTTCCATCTACAAAATTGTCCTAAAAACACTGCTTTTAGATGATTGTAATTTTAGCTGCATTTAATTCTCTCTGGGCTGAAATATTTTTCTGGTGTTTGCCCCCATCTCATGATAGTTTGGGGTTTTGTTTTTTTTTATTTTGGTTTTGTTTTTTTATTTACTGTTTAATGGATATAAATGCCATATCTCATTCTCAAAAATAGACTTGGCTTTATTTAAATAAGGATGTTGGTCTTCTGAAATGTTTCATTACTCACTGGGCTTTGGAATAAGTTTTCAAACCTTATCTGGTAAAACAGGATGGCTTTTTGACAGGGATAGATAGTTGGAGGAATTTGGTAACGGGAGAAGTTGTTGTTGTTCTAAAAGAATCTGTCTGAAGTGGGTAGAACTGTAAATCTTTGAGAACTTCCTTTGCCCATTGCTCAGACTTTTTCAGTTTCTGCCACTAAATTCTACAAAAGCTGGGGAGTTCAGAATGCAGATACAGCCATGGGCTGCAGTTGTGTACAAGAGGAAGAATGGGTAATGGAACTAAGAACAGGGAAACTATGATTGAATCATCTCAAGTATTATATGTAAGGGAAACGTTTGTTACCTAAGATCTCTTGATCTTTCTGTTTTTCATAGAATCTGACCTAAATAAATAAAACTTTTAAACAGTGTAACCTCTTCTCATTATACTATTGTATAATAAAAGTTAGGAAGACTCAAACAACAAAAATTGAACTTCCATAGCAGTGTGTTCATAAAGACTTGCAACTACTGCAGTTTATCACAAGAGCAGAAGAGCAGGACTGTTAGAAAGGCAACTTTTTTTTAAATGTAATTCCTTTTATTTAATTTTGTAGAGTATTTTGAATGTGCAGAATTTTCAGTTTTGTTGTTAAGATTAAATCAGTATGAGTAGCAACATTAAACTAAGTTATTGATCTAGTACGTTGTAGCACTGCAATGTTGTTATTGTGTACCAGTACAACGCTGCTGTCAAAATTCCAGATGCATGTTATTTACCGTTAATAAAATCCATAAAATATTTCCTGCATTGATGAGTATATTGAGAAATAACTTTTTATCTTATTTTGATCGGTGCATTTTGGTATAAATATTTCAAACTACAGGGGCTTTCTTAAGCATGTTGTATATTTACTTGAGAAGTACACAAGTGGCAGTGCTATAGCATTGCTGTGCTGACCTTATGCTTGCAGATGCATGAATTCTAAAAATTAGTCAAGATGCTCATAAATAGGTACATCAATTTGCAAGTAAAGAACCTGTTTGTTTCAGCTGGTGGATAGTGAAGTTGTGATGCTTTCTGCACACTGGGAGAAGAAAAGGAACAGTCTGGTGGAACTACAGGATCAGCTGCAACAAATACCTGGGTTTTTAGCAGATCTGGAATGCCTCACGGCAAGCCTAGGTAAGGTTTTACAGACATAACAAGCATTCAAGTCAGTACAGAGAATTAGACTGAAGTTCAGCTGTTGTGAACTTTGCAATTATGAAATTTAATTTTGCTTCCCAAACACATCCTTTCTGTTATAAAACAGTAGTTCTTAAACAAACTGGTTTTGTAAAAGAGCAAAATTAGTAGCGGTTGCTCTCCCAGCAGTTAAAATATGTATGTGTCATTATTTGGGAAAAAAAATTGTGTGACCACTGCATGTCTTGGTGTGAACAGTTGACAATGATTATTCTTGAAGTCTTTTTAAATTCTTAAAGATTTGTAAGTAGTGTGAACACTCATATGTAGTTGCTTCTCTTTGATTAAGTCTATATAATTTTATATAATAATTTGTTTTAAATCATCATTTGATTTGGGGGAGCAAGAAGTTTACCTGGCTTGGGACACTTTCAAGGCAGAAACTTTTTGTTGAGAGTAGTTGTTGGTTCCAAAGCTAGCTTCCATAGTTTAAGTTAGTGTACAGGGTTTAGCTATTCTGAAATGATACCCAGCTGGGTGAAGCTAGCAGTGCTGCGTATTAAGGTTACCAAATACCTCATGTTTGTTAGATGGGTTCCAATTTTTATAACTTTGCCAAATGTTAACCTGTTCGTTTAATTTAAAAGATGAAGGCTTTAGTGGACTACTTCTGGAAACCTCTCATACAACACAGTTGATCCACTGTTGAAAATGAAATTAGGAAAAAATGATCTGGCCTTTTAGTCTCTGAAACGCTCTAGTGTTACTGAGCCTTGAACTGGGGATGCAGCATCTGACAAGTAGCAAGCCTTTCTGTCAACGATAGGCCTCTTGGCTGCCTCCATGAAAATCTGTTCAAGTTACATCAAATCAAAGTTTTGAAAAAATGCTGTCTGTGCACGGATTTTAGTAGCTAAGTTCCCCAGGGACTCTGCCTGCGCTATTCTTATACCAGCTGGGAAGCATGCAGAAATTCTTCATGTAATTGCAGCTCTTGTTTTTTGTGGGGTGGGCTGGATTTGTGTGCTGGCATCTGATGTGAAGAGAAGGAGGGTTCTTTTCTGTGTTCAAAGGCTAATTTCTCATTCTTCTATGGTCAATGGATATGCACAAATAGGCTTTTGTTCCTAGGTAGGCTGGTAATAACTTTGCTATTTCTTTCTGAACCAAGGAATATATTTCATTTTTTATTACAATCTTCTTATACCACTTTATTTATTTAGTCTTTATCATGTGTGGTAACCATTTAATGTTGGCTCTTTGAAAAGCGCAATTATTTTCTAAGGAAATATCAATTCAAATAATGATTTATTTAAATACTGATTTTAATATCATCATGCACAAAATGATGCGGTCCACTGGTAGACCAAAGATAAACAATATAATAAAAACCTAATGGAATTGTCTTTATAATTCACAACTGCAAATGCTATAAATCCTGATGAATTGGGGTTACCTTCCCATTCCTAATGCTATAGTTTTATGAACCAGAATTAATCTCACCCTGATTGTAGAATTACTTGGATGTGTCTCTAGAATATTTTTGATACTGCACAAGTAGGATTTAAGGAAGCATTAACCAGCCTGCTTGGGGAAGCTAATGAATTTTGAAGGCTACTGCTAAGGTTGTGAGATTTGAACCAAATCTTCTAGTCTCACCTTGTGTGTCACATTTCAAGTAATTTACCTAGAGGTTTTTATTAGTTCCTCCTAAGCACTGTCAGTTTTTTTGGAATTGTTTTTTTCTGATAAGTTTTATAGAGTCTATTTGAAGAGAGAGGTATAATTTATACCAAATTCAACATCTATGCTTCTGGAAGTGATTTACCAGAAATTTGCTGTGATACTCTGCTCACTGTTTTTACTTTTTATAACTCTGAACTATCTGCTTTTTATAAATGTAAACTGTATTCACTTTTCCAAGAGAAGACTAATACTGTGACTGTGAATTTTAAACACGAGTGAAACGTTCTGTAAAAAAAAAGTGAATAGAGTATTATAAACTGCCGTGTCCTGGGTTGTGCATCCAAGATATAATTTGGCTAATTTTCATCATTTCAGAAAAGTAATAGTTCTGTGTTGTTAAAGCTATTACATTTTTCTAATAAATCTATTAATGCTTTCATTTTGAAAGTAGATAGGGAACCCTGGCTGCTTTTGATAAAAGAAATTTCAGATAATGGAAATGAGCCTTTTTAGTGACCTACTTAAAATTGGTATGAATCATGTACAGGTTTTTCAGCTTTTGCTGTGTATTACAAGACACATTTTCATTAGCACTTTTATAAATGAAGTCCTTAAACTTAGGTACTCACATTATCAGTCATCCCTCACTTCAAGTAAAAAGTCTGTGTCTTCATTTGATAAATTTATTGTATTATGCAACATCTTGTAGCTGCTGTTGAAAACTTTGAAGAAAAAAGTACTCTCGTGAAAGTGAAAAGGACTGTTATTGCCCTTTCAAAGTCCAGAATTTGAATGATCACTTAAGCCAATTTTTATTTGAGATGTTGTAGAAAATATCTGCTTGCCGATATCTCACGTACTTGTCTTAATATGAAATATGCTTCATGTTTGAGCAGGGGCATTTTGCCCAAATATCTATTTTTATTTCAGCAAGCCAATGCACACAAACCTTAATTAAAATCCAATTTTCTCCCCTTTTTTTTTTCTAAAACATCAAATGTTAAGTATCAGCTTGCTATTGGTTTCAGAAAGGCTGGTCATGAACATAGGTGACAGATCCAATATAGGGTGGAAATATTTAGACTGGTGAGACTGGGAAGGAAATAAGGCTGAGTATATATACACAGAGATAAAAGCCATTGCTTCCTGCTCTTTAATAAATATTTTTTTCCGAAGTATGGGCTAGATGGGTGTGAAAATCCGTTAGGGAAACAGAAACTTTTCGCACTGCTTAGGGGAGGTATCCTTGTTTATATCTTGAGCAGAAGGTCATGCTTTATTTTCAGATTGTGTAGCAAGTATGAAAGTGGCCATTTTCTAGCTTTGCAAAATTCAATCCAATTTGTTCAGAATTTGCATTAAAAAAAAAAATAGCAGCCATGTTCCCTTTGTTTAAGAAGTGGGGTTAAAGACTTCTTAATGGCTTCTTCAGACATTCAGGAAATGTACTAGAACTTGTGAAATATAAGGTCACAGTGATTATAATACCTTTTTCATTAAATACAAGATTTTTATTTTGGTAACATTTGAACTACTTTAAGAACTTAATACCCCATATTTTGGACACTTGTTTTGCAGCAAAAAAAGTGTGTTTTAATGAAATACACTTATTTTCTAATTTCTAGATAAAAATGCCAAAGATTTTTCCAGTTTGACTAATGCAGTATACTTCCAGCAACATCTTGTATTCTGAGATTATAGAATTTAATTTTTGTTCATTTCTTCAGTTTGTAGACAGCCTCTGAAGCAGTACTTTTAGGAGGAAAAAGTGTCGTGAGTAATAGTCCATAGACTTGTCTCTTTGGGGAAGACGTGAGTGTCTTTGGGGAAGAGAAGTCATTAGTTTACTATTATCTATTTATTAATTGTGGCTTATGTCAGGATTTAGATATTAGCAGGTATTGGTCAAGTAAAAGTGAATTTAAGACCAGACAATACATTACTCAAGATTCTTCACAGAACTGGCATTTGAACTTGGACTTCTGAATTGTGTTTGATTATTTCAATAACAGTTTCTTTTTCATTAGCATCTAGCAGTTGATAGCTCTTGAAAAAGAGCTGGATAAATGTTTTGTGATGCAGAAATCTAGAACACACATTCCATTAGAAGACTCTAGTTTTTAGTGGTTTCTTTTTGATTTTAAAATTATTTTTAAAGTTAGGAGAGCTGTAAAAACTTTTGCTGTAAATAAGTAACAATTTGCAGTTGGGAAAATGTTTAAAGAAAATCATATTTTATTATTAATTAAAACAATTTTTCTAACTGGTTGATGGTTGTTTAAAAACTGCTGTTACTTTTCTTGCTTTCGTGAGTTTCATTGTCTGAGATGAAACGACATTTATCTTTTACTGAGAAAATCAGGGAAAATATTGGGGAGATGTATGTAAAACCAGGGAATTTGAATAATATAGTGTAATGATACCTATGTTCAACACGGAGTTTTTCTCTGTCATAAGCTCCAGAGCAGAATGCTTCAGCAGAGAGGGTTGTTGTATAAGGTAGAGGTATATATGTATAAAAGGCATATAGTTCGGTGTTGTAAATTTGGAAATGTCTGTGGCTTGAATACAGAAGAAAAAATATCCTAGTATACTTGCTATGTAGTTTCAGCAAAGAAGCTGTTTTAGCTTCATGTAAATGGTATGATACTAGCTGGGTTTAAGATCTTTTCTTTAAAAACAAATCAAAATTGGGCACTAGTAGAACTGTAATTATATAAGTAATTTTTTTCTTCCTGTATGCATATGTCTTTCAACTGCTCATTTTAGGCTTTTAGTAATCTGTGTCTCTGTCTGACCTACAGGTAGAGAGAATTTCTTTGATGTAATTGTTTCCATCCTTTCTGTTTTCTACCTTTTTGCCTTTTAGTCAGAAAATGAATGAACTTTGTAAAAATGTCTTTAATTCCTCTTGATGGTTTCTGTTGTTTTGGTGGCTGGGACAGTACAGG
>NW_008825071.1:7030808-7092367 GCF_000699105.1 Pygoscelis adeliae
TTGCTGATATACAGCTGTGATTTAGCTTTTCTAACAATTTCTGTACTACTGCAGAACCACAGGTAACATAGGTTTCAGTTAAAAAAAAATTATGTGGTAAAGTTAAATTAGCTAAACTTTAGAAAGAAAGCATTTTCAAGTTCAAAATTGGTGTTTGTGGTTGTTGAGTTCTAGATAAATACTTTAATACCTGAGTAGCTGATAAACTAAGAAAAACAGCATACACTGATGGAAGATAATTCAATCTAATGTCATCTGATCAAACTTTAACATACTTCAAAAAAATTAAAACTAAGAACTACAACTTGTAATAGTGTTGTTATACCTGTGATAGTGTAAGAAATACAGGCCAAACTAATATAATTGGAATGATGTGACCTAAAGTTATTTTTTCAGCTATTTAATAAAAAATATTATTTTTACCAAATGTGGCATATTACTATACAGGATCAGTCTTAATCTAAAGGTATAATGGATTTTTTCCCAGCCTCCTTACAAAGATTAAAAGGAGAGGGTGTTTTTCTCCTTCGTAGCAACGTGGTTTCAGAGTGAGATGGTGATTGTTGCCTGACCACTTGATTGTGAGATTTCTTGAAGAGCTGGAAAAATAGTAGTAGATTTGCAGGTATTCTTTAGAACATTAGCCGGCTTTCTGGGGCAGATTCATTCTAGGTGCCACTGTGAACTATAAACTGGAAATTAATTTCTAGATTTAATATTTTTGCTGAATACCTTTTAAAAAGTATGAGCTTATTTGTCTGTGGATATAGATAAGAGCTGATCAAAGCATTATGGCTTAAGTTTCAAATTGATTAAATACGTAGCTTTGTTTGGAACTTTCTTTTGATGCACAGTGCATACATTTTCATTTGGGTAGGAGAGACGTTAATTCACAACCGTAGCTGGTACTATTGCTATGGAGGTAGTCTTCAACTTTTTGTGGGAAAAGCAACTAAGTTTTCTTTCACTTTTAAAAGAAAAATTCTGCAACCTGTGTTGCAGTAAGCAGGATTGTTGTCTTCTGGAGAGATCTTAAGCGTTCATTCCTGTTCTTTAGGAGCACAGTGTTTTCTGCAATTTCCACTAGAGGTTGCTCAAATGCTAGTGCTAGGAATCAGTTGCCCTCTAGAATTCGCTTTTCTTCATCCTCTTTATTTTCCTGTTCTTTGTTGTTGTCTTTTAATATTATTTCAATAGCAAGTACAGTAAAGCAGGTGGTGGGTTTTTTAAGTGGAAAAAACAGTGGTTGATAGGTACCTTACTAAATTATCTTGAGCCCTGCTGTGTTTGTGAATTTTGCAAATTAGTAAGTGAGCAATCATTCTGAAAAGCAAGTTAGCATAATACAGACATTTTCATTTTAATGCACTCAGAAAAGTCAATTTCTCAAGCAAAAAGGGACCACCAGTCATAATTGCAGTCATGATATTGCCTTTTGAATACATCTGGATTTTGTGAGAGGAAGTTGAGTATGTGGTAAGCAATGCATGTTCCACATTACAACCTGTAGAACTGAAGACTTTTTTTTCCTCAAACTTGTTTCCACATTAATTGCCAACTGCACCCCCCCCCCCCCCCCCGGCTTTATTTCTTCCCCCCAGGTGATCTGTATAGCTGGTAAATAATACCTATATACCTGATCTGATAAATAATTTAAGGAAATCATTGCTGATGATATGATTCGTGTTTCCCTTTCTGACTGTTGTGGAGCAGTACCTTACTTGTTAGGGACTAAAAAAATCTTATGAAGTAATTGGAGCTGAACATACAAATATGCATGCCAGGAAATTTGTTTATGAGGTCTTAACTTTTGCTGTTCTAGGGGGACCACTAGGATAGCAATTTCTAATTAAGTAATGCCTAAGAAAGTTGAAATTTTGTATACTCCAAGGTAGGCTCCAAGCAGAATGGCCAAACCAGAATTGAAGATTTGACTGATGCCTTCAGCTTGCTATTTCCTTCTTTTGAGCATCCAAAACACATTGACTTTAAATCACTTTTTTCTACCTTGAACTTAATAGTTACTGTCTTGCTTTTCATAAAGAAAGCAAGACAAAAAAAGCCCGTAAGAAGATTGCTTCTTCTTCAAAAGCCTGTAAGAAGATTGCTTCTGTCTTACAGGCAAAGTGTAAGACAGTGTAATGGCTGAAACACAGCCATTTGCCAAAACTCAAGAGTTGCTTTAGGTTTTCTGCGATTTCATTCCATCATCTGTGTAGTTCTTTGCATCAACAATCAAGTTCATACACTGCAACGGATTAGTGTATCTGTCTCTGAACTGCAAAATTCCTTCTATTCTTTGGTTGCTATTGTGTTTGTAAAAATGTGATTTATCCTTCCTCCTGTAATTTACCTTCCCCCTGGTATAGGAGAAGTCCTGGCAAAAGGGTGGATAATAGTCGTGTATTCACACAGCTCCATCCCAGAGTGACTAGCTGGTTAGTTTGGGAAAACAGTTTTTCCACTTTGGGATCCTGAGGAGGCACATGGAGTTCAGCATTAACCACCCGCAGGGAGAGTGATCCCTTGATAGAAGATTCACATGGGATAATTCAGGTCAGAAGGGACCTCAGACGTTCTTCAGTCCAAATTTCTACTCGAAACAGGGTGAGCTATGAGATAAGATCAGGTTTCTCAGGGCTTTTCATAGGCATGATCTCTTTTAAGTTGAGACTGAGCAATTACGGTTAAAGAGGAGATTAAGAGGTTTTGCATGGTTTTAAGTGCATGGGTATGTAAAACAGCTAAATGTAATGATTTGCCTATCAGTAAAGTGTCTGTCTTCAGAGTAAACTTTTGAAGTCTGTGTTCTTTTATATTATCACAAGGTCATGTAAGAGTTAAAATTCTCCCAGTATGCTTTACTTTTGCTTCATTTGAATAATTTAAGATTAGTACCGGTCTTGGTCAGCACAGCTTTGTTCCTCAGATTGGTACCAGGCAGGAAGGGGTAAACGGACAGTGTGCCCAAGAAGCAAAATTAAACTGTGGGCACTGGATGTTTTTTCCCCAAAGTATAGACCACAAGCCTGTGAGACCAAGATGCTGGGGCAAATATAGTGGTTCAGCGTCTTACTGCAAAGGGAACTTCAGATAGATCTCCCTTAATGTGGCTCTGCTGTCATTCTTTACTATGTGCTATGGACTGAGATTTGTTTATCTTTCTGAGCCATTTATATATGTGTAATTATCACCATGTTAATTATGTACCTTCATGAATTCCTGTTTCTGTTCAGGTGAGTTGTCCATCTATTGATACAATTTGATATTCATATAAGTATTTCTTATAGCCCAGCTAGAGGCAAACTTTGAGGAAATGGAGGATCATCTATTGTGTCTTGAGGACCTATGTGAACAGTGTGAGTTGGAAAGATACAAATGTATGCAGACATTACAGCTGGAAAACTACAAGAAAACAAAAAGGTAAATAAAACAATTGCTATAAATATAAATTATATAAAATATAACCTTTTGTGATTATTTTTTCCCCGCATATAATACAATCCCTTTTATTTTCATCTTTTAAAGAAATAGTAATCTTTGACAGGAAGTTGTAAATCTGTATTAGATTCATTGAATGTCGGTCTAAGTCGTGGTGATGAACAAAGAGTGTGTGTGTTTGGAAAATTATCGCTACGTTGTTGTTAAGATGAAGTCATGCTTATTATTCTCTACAAACAATTGGAGTGAGGGCTATTGTTAATAAGCACCGATAAATTGTTGTTTCTTTTAATCCCTTGCCCTGTTTTTTTAATTTCTTTTTTCCCCATGTATTGTACCTGTAAAAATACCAGAGGAGCTGTATTTTCCTCTACCTTCTTTTCAGTTCTATCCTATCCTGTACTACGAGTACCGTTCACTCTGTATTATAAGTATTGATCTCCTGCCATTCTCTTACTTGCAAAGACAGGGCATTACTACTTGGAATCAAAGTTCAACTTGTAGTAGTATGTGTGAAAAGTCAGAACCTCCAACTCTTGAGCTTCGTGTTTACCTAAAAGATAAAGTAGCAAGAGATAAATGTTAAAAGCTCAAATAACTTAAACTGTTGACTTTCTTGTTTTTGTTACTGACAGTGCCAAAGATAACCTTACTGAAGGAGGTAAGAAAAGCAGTATGAAGTCCATTATATAAATGAGGAAATGAGGGGCTAAATTGAAGCAGCTTGTCAAAGGCAGTCTCTGACAAGCATGTGTTAGGGAGTGGTGGGTAGATGCAGATGCTGTCAGGTCTGGAGCCAGCACTGACTTGAGGGTAACCAGGTTACTTGATCTGTCCAACCAGATGTCCTTCTCTTAGCCAGGGGAAGCACCCTGGTACCCTCCTCGCTTCTCTTGATTGCGGAAGCAAGTTTGACTCATGCGGTATGGTCAGAACAACTGGTTTGGTTTATGGTCCTAGTTAGGATGTGGTGATCAAGGGCAGGGCTGTGCCAGACAGCAGTGGTCGCATTTGGCATAGCTTATCCATTTTCCTCTTTCTTGACCCTCCTTTTGCCATCCTTGTAACTCTTTTTTTTTTTTTTTTTTTTAAATCCCAGTCTCCTCCCAAATAAACAATCCACCCCTAATTACTTTTTCCCTGTTGGTCCTGGTTTTGCTACATCTGTAGTCAAATTTGGTATTTCTGATACCATTATCTAGGCAATGTTGGCCTTTTATGGTGTTACAGATACGGTTACCGAAGTACTACTGGTGTTGCAAGTTCTGCCTCCCAGAAGGTCCCTAATACTTTAAAGGTCACCCTTCAATTTTCTGTGAAGTTTGACTGTTTCTCACCTAACTCCCCTTTAACCATCTGTGAAATCCAACTGTCCCTCATGGTGCTATCTGTAGCTTTTGTCAGCATCTTACTATGTTATATGTCACATCTAGCAATTTCTCATGTGATGTCCTTTAGTTTTTCACATCCTGTTCAGTTAGCTTAACCTCAGGCCAGGGCAGTGGTCTTGTCATTTTCCTGCAACCTGGGTTTTCTCTTTCCCAAGCCAGGGCAACACCATTTTCTCTCTCTCTGGGAAGAGCCAACAGTAGTCAGTATGGCTGAATATTCACTTGTTCGGACCTATTTAAGTAATTAAATATTTAATAGTAATAAGTTCAAAATTCTAAATATGTGCTATTTAACCAAATAACACACAAATTTAAAATGTGCATAAACCAACAGATTTGTACTCCCTAAAATATAGTAATCTTTCTGAAGTTTTCTGAGTTTTGTTTGTTCTCTCTGCCGTCCTCGCTCCTTCTCCCTGTCCCCTAGCCTTTGCTTTCAACATCAAAATAAAGTGTTAAACTGTTGCCTACTCTGCTTAGCAGTATCTAATCTGTTTTATAAATAGAATGCTAAGCAAACTACTTAACGTAATTATAAGCTGATTACATTTGGTCAGATCTAGACAAAACAGGAAAAATGCAGGTAATTTCTGGTTGATGATTACCACTGTATTTATTTAGGTAAGAAATTAACTGCTAGCTCATTACTAGAAGGACACTTGCCAGTGTAGACACTTGAAGAACGAACAGCCAGTTAACTTAATGTGAGTGTGATTTGTTTTGTATGTTTGGAACTCATATCCTGTCTTCCTGTCTTTAGTGTTTGGGGCTTTTACTGTGATACCAGGTACTGAAAGAATCAAGTGAGGGTTCAGGAGTCTATGCTCTCTCTTTAACACAGGAATTATTTTTAGGGAGTGAGTGGTTTTGTGTAAAAAAAAAAGTATTTCCTGTGTTTTGACGATATAGGGATGAAAACTGAGATGAACACAAACTCTAGAAACTGTGGTTATTTTAAGCATGTAACAAAACAATTTTATTATAAAGTCACTGTAGAGCTTAGGCTAGAAGACTTCAAGTCTTTTGAAAAATCTTCCTTCATGAAAGATTTAGAAGAAAGTGCTTTAGGTCAACATTAAACCTTTGAAATGCAGCTTATGGTAACTATGGGAACTGATTTTCAGAAATAGGTCTCCTTCTTAAATAGAGCAACTTTACTTCCGTTCAAACAGATCAATTTTTCCCTTTTGTCATTGTGTTGAGTACTAGTTTCAAAGTACATCAATCCAAGGTGTTTTCCACAATATATTTTGAAGCCTGGTGTTTGGGGGGGATTGATTGTTTTTCTGTGTGCTTATCTCTGGATTTTTAATATTCTCCTTTTTGTTTTTACATCCATTGATCAGGGTACCAGTGTTGTTGTATGAAGTCTAGATTCCACCCTTGTTTTCTCTAGTTAGTCTTGCTGTAATTGTTTGCATGTATGTTAGGTTTAAACCATGCTGTTTTGTTTCTTGTCCTTTTCTCAATCAAGCACAATTCTTCTTCCCTTCCCTTCATCCTCCTACTGAGGATGTACTGTTTCTGACTGCAGAAAACTCCTTGTATCCCTCCAGTCTCCTATGGCAGTTCTTGCATTCCCAAGGCAGTGCACTGTGTCCTTTAGGAAGCACTGTCAGAAGCTCACTTCTGTGCCAATTTCTATGTGCACCAAATTGCAGGCTTATGGCATAAGATAAAATGTTTCTGTCCTGAAGCTGTACTTCCTATGAAGCTCTTAGTACCGTTTGCATCCATTTCAGACAGATCACTGTTTTTTGAAAAACAGAAACTCCTGGTTATTTTATCAATTACAAGGAGCTGTCCAACTGCAACATTTTGTAGGAATACACTGGAGATAGCAAAGAGTCCTTGTCACTGGAAATGAGTGAATACATTTTACTGTGTGTCATTTGACTTTAAACATAGTTGTCTGAATTTTAATTTTTTTAGGATGCCTTGTTTAAGAATCCTTTCTGTTTTTCAGTACTTGTCTGCTTTGAGAACAGACATAGAAGGAAAAGGAATGAAGAAATCTAAAATCCTGAGTCTGAAGTATACCCTGATGCTAGGGTATACTTCAACAGATGAATGTTTAGTAATATTGCACACATTAGTGGGACCAATTTTTTTTCCTTTCTGGTGAGATTTAAAGAAATGCTTTACCTGAAGAGAAAATATGTTCTTAGAATGTATATTTATTCCTAATTTTTGTATTTTAAAGGTTTATTTGTTGTCAAATAACGTGTAACCCCATGCTTTGATAATTAGTGCAGTAGATGAGGAGTTGGACAGATTGCATAATTCTTGTTAGATGCATTGCCGTGCCAATGATGGTGGTTTTATGCTTTTGGAGGAGAAGAATGTTTGATTCACTTTCTCATTCAGAAGGGTATAAAATTTACGGCAATTGCATTGCGTAGATTAGAGACGCGTATGTGAGAAAATGTCTTAATCGGTTACCACTGTTAAGTTTATTTCTTCTGTATGGTCTTCTGTTGGTTTTATCCCTCTTTCTAGAGGTTTGGGAACATAAGAGATGGTAAGGATTGTTGCAGTTAGATACAGTAGCTTACGTTAGGCCTGACCAACATAAACATTCAAAAAGTAAATAAAAAAACTTCTTTAGACAATTCAGACTAGTCTGCTTTTTGAAAAAGTTCCTTCTAACTTGGGCCAATTAATAGTTATTTAGTCACTAACATACAAAAATATTTTGTTTTTTTTTTTTTTGCTATGTTTTGCTTTCAAATATTATCTTCACCTCCTGCAGTATCACTGTAAAAAGCTGCCATTTTTTCTGTGATCTTGTTTAGCCTAAATTAATTTTTTTTTTTACCAAGGTCAAAAAAGAGAAGATGGAGTGGGTAATACACTGCCACACAAAATCATGTTGCCTAAAAGACTTCTATGTCTGTAGATCTTGTTTAGATCCCACAGTGTTCCCCAAGTGATAAGCTAGAACAGTACTCTGTACAGTACATCATCTTCAGTGATGACTCACTCTCATTTGGCAGTGATAAATTTAAATTGTACCTTCACAACCCTTTTAAGCTTTACATGTAATTTATCAAATTAACTTTTTATACGTAAAAAATATACCATTGTTGCAAATGTTTCAAACAAGTATATTTTTTCCTTCCAACATTAAATGTACTACGAATTATTTCTAAGACTCTAGCTACGTGTTTCGTAGTTCTTGTGAAAATTTTCATCAAAATAAGGTTTCATGCCGTATTCTTCTTGACGAGTCTTCTGGTGGTATAGATCTTCAGCTGCTATACCTGCGTGTACCTGGGTACATAAGTAATGATTTTGCAAGGGTGGATGCAGAACTTTTATTATCTTCAGGACAGCTTTCATGGAGGACTTGCAGTGGATGACTGGCTTTGAGTTTTCAGTAGGTGTTAATTGTATGACTGTAAGTTTCTGAGCTCAAAGCAGAGTTCACATTACAGAGATCTTTTCCATCCTGTTGTTTGTGAGTTTGCATACAGCACAATCAGTAGCAAGTGTTTTCACGGTGATAACTGGGTGGAATTAATTTTATGGCCATCAGTTATTGCACTTCTTTGGACAGACAGATGGAATGAGAATTCCTATTGTTCCTGAAAAACTGGGCTTGCACAAGCTTTGGAAAAGTTCCCTTGATAATTGCGCTTCCTTTTGTGTAATTTTAGGGCTCTAAACTTTCTTTTGTTTGCAAGAACGCTTGCAGTACAGTGTTTTGCATGCATCAAACCCAAAGGAGCATGCTGCTTCATTATTAGTGAATTTTACTCCTGTCAGTGCTCCCAAGGATTTGAAAACATTGGGTAAGACTGAATACATAGCAGATCAAAAGATTGTAGGGTTTTTGGCAGGTTTTTATATTATTTGCAAAGTGTGAATGTGCAGTATAATTTCTGTCACTTTTAAGTTGATTTAATTTTGCCCTTCTTTTGTGGTGGTCTTTGCTTGATGCAGAGAGACAGTGACATTGTTATAACGAGATTTGTTGCGTACCTTCTCCTTATAGTTTCGTTTTCTTTTGAATAGGCATATAAAAGGTTTTTTCTTTGTTGGCTTTTGTGACCTGTGATTAAAGACTGAATGTTTGTGTTGGATCCTCTGCATCTTACAGCACCTTTTACTAATGTTTTCTAGAAAATGTTAAACATGTCAATCCTGCATAACTTTTCACTAGCTTTATGTAGTGCTGGTTACTGGGCATAATCTGCAAATCCTGTCAATCTGTTAGTACCAGGCATTCTTTGTCCAGACTTATTGTACCAATGATAGGAACAGATGGTTTAGGACTGCCTTAATCATCACTGTGTACACTTCCTCACCTCAAAACTGCATTATTTATCAAAGTCATTAATTCATTGTGGCTAGTGTCAGGAGAACAGGGCTTAGGTGTTTGTCATTACCTCTATAAAATCCATTCTCTGCTTTTGAGCAAGGTACTATGCCTCCTGATAAATTCTGTCTTTCTTCACTGTGAATTATTTTCCTGAGATCTTTAATAATTCCTTTTCACTTACATCCAAGAACAGTTTGTTTAAAAATTGTTCAAAACAATGTTAAATGCATTTATTGACAACACCTCTGTGAGGGAGATTTTACATTCCTGTGTCAAAGGGGTGTGTTGAGGATGCCTGAAGTGGTACAAGTTGTAACTTCTATCTGCCACAATTGTATTCATGCTGTGTGGAACCGCATTCAGCATTTTAGGTAAAGAGTGCGTATGGGGTTACAGGCTTTTTTTGCTTTGTTTTTGTGGCCTTGTGTCTTATTATATGTCACTTAGTGAATAAAGTTTGGCCAGTTTTTGACTACTGTAATTTTTTTTCTTTTAATGCTTATGGGGAAATTGATGGCCAAGTTAAAAGAAGGTCTGGATTTTGTTGTGTGGCTGTTTACCAAAAACAGGTTTGCAGGAACCCTTTTTCTTTCTAGGAAAGACTAAGGATGATGGAGTTGATGCTGGAGGTGGCCTTTGATGGTGGAGTTGTTTGTACCTTCTCTTAAATTTCAGCTTCTCTTAAATTTCTTTGTAGCTTCTCAAATTTCTTTGTAGCTTGTAGTTGTTTTTAGCTTCTCTTAAATTTCTTCTCTCAAATTTCAGCTTTAAACTTTGATTCCTAAACTTTTGGTTGTATGATAAAAATAAATAAACTGTGCTGATACATGTATCTTTTAGTGATCCAATGACATTGCATACTAAGATAAACATTAAAAAAAAAATTTAAAAACTGTCCCCTTTTTTTAGATAGCAACAGAATGAAAGCAAAAACGTAAAAACTGGGTCCTGTGCAAAATCTTACATCTGAAGGCATAAGCTTTTGGAGGGAGCTAAGAATTCATTCTGCATTTCAGATTCCAGTTTGGAATGGTTCCAATGCTAAATGGCCTGTATCAGCCTCTTAGCAGAAGGACAAAACACTTGGTTGCTTTTAGTGATTTCACTTCTACCATTTTCTTCTGTTTTTAATGCCATCTCTCTCATTTTTACTGTTTTTCAGAACGATAGTACCTGAAAGGTGACCCCCAATGTTCTTCATCAAGATAAATATTTGTTTCTTTTTTTGAAACATCCAAAGAGAAATACTTTCACTGTACCCTGAAACTAATAAGTATATTAGGGTAGTATTTGTTTTTAGTTGTATTTATTAGCTTGATTACCAGTTAATGTTTGCAATTTCTGTTACAAAATTTTGCTTTGATCCGTTCCATCTTTTGGAATGAAGTTGATGTAAAAGTTTTGCTGGAAGACACGGAAAGACTTCAGCTACTTTTGTAGTTGCATTTGAGTACGGAAGCAAAAAAATCTCCATTGCAACATTATTTAAATTCCGTAGCTCTTTGCTCTTCTCTTTTACTAGATAAAATTTCACATCTGATGGTGAAGAATCCTGACCTGTCTCCAGTGTTTTTTCAGATAAATAGAAAACCTTGCCTGCTGCTTAATTCCAACAGTAATCTAGTAGTAGTTTTAGTTTTTATTGATTTTTTCATTACTTCAGTCTCAAAGGTATTTCAAAGTAGTAGTTGGCCTAAGTGGTCTGAAAAGGGTGCTCAAGGAATCTGGGGCAGGGAAAACATTTTTGTGTCATTGTCATAAGTGCTAATCCTAAGTACACAAAAACATACTTGAATTATTTCTGTGCACCATGCAAGTGACGTAAATTTTGAGTTCTCAGGTTTTTGGCTTTTACTTCTGATGACATCCAGAGGAAAGTCCCTCTCATGGCTTTTTAGCTTACTGAAGCTTGAATCAGGCTATGGAAGGAAATTTTTTTTATATCATTTTGAAAACTTAATGGTACCAGCCATAACGGGTGAAATGCAGTATTTCTCAGGTTTTGTTTTGGATCTTGTTAGGTGCCAGGAATCTTTTAAAATTAAATTGCACATAAGCAGCTATACTTTCTTTAAATGTTAATTTTTGTTTGTAAATAGTATTTACAACTCAACGTTTATAAACACATTTCATTGTAAAATCTTTCAAATTTAGTCCTCAAATTTTACCATCCATATGCTGTCTTGAGATTGTCTTTTGTTTATGCATGGGCTAGTATTTTGAATTTAGTGGCTGTTACTTTCAGAGCTAGTGTTATAAAATCGCTCCTGACATTCATTTATGACTTTGTTACTTTCTTATCTGCCTGCTCTTTTCTTGAAGATAAAATATGGAACTGTCAATTCTGGCTGCTGGCACTATTGTAAAGAATGTGGTGTTTCTGTGGTCTCTAGGTATTTAACTGAATTCCCTGGTGTTTTGTTACATTTGGAAAATGGATCTTAGTGTTAACAGCCTTTTGCATGATACAGTAGAGCCTGAGAACTTTGTCTTACTTTTGTTGTACGAACTAAATTCCCATTGATTTCAGTAACTTAAAGCAGGATAGTTTTGACTCCTTCTCCTCCCGTATTCCTCTTTCTGGATTTATTTTTGTTCCTCAGTGATAACCAATATAATCTTCTTCCTAGCGTCCATCTCTTCTGCCCAGTGACTAAAGCAGGGTTAATCCAACAGTGCAATGAAAAGCCTGAGGGGAATGGGAAGGTAATTGGGAATTTATATTTGCCTTCTAACTATTCATGTAAGTTCTTGTTGTGTCAGTTACTCTGTGGGAATAGTTATATATTGTAGACTGTTTGTTTCACCTGTTGTCTCCAAAATTATTTTTTTTTACCATGAACCCTGAAGCTCAACTTTTCTGTAAATTAAGAAGTTGAGACCACTGACAACATGATCATCGGAACATTCCAAGTAACTTAAGAATAATAATTCAAAAGACATATCCTGTCTCAACAGAGCTTCAAGGCAGTACAGTTTTAATTCGCTTCAGAATTCAGTGTACTTCTTGCAAATAAAAAATTGTATAAAAGGTATACTTCAGACTAAAGTGGAGTGTTGTATTTTTTCAATGTCTATATCTATCCTTTTCCTCTATACCTGTGGCTCAGGTCTTTTTTGATGAGATGTTTCAGAGAAGTTCTCAACGGCATCTCTTGTGTTAACAATGCTTTGATTTCATTTCTTTAGGTTATTTTGAACCATGAGACATTATAAGCTGTGCCTTTTTAGGCATGGTGCATAGGGGGGTTTATAGTCAGATTTACCTATGTCCATCATGCTCAGAAGGGGCCAAGAATCTGATTAGTGTGTCTTTTACACTGGCATTAAAATATACCTGAGTATCGTCTTTGTCCTGACTTAAGTATTATCCTGAAGAAGTAGGCAACCAGGCTTATACAATTGGGGTTTCGCTGACAGTTGTTGCCCTTTACTTGCTGCTATCGTGTTGGTCATTTTCAGCTGAATTTGAGGGGTGTAGAATTTCACAGAGTAATTAAGACCCCATCTATTTTATGAAAACAAGCAACTGGAGAGGAAGAGATTAAAATTGTTGCCTATATGTGTGGCCAAACGGCTCTCGTGGGCCTAACTCCAGGGTAGGTGGAGCCTGTACAGGCTCTTGCCTCTCAGGAAAGAAGCTGGGCTTCATAAGTTGCACTGCACACAGAACAAGATTACTTTTAAAGTGCTTCCATGCCTTTATAGTCCAATTATTTTAGTCTTTAGCCTGTTATTTTAGCCTGTTTTTCTTGCTCAGTGGTACTAAAATTCATCTTTCACTGAGAGGAGGTATTTATATTGTATTATAATACAACTATTAATTAAGTCCTTTCTTCTGAAAGCTTACTGTTAACTATAAAAAAGTAAAGAATATTCTTATTTGTGTAATTTGCCAGATTTGTTGGCACTAACCCAAAATTTAGTCGCTAAAGTAAAAGAGCATATAATCAGATGCTAAATAGTAGGTTGTATTGATTAGTGGTCAGACTCAGCATGCGGGTTCCTTTAACCCTGGAGCGATGCTGAGCAGCCCACGCTGGGCTTCAAGAGTCTTCATGTGTAGCGAGGCTAGGGGCAAGGCAGGTGTGTGTTTTCTTTCTGATAATAATGGAAAGGATTATTTCATCCATCTGTGAAGTGCATGAATTTTTTTGGACGAAAACTCTGTAAAATCCAGGAGCATTTCTCTGTGGAAAGCTTTCAATTGCCTTAAACTAGTTAGACAAATGGGGTTGAGGGGAAGGCTAGCCTTTTCCTGTGGAAAACATGTATAGGGTAATACACTTTTGAGCTGAAGCAGTTGACAGAACTCTTCTGCTGAGATGATTCATTGTACTGCAGTTTTGTCTTCTAGTATGATGTTGTTAGTAAGCTATCCATCAAAGGCTGAGCTCTGCTGCTGTAGCTTTTGTGTAAACCTAATGTGAAAAACGATCTCAAAGAATGAACAATTTAAAGTAAAAGAAAAACAAATACAAAAATGTAATACATAGCATCAAAGCTGGGTAATTTAATATGGCAAGATCTAAAATAGTAAGAGGCAGCAGTCCTAGCTACTCATCCAGGCCTACTTCCAATGCAAGTTTTTCCTCCTGCTTGCCTTTTAACCTCGTTTTGAAGACGACTGTTTTCCAAAACTGTTTTCAGTTTAATCTTTTTTTGTTTTCATTACTCAAGCTAACTGCTTTTTCTATTATAGAGTGTCTGTGTTCCAAATACACAGCTTCCTTCTTAATGTGAGTTCAGTGTATTTACTTCTGCAGATTATTTTTTGTCTGTGGATTCATAGAGGAGATGTAGGAGGTATCTTCTTCCTGACAGTTTATCAATAAATGCAAAAATATTTATTTACTTACAAAGGGGAGGAGAAATGTAATACTTTGTAATACATTTTTTTCTGTACATCTGTCTAGAACTTTGTAATTACACATTTAGAAAATGTACTGATATAATCTTAAGCCATCTGTTTTTCCAGTGTCTTTATAAGTCATAGTCTCCTTTCCACTTTAAGTTTAGTGTCTGGTCCTTACCAAAGCTGCTGATGAATGAGATTTAGGATTAAAATCTAAAAACTTCAAGTTTTTATTTAGATAACTTGACTAGATTAAAAAAAATCCTCCATGTTGCTGATGCAGAGCATATTTTCAATGAGCATGTTTTTTAATATATATTTCTAAATGTATGTTTTATTAAGAGTGTTGTGAGAAACCGCAAGATGCGATTGATTCATTCATGTTGTCTAAAATATAAAGAATCATCAGTCTTTGGATCTGAATTGGTATGAGGATACTAGGAAATGCAGATCCTTAGATTCCAAATCTGTATTTTTACTGTATGCTAATCGTAGATATTTTAAATTTTTCAGAGGTATGTGTTCTAAAAAAAATTTTTGTCAACTATTCATTTCCAACTTTCTTAATGAATGGCAATTATATATATGGATATAGTGACAGCATCTTAATGCATCAACCCTAAAAATATTGATGGATTTTGAAAGGGAAAATTCTGGGGTTTTAGACAGAAACAATGAATATCACTGTCAGTTGGTTCCTGTATTACCATCTTGTTTGCTAATCTGTTTGAACACAATGACAGTAATTGTTTCATTTTCCCTTTTGGAGACAAGTGGTGTAAGACCTCTTGATTTTAGGTGCAGGTAGTGTAGTTTTTTTCCTCTTACTTTCACAAGATGTTTCCTCCGTATGGTTTTGTTTCAGTCTGTGGAAAACAAGCATTTCCTGTGATTGTTGTTTTCTCAACTAGTATGTCATTATTAAAAAATAAGGAGTGCAACTTGTGAGAGTGTTTAAGAATTTTGTAATTATATTTCGAGTATGCAGGGTAGGAAAAATTTATTAGGGTATGAACCTGCAAATCATAGGTGTTGTGAAGTAGCTTTTTTCTCTGGTAAAAAAGGGAGAAACTAGCTTGGGAAAGGGATGGAGGAGAAGCAGGAAGGGAAACAGATACTCACAGGAAGTTACAACTAATAGGCTTTTCTACTGTAAATCACACTATAGCTTATTTCCTGGTAAAGCACCCATTCTTTCAAAAACCTGTATTTGACATTTGGTGACAAAAGTGGGATGTTCACTGAAAATGTGGAGGTAAATGTATTCTCTCGCTTCTTTTAGAATACTTTGTCCTGCTTAGAAAATAAATTGTTTCAGGCTCGAAACAGTTTTATCTGTTCTTGATGCAAGAATAAATGCTGAATTGCATCATCTGTTAGGAAGGAGAAGGAGTTATTATGATGTAGCATATGTTTTGTGAAACAGTGTATATGGTAGGTGACTAAGTAATGACTGAAGCACGCTTTAGTCTATGGATAGCGAATAGAATCATTTCTCTGGAAAACAGTTCAGTCTTTTTTTTAATTTATTTTTCTTATAATCACTTTTGCTTTCAAAATTCAGAATCTAACTAGGCAGTCTGCAAGGCACAGACTGAAGAGATGTTTGTAATAAATAAGCGTTTTGTAAGGAAAAGGCCAGCATTCTGCCTTATCTAAGCTATTACTTTGATTCTTCTTTAGCCTCTAAATTCATGATAAATCACTACTTTGTAGCAATGGCAAATGGAGCATTTTGCAATTTCTTGAAAACAGAGAAAATACTTCTCTTAGTTTTATAGCCTTTGCATTCACAATTGCATAACTACTAAAAGTGGAGGGTGGCCTGGGATGAAGGAAAAGAGATAACTATTGCTGTTGACTTCATTTCTTAGCTTTCTGGTACGTGAGTATTGTGGGTTATCTGTCACTTTCTGTACTTCAAAATCCTCTCCTCTGAGGAATGTCACTATATGCATCTGTTACCTTTAAAGTGTGTTGTAACTGAGTGACCTATATTGTCAAATTTTTCTCCCTCACTGTTGCCAAAAGGATTTTGAATAGCATTGATGAAAATGGAACACTAATTGTTATTCACTGTGCTATAAATTGGCAAAGCTCTGCTAAGCAATGGATGTTTTAGTACCTAAAGCCTTAAGAAGTCTTGGTTATTTTTACAAGAGTGTATCTAGAAATTATGCGGCAAGATATAAATGTGCAATATTTGTATAATTGTACATGTTTATAAGTAGGTGGTAGCCTAGTTTCTAAACAGGTTGATAGTGTTTGCTTTAGATAAACACACGTAGTAATATTACCCTTATATAGGATGATAATAAAATTCTTTGGTTTTTATCTTTTAATGAGTCTTAAACTGTGTAAAATATCTCCCGTAGTTCTAGATGTAGTATTCCTAATAACGTTTTTTTTTAATTCTGCTTTTCTCCAACAGGAAGGAACTTGAGACCTTCAAAGGTAAATTCTATTTTTAATTTTCTACTTGAATGTTTGCAAGAGTTACAGTAATTCTTGTATTAAGTGAAACTAGTAAAGAACTGTTCCAGTTGTACATTTGATAATGTTAATTTCATGTCGACCCAGCAGGCTGTTTATTTTTCAGTTTACCTATTCTTGCTACTGGTTTCTTTGGGAGAGTCATAAGTGTAGGAAGAACACAGATGGATCTGTTGTCTTAGCTAAGTTTCAGAGATTCTGTACTAATTCAAGCCTTTCCCTTGGTGTTCAGTTTTGGAAGTTAAGGGCTTTGTCTTCAACTAGTTGATGTCTTTTCTAGCATGAATGTGTTTTTGACATGTGTCGCAGGCTGTTACTTGTTAGACTTTTGTCTAGCTATTTCGAGGAAATTTTCACAGTACTGTGTTACATCAGACAAATGCAATTTTTGTAGCTCAACTTACTGGATATACATGGCGATATATACAAATATCTGTCCTAAATAATATGCAATGGCTAGAAACTCTGTCATGTATTATTGCTTTGTCTGTGGTGCATAGGTGGAACACATTACCATTTTCAGTAAATCTTAAATTCCGGTTTACTCTACCTACTAATGTTAATGTTTGATCAGCTTGACAATTGCTGTTATCTTTTGCTTTGAATAAGGTGTGACTGTGGCTTTGTGACTAGTCTTTATTTATGAGAATGAAGTCAAGTACATTGACTTATGTCAATTCATTGTCTCTTGAAATTGAAAGAAGGGATGGAAATTTCTATCAGCTGCATTCCTCTTTGCCTTTTCAGTTCATTGCTATCTCATCTTTACATAATGCTAAAAAAGGAAAATAATAAAGCTTACATTAACAGACAAGCAACACATTATGTAAAATGCCACTTTATCTGTAGCTTACCATAACAACCCTTTTTTTGATTGCTTTGACAGCTTTCAACACAGGCTAGATCAATACAAAACCAAAGATAATGCTAAGCTCATTCTGTTTCAAAGCAAGGCAGCTACTTTGTAGTACCTGGTGCTTGTAAGAATAGGGAATCCTGGGTTTTTTTGTTCGTATTGATTAGGTGTTTTAAGTGAGTTTCTGGAAGCCAGGAGGATGGTTTCCACAGTTATTTCTCTCTTGGCTTCTTGTTTTTCCAATACAGATTGTAACTTTATTTGACAGTAAGTATTTTACAAAGACAATTATTTTCATGGAAGAGGAAGGTGTTAGCTGTGTGTTGACCTTGAAATTTATACCAAACTAAGTAACTGGTTCTGTAATGGATACAGAGGCATACAGATTTCCAATACTAGTTACGAAAGGCTTGTCTTGGTAGCCAAGAGAAGGTTTTTAGTTTACTACAAAGAGGGAAAATAGCGAACAGATGCCAAGAAAAGAGCCAAAGTCTTTGCATGTTTCTTCACTGGAAAGTTCAACTGCAGTCTGTGGCTAATGCAGCCAATAGCAATCGGAAAGGAGTAGGATCTCATGCTATAACAAGGAAGGACCAGGTTAGAGGATACTCTAGGTCTGTTGGACATTTTTGAACCAACTGATCAAATTTATTCTACAATACTCAAAAGAATTGGCAGAAGCTATGGAAGGCTGGAAAAGCACAAACAGAGTGACAGATCTGTAAAAATGGGTATTAAACATCAGTCAGCCTAATTTTTGTGGTTTTTTCGTACAATGAACTGATGGACAAGCTTGTACCTGACGGAAGAGAGAGGAGTAATAGCTAACAAACCTTTGAGAATAGTCATATCAAGCGGGTCTAAATTTCACTTCTCATGCCTTGTTCAGGATAGAAAGTAAGTTTTACTGGAATTAAGAAACTGAATGGTATAGTCTGAGGGTCAAAATAGCACAGCACTGGAAACTTGAATTCAGTGATGCATCCCATCAATTTCACAATGAATACATAAAAAATACTAGTTGTATATTGGCACTGACCATGGGAATGCAGGTCTGGCTCACAAGGCAGGTGGGCAGCTTCACAGGTCTCTCAGATCTGTTTTAAAACTTTACTTCCCTGGAGTTTTGTGTATGTATAAATATAAATAGATACACAGGTGTAGTCTGGATGGGACCACTGTAAATTTGTGACATCTTCAACTGTATATAACCTTATAAACATTTTAAGTGCCCTTGTATACCTAATATTTACTAAAGACATTTTAATATTGAAACAAAATCAACCTTCACATAACCAAGAAGCAGAATTGTTTCTGGTTTCATTTAGATCTTCCTGCTGTGTGTGCTAAGGTACAAAGTGGTAATTCATTGACCTAGTAAGTATATTCTTTGAGGATACCAGGTGCCATCCAGAAGGGGCTCAAACAAAGCTCAGTGTATATACCTGTTTGTAGCATTGAAAAGTGTTGAGAATCCACTAACACTCTTGCTCATTGACGTTATTACCTTTAAGTAGCATGAAATAAGTGCGTAATACTATTTTAAGAAATGATGAATTATTTTTGTATTTGTCTATGGAGATACTGTTTTAGAATTTGTTCCTGCCTTTTCACATTTTTATTACAGATTGTACTCTCTTTCATCATGAAAAGCAGATTTTATTTTTCTTCCTTTGGCTTTAAGACTATTTTACAGGGCCAGACATTTTCCATTGTTGTTTGCTGTACCCATAGTGTATAGGGGCAGAACAAACCTCTCCAGTCTCTTTTCTTCTAACTGCAAGGGTTTTCTATTACAATGTAAACATAACATATTCTTTAATAATCTGTGATGCTGAGAAAGTGAAGGTTAGAAGCTTTCCTGCTTCTTTATATTAAGCATCTCTCTCTGAAGAAGGCAGAGAGTGAGTGTGTGGTGTCCCTGTTGATACTGCTACAGCAGTGGCATTTGTGTACCCAAAGTGTGAGTGTGCACTAGGACAAAACATCTCAAGGGTTGTTCAGTTTATTTTTTTAATAATTTATCTTTCAGAGAGCAAAGCTCTCAAAGGAGATAGATTTATGGATGAAAACATTAGGTATGCCATATGAAGTAGCCTGCAAGTTTCTTCCTAGCGTGCATCAATTCCAATGTTCGGAGAACCGCTTGCAGGAGCTGGCTTATGCTCTGTGCTGTCCTGTGCTGGCTGAGCCTTATAAAGCTGCTAAAAAAGCATGTTCTGTTGTGGATCTTGGCAGTTTCTTGCAATAGTAGAATTTATTTTAGTCGATATTTGTGTGCGTGTTTGTTTTTAGAATTTGATGGATTGTACTCTTCCATGGTTTAGAAAGGGCGTGTATCATTTTCATCTTTACAGCTGAGAAACTAGAAATTAGATAGCAAATACGTGGTTATTTTCTCTTGATACTTGAAACCTAGTGCATTCATGACTGCACTGAGATTTGAAATCATTCCACCATTCTTCTAGGCACATGGTACCTTTTTTTTTTTTTAAAGTTAATATTTCTTCTGTTCCAGCACAGGCAGGACTGTGTAGTAAATATTTACAGAATACAGTTAATGTCTTTACAAGATGGAAGAGTGAAGCAGAGCAGTGAGGTAGATAATGGGAAAAAAAATAAAGTTATAAAGGTAGTAGAATTGCACAATGGTAATATCGTATGCTGCTGAGTTTACTTCAGACTTTGTCCAAATGGGAACTGTATACATGATAGATGCAAAAACGGCTTCTAAAAATGCCTTTTTATTTAAAAAAAAGTTTAGGATGAAATGTTTTGAGTTTGTTTCTGGAAAGAAAATTAAAGCAATAGAGGCCATTTAGAAATCAGCAACACAGCGCTTTTGGACAATGAAAGGTGGCAGAAACTTTGTAAGGGCAGATATGCACGTGGCTTTGGCTACTGAGTCATGCATATTTCTAAGCTTTAACAGGATTAGTTTCATTCAAGCTCAGGGAAACTGGTCATATGACCGTTTTCAGCACTTCTATTTACAATACAACAAAATATGTTTTCAGCCCCTTGCATCAGAGATCTCTCCCAAACAAGTCCTCATAAGTTTTAAAAGCTTTATGAAAATACTCTTTCTGAGAAGGAGGCTGGTGAAGTAAAGAGGTGTTTTTTCTTGCTTTTCTCTTTTCGGTTAAATCATTGGGTCACATTTGATATGCAGATCTTTTGTCATCCCTTTTCATGCATCTAAGGTGCTTCTGTTGAAATTGCAGTTTTCCAGTCCTTTTATCAGTAGCTTCAATATGTTTGTGTCTAAACTTTAATTTCCTGGCTTTCACTGTTCCCTTCTCGAAGAGTACATGATATTTGGAGCAGTCTGTTGACTCCATCCCTTTGTTCTCCTTTTTTTGAAATCTACTTGCCTCAACAAACAGTGTGTCAAACTGATCTTTTTTCTTCCAGTCTAGAGATCCTCTTTATCGTGCTGTATTCTTATGGCTGTCAAAATAAAGAACTTTTTCCTAATGTTCATATTGTCTTCCAGATGCATGAGGAATATGCATTGGAGATCTTCATAGCTCGTGGTTGACAAAGCTCATATATTCAATGATGTAGCTGTTCTAGAAGTTGGGCTGTAATTTTGAGCACACAATCCTGTATGTTTCTTCTGAGCAAGAGTAGATGACATTGTGGTAGAAAATCATACCAGCCACATGGAGATTATTTACTTCAATATTTCCAAATATACTACCCCAGAGCCTGTCACATTAAGAACATTCAAGGTGTTTCATTACTGTGAAGAATTTTTTGTTGACAAATTGTGTCCATAACCAAGTTGGTTAATAATGAGACTTCTAATTTAATGTTTTATTTTGTGATTTTGCATTTCAATGACTCATTTGAATAGGGGAGGGAAGGTGCCTTTGGTTGTTTGGGTGTCTCTATGACTGTTTCCTAATTGTTTTAGAATTTATTTAGGTGACTGTGGTCAAAACCTAAAATATTTAAACCTTGTAGCACAGATGTAAAAGACAACAATTCTTATTTTGGCATACCAGAAAACAGCTGGGAAACAATTGATTAATTCTATTGTAATAAAGCTAAGATGGAGTTAAAATTCCAAGGATATTCAGGTTTCAGGGGTTTTCCTCATTATTTTGCTATGAGCTGAAAATATTCTGGTAGATTTCTAGTTAATAATCTGTGTTACCAGCTTCTTTCCCATCCAGGCTATGGGAGGAGAACCTTGCAACTTTGGATGTCCTGTATTGTCTGTGGCAAGAATTGACCAAGACTCCCATGTATGATAATCATTCTCTTGAGAATGGAAAGATTTGAGACTTGGGCACTTCCAGACAAACCTTGGGTGAAAGGCAAATAGGTTTAACTACTTAAGTCTTCCATTACGGTGTAATAGGATAAGACAGATGGAGAAGAAAAACAAATGATAAAATGTCCTTTTAGCTACCTTGCTTTTGATTTTGCTTTTTGTGTTTTCAGGTTTGCAGACTCTCACATCTGTTTAACTCCCAGGACACGCTTTAAAAATTTCTAGATCTGAATCTAGCTACTTCTAACTTCTGTCCTCTTTTTTGCCTTCCTTGAAATAGGTATGGACTTCAAGTCAAGCCTTTAAAAAAAAAAAAAAATTTAAAAATCCTTTTAAATAGAGAAATTTAAGAAAGGTTCACTCTTGTCTTTCACTGATTTCAATCCTCCCTAGAAAATAATTGAATCTTTATACATCGGGGCAGATATCACCAGTACTGAGATGTAAAAGCTTTCAAATGTACATTTCTGTAGCCCACAGGTGGATGGTGCTGAGTTGTACGCATCTGATTCTATTTGGCTGAGTTATCAGACTTAATGACATACTTTCAGAGCTTGTTCTATATATGAATACATACCCAAGAACAGTGGAAGTTTGCAGTTTTCTGTCTTGACAGAGACTGCATGTGATAACGCACAAAAACGATTGCTTGGCTCTTGCTGACCCCCTAAACATGACTTCTTTGTCAGTTGGCAACACCACTGTATTGAGCACCAGGTATAGTTGAAAATTTATTAGCTGCCTTTGACAAGACAGCAAAACATTTGCTGGATTAAGTATTAAGTCTGGGGTGAAGCAAACTACAATGGGTAGTACCTTGTGCATGCATTTATTTTGCAGATGACTGGAAATAAATTTGTTACCTAATAGGTTAGTGTCTACAACTGTCAAGTCTTCAGGACAGACAGTATTTTCTATACAAGAGATAGAATTTACATTTCAATGGAAGGACAAAAAAAGGTTTTTTTTTAGTGTATTTAAACTGTAGAAACAAAATTATCTACAATTTCATCTTCAAATCGCTACATCAGAACGCTATTTCCATTATGCTTTGGCAAAAGGGGGGCTGCACTGTCAGCTGGATTAGTAAACTGATATGATGGGAAATTATTTCCCCTCCTCCCATTTTTTATTAGTTTTCAACTGGTGAGGGAAAAACAGGGCTTCTTTGATAGTGGCAATACAAGCTTGGGTGGATCTTAGTCAATCATAAAATGGCATCCATTTCTACGGTGATTATATATATTGGAAATGGGTCTGAATTTTCAAAGCTGTAAATAGGGAGTCGAATTTCTAAAGGAAATCTAAAATTTAGAAAGGGATGCTATAGAGATACCAAATTATTTATGGACAGATTAGATAATCAGATTTCCTTGGAACAAATATTGCGTGCTCTGGCAACTCAGCTGATCAAATATAGTTTTTGGTTTTGTCACTTCTTCCACCCCAAACCAATTCTGGATTAATGCTTTAAATGCTTTTTTTTACTTTTTGCCTGTTGTGTGTTTTGGCTGTAATGCAACTTTGTATGTTACAAATTTGATAGTGCTGTTTGTTTGTTTGTAATCTATTTGCTCCACCTGCTTTCAGGATTTTATGAGATGGCTATCACCTGAAAGTAGTATTCAGACAATGAGTTAATATAACCCACAGAATGCTAGTGTTACAGATACTTCCAAAACCTTGTTTTTATCAGGTTTTTTAATGCTGATTCTGACTGGGGGAGAGCGGAGGGTAGGGACACTTCTTTCCTTTTTTAAAATTTTGCTTCATCTACATGTATTTTTAGAGAATCTTGTGTTTTTTAATGTCGCACTCTTATGCTCTTTCGTCCTGTCTGATGTTGCTTTGTATTTTGAGGAAGCTGGTTTATTCTCCCAACAGATTTTAATCTTGATGCATTTCTGTAGGTTTCTCTTTTTCCTTGAGTCCTACTCTTTTTGCATTCTAGTGTTGCACTAAGTCAAAAGCCCTTTTGGAGGTCAGATCTATCAGAACAATTTTGGCATCACTGCAGCTAAAAATAAGATGGCTCTTGGATGTGCAGGTACAGCTCCTGTTGGCTGCAGTAGAAGCTGGCCCTGTGCTGGAGTCAGCCTTGCAGAGTCCTGGGTTTGTAAGGAGTGGAGGAGGCCAGTGTAACAATAGAGATTTTCTGTGGCTATTGCCAGGGTGAATAGCTAACTGTGTAGATAATAGGAAAAAATTTCATGGGAACATAAGTCCTGTCATACTCAGTTTATGTAGAGAAGAAAACATTTAAAGGTATAATATTTTAATTGTCTGTAATGCTTAAATGATTGATGTGGAAAAAAATGGAAGCCTATTTTGTTTGCAGCTCTAACTTGAATTCATCCTTTAATCACCGAAGTCCAGACTGAAGGCGGGATTATCTCATGATGATGATGATGATGATGATGATGATTATTATTACTTTAATCTTTCCCATAGATATTTTTTGTGTTGTTTTCACCAGTGAAATAAAACCGAGTTTCCTAGGCCCACACATTCTTGGTAATTTTTCCTCTAATGATGATGATTGGAGAAGTATTTGTTACATAATTCCCTTTTGTCTGTACGCTGCATTTTGAAAATTGTCATCAAGGAGCTTTTTAAAATGTGTTCTTTTTAAGTAAAAGAAAGGAATTGTTATGGCTATCATGGTTTCCGGCAGCACTGCGCACTCTCCTAAACTGAAGGGGTAACGCATGCCAGCATTCCCAATTCTGTGCAACGCCTTACAATTTCTGAAACATAGATGCACTGTTGTGTAACTGCAGCATCACCATAACCAAAGATTCTCGGTCATGTGCTGTTTCTGTAAATTTTTTTAGCTGCATAACCATTTTTTGAATCTTTGATGAAAACGTAGTCTGGATATGTAATACAAAAAATTCAGTTTTCAGTAGAGAAGACTGCTCCTAATTTATTTAAAAATCACATCCAAGATTTTTAATATTTTATGTGTGAAGTAAGAATAGTATGTAATCTGGTTTGTGGGGTATCTGAGCTAAGCCATGTTAAGGAAAAATACTTTGAGGGGAGAGCCTTGTGAGCATCGCCTAATAAAAAAAAAATTCAGAACCCTTCCGTACCTTCTCCTTGCTTCTAAATAATTTTCAAATGCTGCCAGCTCTCTGCCAAATAAACACATGCTGTAACTGCGTGTCATCAGATTCTAACCCGCCGGGAAGATTTCTTTCTTTCTCGCACCCCTTTATTCAGCAGCATGTGGTACCTTCCCAAATACATGCGTGCATTTCTGGTATAGCCCAGCCGCCGGTAGCTTGTGTTCAGGTTCTGGAAAGGCGCTGAGTTGAAGTATCCATGTATATGCATCGGTGTGTGAGTGACCCCCTGAAAACCGGCAGTCGTGGTATTACTGCTTTGCAAAAGCAGCCTTCTAGCATCGGTCTTTGTTCTGCATCAGTGAAGATGCACATCAGTGGAGCTGCTTGGTAACTGGAGCTTTCACTTGACCAGTACTGTGTTTCTTTTTACTTGCTTATTTCTTGCTGCCATGTCATCTCCGGGAGCCACTGAGAGCACCCAGAAGAATTCATGTAGGTGGAACTTTGTTGTCATCTTTACTATTTGTCAGCTTAATTTGCCAGGCTAATGTAAAATGCAAAATGAAATTAAAGTTAGCTTAATTAATTTCCTCAGTTACCACCATTCCCTGATTTGTAAAGGGTGTGCTGTAAATGAGAGGTTAATTGTCAACTTGATTTAGCAAATTTGAAAGAAATAGTGACTTAATGTCTATTTTGTCAGGGCTTTTGTTTATTGCTTTGCTTTTGTCTGTTGCTTTGCATTATTGTCAATCGGAATTAGTAAAAGAATACAAATACACAGATACCTTGTTAGCTAAAATTCAAGCAGACTTGTCTAAGGGTGGGGTGATGTTAAAGGATGAGGGGAGGCAGAATTATTATCTGAAGATAAAACCGAATATGAAAAATCAGAGCAGTGCATTCATTAGTATAGATGCATTCATGCTAATTCTTAGTTTCCTTCAGATAAATAAAATAATAAATGATAAAAATGTATATTTCTAAATGAAGCAATTAATGTTATTTACATCAATATGAGCACCCTATGTCATACAAAACAATGTTCTTAATAATGCAATTAATAACATTTTTATGCTGTCAATTTGTAACTAATGATGTTTAGAACGGTGCATTAACTGAAATAGAAATAAGATGTGGATTTCTACTGTGATTCTTTTTATGTCCTTTTATATAACCACTGGAAGAGTTTTTTTCCTGTTACCGTTCACGTGGATTTTTTTCAGTTGATGTCCAGGACCAAAAGATAAGAGTAAATTGAACTATTATATTATTTTAATAACCTGTTGGAGCATGCCTTTATCAAGGCTCTACCTATGAGTTGTAATTCTGACCACTAAATTTGATATTCATGTTAAATAACAATGTAAAGTAAATTTGAATATTTTGTTTTAAACGATTCAGCTGGTATGGGAGAACTCTTTACATTTGTATTGATTAGAAATACTTCATTTATCAAAATAGTTGTTTTCCGTAAATTTCGACAGAACAGTTGACTGTTTACTTAAAGATGGCAAAATTTACGCCCTGTTCTGGTAAATGTGGTGTGACCACTTTGCACTCAAAATTGTCAGTTTTGCAAGCAATATATATACTACTGGTATAATCCAATTTGTATCCTTAACTACTTTGTGCATACTGATAGAAGTTGTCTTTTTTTCTTCTTGTTTCCTGAAATTGAAATGGTGGAAGTATGGTCAACTGGGGGTGCAGCCGTGCATTTCTTTTTTTCCTTATTTGCAGTCATATACTGGAGAGTGGAATAGCTATTTTGTGTGTGGGGTGGGGGCCAACCTTGAAAGTATACTTCTATAAGGATTAGAATATGGAATTGGAGAATATTTCTGAAATGTGAGCTTTAGCAATATCAGTCCTCCAACTACTGCTGGGAAGAGGAAGCAGTAAGTAGGAGCTTTAGTATGAACGCTAATTTTGGAAAGGTTAGCACATCTCTGGTAACCAGGGTTATTCTAATGGTTTTTTAATCACATTTTCTTCTATAGCTTGGTGACAGAAAAAAGTAATGCAAAACTAAAGATGGCGTATTATATTTTTATGATAATCTGTTTGCTCACCATCTATGTAGGCTGAGGTTAATGAGAAATTAAGAAATACTCATCTACCTGCTTATAAAAATTCTGCCTCTCTCTAACAAAGATTAGATGTATGGGGTGCTGAAAGACCAAATGCTGTGAGCTCTTGTGGCCTGTGAATGCATCTTGGTGTGAAAGAATTTTTAAACAGTTTTATAATGACAGTATTCTTTCTTTTGGCATGGTTCTTTTATTTTATTATATGTTAGAAATGTAAATGTAAGTGCAGACATTTCATCAGTTTGATTTGTAGCTAAATAAATGTACAATAATAGATCATATGCTTTTTATATTTCTCCACATGGCACTATTTCCTTCCATAGTGGTACTATAAATATGATACTATTCTGGTCCTTACAGTGTTCTGAAATAGTAGAATTGTTGTAAAAGCTGCAGTAGAAATAATTTATTCCTTCGTTATAGCATGTCCTTACATAAATCTCAGTCCCACCTTTCACAGCAGCGTGTTACTGAACGGCTTGTTCTGCTCAGTATTTAATGATGCAGATAGGAAGGGCGGATGGCCGAGGTGTGCACGTGGGCATGTAAGAATTCCGAATGTTTCGCTACTTCTGACCAGTAAATGGAACAAAAATGTGGATATTCTGGTAAACAACTCTGCCCATTTTATTTACGAGTGTTATGTATGCCGTGTTAAATTGTATCAAGGCATTAGAGCTGAAACTGTACAAACATAGTTCTTCAGTATTGTAGCTAGTGTGGCATCCTTTTTGTGATTTATTTGTTTTTACTGAACAGGTGAAAGAACATTCTTTTGAAAGATGCCATTGAATGATTAATGTAATGAAATACTTAAAAAGTCAGTAAAACATTTTTGTATGTATGTAATATTTCTAAATTGCATATTTTTAGTAGAATGTGTGACTTAAGGCTGAAAGAGGTCAAGAGGCAGTTTTGACTAACTGAACTCATTGTTTCTTTTTTAATCACTTGGGGTAGTCCGTGGATTAAGATGAAATAAAAAACTTGCGGAGATGTCACTCAGCCCTTTTTTCCTTTTATGTAGGAGCCAGCTAATGCTATTTTGACATTACGTGAATGAGACTTGATCAAAATGTAGTTGGCTGTGTATCATTTTAAATCAAACAGAAATGGTGCCATTTACTAAGCCAGAAACTTACTCCTATTATATGATTATGTATTCAGTCCAGACCTCACGCCCCAACGTTTCCATTGGCTCAGGAGGGTTTTAACTTGGATCATAATCTTAAATCCTCATAGATTTATTATCTCTTCTCTGGTTATCGACCATTAAAGTGAAAAACCCACACTTCACGGGGGTGGGTGAAAATACACATGAAAATACATCGGGTGGTTTTCAGTGTATCTTGTGCTTTTGCATGGGTAGGAAATGGATCTGGTAGTACTTGATAAGCTCAGGTTTTGTGGCCCGCTAGTGATGTGGGAATTGCAGTTTTGCAGACTCAACTGTCCTAAGCCTTAATCATAGGTGTAATGTAATATTTTTAACGTCTGTTTAACCATACAGTGGAATTAGAAGGGTGGGCATTTTACCTTTGTTTTAAAGAGCACTGGTTAGTTGTCCATGCAAGTAGTCTCATGTGCAGGGTAGCTTCTGGCACTTGCTGGAGAGGAAGGTCCTCGGGAAGGACCTGCAGCTTCCGCTTCTTCTCCACAGACCTATGTGACTGGAGGAAGTCTATCCACGTTAGGGGTTTGGGTGACATATGTATTTTCCCTTTTTGCTTGTTGGTAAATATTTAGAGGGTTGTACTGCCAGTCACTTGGTATCTGGTTCTCGTTACAGCCGAACATGTTTTGGATGCAAAGCTGTAGGAAGGCTGACAGAATAGAAAGCCAAGTCCTTGATTTTCAGCACATTTGGGGAACCATAACTGGTATGAAAACTTCCGCTAGTTACAGGATGGGAAGAAGTCTGGCAGAGGTACTTCTCTCTCCCCCTTTTGCTCTGTCCCTACATAGATTTCAGGGTGCTTTTGTACCACTGAAGACTTCTGCATATTAGTGATTATTCAGTCTCATTGTCTTAAAATTCATGAAGTGAAAATCAATTTGGTATATGAAAGAATTGTGGACTAACTCTACAACAAAAGAGAAAACAGAAAAGGTTTTACCTAACACAGACCAAAGACAGAATATATTTTAAGCCATATCTCATAGAAATTTGGAAACTTTGAGGATTTCTGGGACAAAAGAAATCCAATTATTTTAGAAGGAAAGTTGTAAAATGCAAGACAATGTTTAAAGGTATTTTTAATGCATTATTAAAAACGTCATTAATTAATTTCAGAAAAGCCAGTATTCTTACTGTATAGTCCTCTTTGCAGTCCTTGAAAGTTCAGGATTTCAACTGAGGAGATAATCACAATAAGAAGATGTTTTCATTTTAAGATATTTTAAAAATAGATGCTTTCTGAATTGATGTTGTGAGTACTGTGGCAATTTTAACATGTATACTGCTGCTTTTTGAATGAAAGAAATAGTCCGGTATGCTTCTGTCAGCAAAGCATTCTTTAATATGTTTCTTATGCTTAAGAAAGATACACATTATAAGCATATGACTCTGTAATATTAGCCTTTGAGAAATACTTACTAGATCTAATTCAGTTTTAACTCAGACATTCTGTATTTTGTTCAGGCAGCAGCACAAGTATGAAGGTTAAGTGTTGAGAACAGGTGACTCTGACAGCAGTAAAACATGCAGAAAATAATAATAATTTTATAGATTTTGTCCTCCGGTAGTTAATAGCAAGCCAAAAAGTTCTGCAAGTGACAGGTTATTGAGCGAAAATGATTTAGGAGGAAAACAATCTCTGTCATAAAGTCACACTTGAGAAATGAACTATTGAGATTAATTCAACTGTGAACGGGGTAAATAACATCCCTGGATGGATCAATCATGAGATTTCCAGTGGACAGCTGCAAATGAGAAGAGGTGTTAGAGAAACGATTGGGTTATGAGAAGAGAGCTTATTTCACAAAATGATAGGAGAGCTTGGCTTGCTCGATGGAGGCGGGAAGCGAGGAGACTTCTACATGTAAACATGTTGAAGAAATTAGCATCCAGAAAAAGAGAAAAATTCCTAAAAGGCCAGTGTGTGTTGGGGTGGGGTGGTTTGGGGGTTTTGTTTTGTAGTAATTAGTATGCCTCCAGCTAATTGTTAATTGTGTTAAACTGTTCTAGTATTAATTCAGCAAAGAGGCTTTCTTAAATCCTATAAGCACTGAAAATAGTGTCTGCCTATGTTGTGATACTGTTCAATCTTTTATTTTGTCTAGCGTCAGTTGTTTTCTGACTTATCCTAGTCATCAAATTACTGGAGAGGAGGAACGTATGAGTATTCGAGCAACTTCTACTGAAATCTGCTGGGCAGAAAAGTTTCTTTCATAAGCTGTTGGTTTTGTGAGTTTCTTGGAAACTGCTGCTCTTCTGTCTACAGAGGGTGAGAATTAATAGCTCTGTGGAATAAATTTAGTCATTGATGACTAACCTGAAACTTTGTTATATAAATGTCAATTTTGCCACATTCCGTTAATTGGATCCCTGTTCCAGTGATGTCCTTACCCATCATTCTTAGTTGCTATTTTGATATAGAAGGCAATATGGCATCTGGCTGCTGGCAACGTCTACTGTAAAGAGTTCCATATAAAGCCACAAGATTGTATATAACCACTAACTTTGTTCAAAAGGACAAGTCTGAGAAAAATGTGGGAAAACTTTTTGATTTTATCTTTGCCAGAAGACTTAACCACATCCCAAGTCCCAAACCCAATTTGGATTCCTTCACAGATGACAAAAGCTCCAAATATCACTTACTAACTTTAAAATGCTCTGAACTCTAACTCAGGCTGGTCGTTTCTGTGATGAACGTGCCCTTTCATATTCTAAGCACAGGGAACAGGATCAAATTTAATAAATATATGTTTGATTTTTTCATTTCCCTGTTAAAAATTAAAACTTCCATTTAAAAACATCTCTGTTTGCTAGGAATGCCTATTTGCCATGAACAGAAATATGCTGGTTTACCCTTGGTTTTCAGTTCCATGCAGTATGTGATATTTTCTCAGTTTTATGTTTTACTAAGCTCTGTGGGAAGTGTTAGATAACTTGCGTAAGCATGAAGTTTCTGTACAATGTAGCATTGTTTTAAGAAGTGCCTTCCTTTTTTCTGTAAGTACGAGTTGCTGACCTCCCTCTGCATTTGTAAATGGAGCATTAGTGGACATCAGTTGATCTCTTATGTCATGACCTAAAAAGAAGATTTAAAAAGCTGCGTGCCTTCCCTTCCAGAGTCTTGGACAATTGCCAGAACTTTGCATTAAAGCCCACAAGCAGTGGTACTAGGACAGTTTTTGCCTTAAAAGATAGGTGGAGTTATATGCGGATCACTGAGCTAGCATCTCTAGCGGGATGGAGACAGATTTGCTCTGACAATATAATGCGCTTTGCAAGCTTCTATTTTAAGAATTCTTTGCGCTGTGACTTTTTTAAGACTAGACTGGACAAGTATTTTGTTTCTCTCAAGAGACCTGCACTTCAGGAGGCTCTAAGTTCATACTGACATTGTTAAATTCTGCAAGTCAAAATGTATGTATACCTAGAGAAGTATTTTTCATGACTACTTCTTAAGATAGCTCTTTTATATTTTATAGTTCAGCTACTTCATATTGTTCTGTTGTACTGTTACCTCTTGGCTAGGTGCAATCCAGTCTGCATAACACCTGAGAAGTGATTTACTGCAGGACTTGCTATTTCATCTCTTTACAAAAATCTTGGAGTGATCTGAAAAATCTGAGTTTTGCATTCATCTTCAGGATGAGTGCAGCAGGGGCAGTGAAAGCGCAAATGGCACATCTGTGTGCTGCCTTACTCGATAAGGCTCAGCTCTGACTTCCAGATCTCTTCTTGAATGAGAAGGTAGCTCAGTTTCTGGGCTCTGACAGTTATTCTTTTTTTTTTTTTTTTTTTTCTCTCCTAGCATTGAAACAAAGATATCATTTGTAATGACTGAGTAGTTGAGTAGCTTGTATTTTGGGAGGCAGGGAAGGAGTGGTATTAATTTGCTCTATCAGTTTATATAACCTCAGTGACTCAGTGGATGTATATTATGCTTCCAGTACTGCTGATTTGACTAGTTGACTGCTGCCTTTCTCAAATCTGTCAAATGTGTTCCTATAGGTGAATAAAGGTGAAGGGCGAAATCTTCTCAGGTACCTAGCACTTTTGAAGAATATTTAAAACAAAATGAAATGTGAAATGCCCTACATTGAAGTCTCACTTTAAATGTGAGCACAACTCACTATCTCCTGATCTGATCACAAGAGGTATTTCCAAATAGAGAATCATCAGATGTGACCTATATATAGGCTGGTTCACTCTAAATATATGTTCTTCATTTTACCTGTGGGTTTAGGAATAGCATTTCTTGTTTTAATTTCTAAATACATTACTATGCGTGCTTGCTTATAAAACGCAATCTCTCTCAGGCTTTTTTCTGATATTTTTTTTCCCCTTGGCTGAGTTTCATCATTCAATTTACTATTTAGAAAGCATTAAACTAGTATTAGAAAAAGCAGGCCATCAGACTTTAATAGCTGCTGATATGATTACAGTTTTCACTTTAAAAAATGGATTATAACAGCAGTACGCAAGTATATAATTTCTGACCTATTTTGAATGGTAAGTGGAAACTGCTACTTTGCAAACTTCTTCAGCAAAATGCAATTCATTCTAGCCTTCTGATACTTATGATTTTCATATGTGAAATTATTTGTAATACATTGAGTACAATGCATTTGTACTTAAGCGTGCACTTACACATCTGTCTATTAAAATTGACTTAGGGGTTTTTCATCTGTATAGAGATTTTAATATATAAAATTAATTCATAAAAATAAAATAATGAAATACATATTCACATATATTTTATTTAAAACAGATTGAAGTTGTAAAAAATCCCTTGTTCTGAATATATATATAGACAAACTAGCATTTTGAAAGGGAACATGATAGTTCAGATTTTTGAGTGAAAGAAAGGAACTAATTAATGCTTCATGAAAATCTATGAACTTGTAGATATTTTTTGGTTAGTTGTGAAGAACTTATTGCTGTCTTGAATAATGCACCGAATTTACCAATTTTATTTTGAAAATATAGTTTTGATATATTATCAAGTCTTAGTGCGTTTTTTCTTCCTTCTGGACCAAAACGTCAGCACTTTACGGTTAGATTCACCTCTGTGTGATGTAACCACTGTTTGATGTTGATGCTGTACGTACTGTATATATAAACACATGTATTGTCAAGGGAACTTGTTTAATAAATAAGGCACGCATGAAAAATAGCTTAAAAGGAATAAAATAGCAAGCGTGTTTCAAGATAGGAGGCTTTTTACCAAATGTCTACAGTTTTACAGAGCATGAAATGATGATAACGATGTTACCTTGATGCCTTGTGCATGCTTCAGTTCTCGTTAGCTGTGGATAGTCACTGTTATAAACAGCTTTGATAGTTTGCAAGAGAATCAGAGTAGGTTGAAGTTCAACACTTGCTGAACACCTTCTTGGTAGATCATTCATTCAATCCTGGAGACAAAATACTTGTACCAATAGAACACGAATGCCCCCACGGTATTTCTTGGTTGATTCCCAAGCCCACCTCAAGCCTCATTTATAATGTCTAGTATATTCAGGAACTGATACTGAGGGTGGTGCATGTACCAGATGCTGTCCCTGCTGTGTTTCTCTTGGAAGAACTCATAGCCGTGATGCTCTTCGTGTTCCAAAGGTCTGTTGTTAGCCAAGCCCCAGGACAGATCAGATCATCGTTGCTCTGTTAAAGTCTTGCAAGGAGTCTGTTCTTTAACTGCCCTTCACTACCCCATCTCGCCTGTCTCATTTGTGTTTTAAAAGGCATCCCAAAGTCTGAGCATCAAATGTTTAGATCCCATAATATTCTTTGTAACCCACTTCCATCAAATTTAATCTTTTATTTAAAAAATAACTTTTGGTCTTCATGACTATGAGCTAAATTTTCCCTGCGTGAAGCTGGTGAAATCAAATGTGGTGTCATATGTTGGAGTCTACAGCAGCGGCTAAGAGATGAGAAACATTCTGCCTCAATCTCTGTTGAAAGCTTAAATCTTAAACTTCATAATTTTATTTCTGTGTTAATATCAAATAAAAATACTGTTGGTCGCTCTAAAAAGGAGGGAACAAATCTCTTTGCCCATGGAAATTGGATGCTGTTGGGGTTGACAAAGCAGATGTATGATGACGGGAAAAAAGAGAAGGAAGCAGGGCAGATATAATGGTGGCCTGAAGGCAATGTTTTCCCACTGTCATGCCGAATGTGTTGTGAACTAATAATTCGTATTTCATAAAGGCCATATTGTGTTCTAATTATATCCTCCTTTAAAATTAGTGGATGTTTAGCTTTTGAGAGGCACTTTATGCAAGCTTAGATGTGAAAGTGTGGAAAAATTGGCCACTGAGTAGGATCAGTACACCTCTGCTTACAGTTTATCTTAATGCTTTAAAAATCAGCAGTTCTATTTTCTTTTTCAGAATCACTGTGCAGTTCTGTAGGGGCTCTTTGATTTGTTGCAGGTACGGGTGGCTATACCTGTTGTAAAGGTTTAGCATGTGATTTTCATTGCTATAGAAAATGGCACCTAGTGCAGAGAGGTGCCATTTAGAGAGAGTAATAGTTGAGAAATCTAACTTTTTCAGAAATCAACTGCATGTTTACACTACGCAGGAAATGTGCATGCATTTTGTGAGGTTTAAAGTACTCATGACTAATTACTGCTAAAATATTCTAAATAATAAAATTAAAAATTAAATTAGTAGGGACTTATACATATTCAGGAGATAAGGAAAAGATTCTAAATTAAGTATTCTGTATTTTTAGTTGGTTTAAAGATGAATGTTTTTTAAGTGCACACAAATGGCAGAAGCTGATTGATACAGATGTCAGGGGAATTAATTCCTCATTTTATAATGTATTACAGCACAGGCACAAATAAGTGCTTGCTGTCCCAAGATGTGGCAGGAGATGTTGAAGACTTGCGCGGCATCCATGCGCTGGAATAAGAGAAGGTGGGGGGAGAGGGTGAGAGAGAGATTTCGTGTAGTTGCGCATGTTGAAAGGCAGGATCTCATAGGAAACGTGTTTTACAGATTTCGCAGTCCTAATTATATTGACTTCCCTCTTCAGTCAGCCCCCTTGCTTTTTCCCTTCCCCCTTGTAAGTGCTTTTATCAGCTTCCCGAATTTCTGTTTTTATTCACTCCTCACTGTCACTTTGATGTCTATGCATCCTTTAGGTGGGTTTTCTTTGTTTGCTTGAATAAGATACTGTATCCTAGGTGTCATCCGTCAGTTCGTTTTTACTATAGGCATAGGGTTTAGTAATTGGTGGTCACACAGTATGTGCTTTCTCACTCACTTGTAATTGTTCCTACAGTCTCTGGGTTTTTTGTCTGGCAGAGTAGCTTCAGTAGTGCATATTTCTTTGGTAACGGCTGATTTTATTGCAGTGGCTTTTTGTTCTTGGTGTTTGGTTTCAATATGGCAAAGCCTTCTGTGCCTCTGTTTTAAATTTCTTTCTCCTGGTTAGTGTTGTTTTTCTCCTCACAACTTGTTTAATCTCTACCAGACTGGAGAAATCCAGAATAAAGGGTCATACCTTATTTATTAGCTCCGTTCGGCAATCTGAGTTGCCAGTTGCCCTTCCCCTCCGCCCCTGCCCCATCTTCATTTCTCTTACTTGGTATCTCCTTTCCTTTCAGTTTCTCTCTTGTTTAGCACTCCACTGATGCATTAGTAACATCACGCATCTGTCCCGTCCTCTCCCTCGTTTGCCGCGTGGGTGTCTCACTTTTTGTTATGCATGCGTTGAGGTGTTGGGCTAAGCAACCTATAGACCTAGTAAGTCTTTAGACCTACTGCTTTAGTGATAATGATATCTCCTAATAAGAAGCAGGTGTAAAACTGTGAACATTAAATAAGGAAAAAGTCTTATCTGTTAATTACGCTCTTTTTATGCTTTTATGAGGATACAGATAACCTAGTTAGTTAGTTATGTTAACCGGTGAAACTTGTCTAGCTGTATTTAATCCCAGTAAATTAATCTATTAATCTAAAGGTATTAAGATATTAGATCTCACACACATGAGAAAAGACGTGCTAGTTTTTTGCACAATTTCTTTAGACCAGCCTAACACAATACCTGAAACATAATGTTGTAGTCACTTAAATCAGTTTGACTCTGATTTGAATAGCAAAATTTAGAAATCAATTTATCTGTTACTGCAAGCTAAACCAATATGAGCACAGGTTAAAATTATACTGTTATTTCGTGCCTGATGCTGCCATTGATGAATTAATGGCTAAACTGCAAAAACAGTTTTGATCTGCATCAGGAGTGAAGGTGGTTGCCATTATGGTGTTAGCTGGAGCTGACAATATGGTGGCTGTTGGTTTTATACCTGATGTCAGTTCTGTGCCAGCTGCAGGAGGACAGACGATGGCTGATCCTCTTTCAGAAAACAAACAAAAACCACCAGAAGTGTTTCTTCTTCGGTATTGTTTGGTCTAGAAGAGTTACTTTTGTACTCGGCCACCCGTGCTTCCTTGGTGTGGAGGTGCCAATTTGATCTAGTACCATAAAATCAGGTTTATTCTTTGGGGGAGTGATGGTCTCCCTTGACTTTCCCAACATTGATGCACTAGTTTAGTCTGGTTGTCTTTAAAGAATAAGCATGGTAAAAACCTGAATGTCAGAGTAAAAATGTGAAAACTACTGATATGTTTGTGACCTGGTAGCTTCCCTTCCTATTAGTAGCAAATATTGGCTACCATGTGGAATACAGAAATCCTGGAAGACTTAAAGCATGAGACATTCCTCAGGGTTGAACAAAACAAAAAAGTAAACCCAGCCACACTCTTCTGTGGTAGTTTACAGACTGTAAGGAAGGTAGGGTTTGGGGTTTTTTCCCATCTGCCTGTGTCACATGGGTTGCTCTTCAAGGTTTGTCCTTAAATGCTTTTAAAAAAATAAACATGGCAAAGTTGCGGAAACTGTTATGAATTAGCAGTAAAATTATGGAAGTGCTTTGACACTATATATAAAGACGACCTTTATTCCACCTTCAATATTTAAAATTGCAAGTTTGAACAATTTAGAACAATTCTGCTAGAAGATGGCATGCAAATAAGTCAGCAAGCCAGTGGGAGCAGATCATCTTTCAGGACTCTCTGTTTCTTGTCCAGAAAGATTTATCTTAAAAAAAAAAAAAAAAAAAAATTCCAAATTATCAAAAGAATTTTATTTTTACAACGAGCTATTTAAAGACAGCTAGTATTTTGCAAGTTGAAACTTTTGTCTGGGCAGCTTTTTTTGTTAAGATCTGTTATTTCTGAGCTATAGACCATTTATTATTCTGTAAAAAAAATAAAATGAAGAAGCAAGGGGAATGGTTTTGAGTATTATGAAAACTAGATGCATGGAAGAAACCTTAAAATGTTTAATTAAAAATTTAAAACTCGATACCCTTTCTTTAGAACTGACATACTGAAAATTGCCTTACCTCTGAATCACAATCCATGTCCTAACTAAATTGTTTTTCTCTTTCGCATAAGCTATTTTGTTTTTAAAAATAAAAATGTTCAGTGGAGAAAAGACACTGATGTATATTTCTGCACTTATATAAGATGCCCTGTTTCTTGTTATATAATGCCTTTCCGTAACAGAAAATGAGGAATTCTAACTGTGAAAATAGTCATATATTCTGAAAATATTTTTTTATATTCAGCCACATTTTTCTCCTTGAAATGTAGTACAATTTTGTTGTTGTTGTTGTTGTCTTCCTTTTATTGTGCCTGTATAATTGTTACTGTCCGTTTGGATGAATTTAAAAGCAACCCATTAATTGAACAACACTTTTGTAAGAGAATATTATAATGTAGTTTGAAGAGATCTCTCTTGCAGTAATATAAAAAGTCTGGAAAATACATGCCATTGCTAATGTTGCAAATTAGTTTTACTAGTAAATAGCACTGTTACGTGTTCAATTTTAAAAAGAATGATGGCATTTTGTTTTGCATTTGAGAATAAATAGGGATTTTTAAAATAAGATGGTCTGTCATAACTGGTAGTCTATGTGTAATGAATATGCAGGACTGCACATATTTTAAACTTCCTCAGCCGGTAACGCATCCCTAATAGCTGTCTGTTAGCAAATTAGTCCCCTCTCATATTATTTTGTAGAAACTGTTTAGATGCTCCTGGATGGTGGTTTGTTAGAGTGAATGGTACTTCAGATCTCGTTTTGCTAATCGCATCAAACAAAAGTGTTTATTCACCACTAGGATTTCTAAAGGTGGTCTGTACTGTGATTCATGTTGGGACATTAACTGAACGGTGCTGAGCTGGACTGGATTTCTAATCTAACGGTCCTTTTTCTTCTAGTTGACTTCTAAGAATGAAGAAGTAAAACCAGTAATAGGATGAATTAATAGCCATTTTTTTGCTTGTATTGTAGAAGTTGTTTTAACAGAAATGGAAGAGGAACTAGACTAAGTTGTCAAGAAAAAATAAATACTTCAAGTATTCTGTGTGCGCTACTGATATAATGATTGGCTTATGGTCTTTTTAAAATATTACTGCATATGAAATTTTGACATTGTAAACAAACTAGGCTTCTACATGAGGAAGAGAGTGATTTCACTGGTGGTCCTGCAGTTCTGACTACTTGAACATTCAGGTTTAATTTGTAGAATTTTTCCCCTGTTATACTTAGCTTAAAATAGAAAGAAATTGCAAAAAACCCCGATTGCTTTCTCCTATTTATTCCTTTTGTAGTTAATCCCTGGTCCTTTCGTATTGACTGAGCCCACTCCAAACAGGTAGACATGCGTGTTTTAGCATAAGTACCTCTTGTGCATCTTTGGACACAGAATCTGTTTTTGTTGAAATAAGGGATATATTTGTTGCTTGTTTAAAGTGTGAAATTTAGGCTCTGTTAAAAGCTCCGTTTAAGTTTTAGTAACCAGGCCCTAATGTTCTTAACACTAACAGAAAACCACTGCTGATAACCGAGAAACAGATCTTGCAGTTGATTGCAGTAATGCTCACAGGCTTTGTGCTTTCAGAACTTGAGTTTGATGACAGATTCAGATGAGAGAGGACTGATGATTCGGAATGGTTTCCGGCATCAAATACTTCAAGTATAATTTGAATTTGCAAAATGGTCTCCTTCACTATTGAATAAAAATGTTTTAAGAGTTCTGCTGGACATAGAAGTTTCATCATTGTGCAGTGTTATTTGCCGCATGTTTGTAAAGCACATCTGTTATCAAATGTAGTTTACATAATGCACACTGAATTCTTTACCATGTGGACGAGATGTGAAAAAATCAAATTCTCTTTCAACTGGTTGCATGATTTTTTTGTGAAAGGTAGGTTTTTTTCTTTTCTGTTTCTGATTGAGCAATCATTGTTCATGTTAACCTAAGACTTGTATTAAAGTATGTCTTAAAAAAAAAAGCCCTCTTCAAGTCTAAAGTACGTCACTGTCAATGTACAGTAAGTCAGATTAGACTGAACCATACTGAGACTATGAATCCGCAGCTCATTCCTTTTGGCTCTGAAGCCTGTAGGACTCTGGCAGGCTCTACCCCTCTTCCTGGAAAGGGAGGTATAAATCGCATTTTCAGATCAGAAAACTGGTTATTCTGAAAACAATATATGGAGTAAAACCCTCGTTTTGTTTTAGTTAGTAGGAAGGAAGACAATAATTTGTTCACCGTCAGTTTTTTGAGGCAAGATTTAGTTAAGCACTGAATGGTATTGTTCTGCTAGCCTGTGTGTCTGAAGATGGTTGTAGTTTGGGTGAAGAATGGTTTCACCAAAGCAAGAGTTCGATGTTGTTCTTAAGTGTTGTTCTTAAGGACAAGTAAAAGCTGATACCTGCCAGCTGATTTGCCATGTTGTGGAACCCATATTTTCAACATGTGCACAATGTGTTGTGACAGCAAAACAGCATCTCATAATTTATTTATGTATCTATGCTGCACATAATTTGATCTAGAAGGCAAACACCTCAGAGTTGTGCAAAGGTTAAGATTAGCGCTGTTCTTGTAGTAGCAGAAGCCATTTGCCTGTCTTTGAGAGGCTTCCAGTTCCAAAGCAAACGTGGTTATCTTTTCCAAATGGAAAATAGTAATTAAATTGCTCGATAGATCAATTTGTACTCGGATGATGCAGTGTTATTAATCTTATTTGGAACAGTTTCATGGACTTTAGCAAACCTGAATAGAATACTGCAATGCCGTGGTTTCTATTTTAAGTACTTTGGTTTTAGATTTGCTATTGATTAGTTCTTCCATTTGAAAATGAGTATTTTTGAGGTAAGACAGAAAAAACCAGTAATTGGAGAGTGTTTGCATTAAATACAACTTTTCATGACAGTAGACTAGTGCTGAGTCATTTGAACTGTTTGCAAATATAGTTTCTGTAATAGTGGGATTTTTCTACAGTGTGTGGCTAGATTTTAAAGCCAGATTGTCTTCACAAATAAACCTATATGTACTGAAGATACATGTGACATTGTCAGGTTTATTTATAGTGAAAATAAATACTTTGCAGCTTACTAACAGAATTATTATTCTTACAGGACCATAAATGGTGGATTTATAGGGAGGCAGGAAACAAGCATGTGAGCTCAGATGCTTGCCAGTTTGTTTATTTTGGACTTACTTTCTATGCTAGGGAGGTTCAGCTTAATGCTATCCTTCCCTTGTCACCTTTTCTTCTCTTTCAGTTGGATAGAAATCCAACTAAAGGAGGAACGGAGGAGTTAGAAGACCCCCTTCCTACCAGAGCCTGTCCTGGTGCCAGTTGAGGAGGGTTTGTGGTACTCGCATCCCACTGAAGTCAAGTTGCTAAATCCTGTCTCCTAGAAAGACAGATATTGTCACTTAGTGTTCTTGGGACCATAAATGAAATTTAACCAGGAAACTGGGAAATGGTGGATTGTAGATTTGTTAACCCAGAAGTAGTCAGTTATGGGCCTGGAGGAGAGAATTGCCCCCCTAAAGCTTTTGCTGTCACATTACCATACTTTGCAAGACATGCATTTGCACATCTGAAGGTAGGAAAATACTGAAGCAAGTGTGGAAAAAAAACCTAACGTGCTGTAGAACAGTATATCCACGATGATCTTGCCTATAGTTTAAACCAATTAAAACAATTCTAAAATTGTTCGTGATTACCACATTTGCAGCCATGAAAATTTGTCTGGTCTTAATTTAAAAAGTTCAAGAAGTAGGCAAATACACTCAGGTTTCAGGATGTTTTTTATGAGAAATAAAATGGCCAAAAGCATTCTTACTGTTTCTGAATGACAGCAGGTCTAGTTGTAAACCAGTAGACCTTTATGCTGCTGTGGACCACCTTGCAGAGGAGTCCTCAACCTGTTGTATTTTCAAGCTTGCAGAGAATAGAGAAAAGTGAAAGCAATCTAAAGAATATAATGTGCCATATGGCTGCTATGTAGGATGTTCTGTTTTACTGCAAAAAAGTACAGTTGGGCAAGGCAGGATTTAAGCTTTTATATATAGGAGGAAGACATCTTTAACTTTGGATGCTCTAGGCTTGTCTGAACCCCTAAATTAATTACAATGTGTGTCGTATTAACTGTTTAAAAACCCAAACAAACCCAAACTGGGTGCAGTCTGTTCATAGCTCGGGTGTATTCTCATCTGCAGTAGCAAGCCACTGGTCTGCCTTAGAAAGGTCTTGTCATACTTTACAAGGCTTTAAAAAGTAGGAGAGCGCTGAGGAAAACTGTGGATGTAAAATAAATGTAAATGCAATAACCTTTTGTTTAGCTGACCTAAAAGATCCTAATTCTGTCAAGCTCTAACATTCTTTTCACACACTGTGAGGCATATGCTTATTTGTGTGATTATTTTCTTTTAATCCTAGATGTGTTTACATTTTTAGAACCCGATTCACGCATTTACTGTTTGATGGAGCATATTTTTAGTATCTCTTGATTATGATGATTTCCTGGTAGCCAGATAAAGTTTGGAGTTACGTGGAAGCCTTTTGCCAAGCTGTGTTTCCTGTCGCGTTGGTCGGAAGCTGCTTCTTCCTCCAGGTGCTGCTCTAATAACTGGCATACACAGGCGGTTATTTTCAGTTGTTTATTCTGGTACTTATTTAGGCTTATTCTGTATTTTTCAAGGATCTCAAGTAAGCGATTTGTTTGTTTAGGGGGAATTTCCAAGGTAAGCCAGCTTGCTGAAACTGCTTATTGGGCAACTTACAAAATAGTTTCTCTGCACTTGTAAAACCTCTGCTTTTCCTCTTCACTAGATTATTTCTGGGCTAATTACAGCTTTCATATTCTGATGCAATCTATAAAAACACTAGTTAGAAATTATCAGGGAATACATACAGTCATTTTTACTGACGATTTTTTAAATGAAGAAATATTTTGATAATCTTAATTTTAGTCAAATACCTCTTCAGGGAAATGCAGGCTTTAGAGAGTCGTCAGACAATAAATCTCATTTGGAACGATGTATATTTTTTCCAACAGAGGTGATCTTTCTGTCACTGAAGTCCAGTGAAATCCTGACTTCACATTCTGGTGAATCAGGACTTAATTTTTTTTGATTGTAATTATTTGAATATAGTTTTGGAAATTTTTTTTTTTTTTACTTTGTAAAGAGACTGTTCAATCAGAGTTTAAAAACAATTCAATCTTGTAGTTTTCACTTATTTTCTTTTCACTCCTATTTGGAAGAAAGACTTTGTGTACCTAATTCACGTATCTTACAATTTTTTTCAAGTTTTCCCAACAGTCTCTGCCCACTTCTCAGCAAAATATAGTGCAAGAGTGCTCTGAACTGCCTCCCTCACATTATCAAAGTGTATTCTAAATTCTGTCAAGAATAATTCAAACATTTTTGAGAAAAACTGCGTTCTTTGAAGCACTCCCCGGCGTCTTGTCTTGCTTTGACATTTTTACTTAAAAGGGTATATAATGAGGCAGTTGCAAGTATAAGTTACTAAGTTATAATGCACTTGAAAAGTTACTTGGCTGGCTGGCTGTCTTCCATTGTCTGTTTTTATGTTTTTATCATTCTGATTTTTGAAGGCTTTCCGTTGTTCAGTGAATAGCCAGCTTACTAATAGGTTTTGACGGTCTCACACAATATTCTTGTAGCCAAATTATGATGTTACAGCCTGGATGGATGGGCAACGAGATGGATAAATAACTGGTTGGCTTAGAGGGTAGCAGTTAACGGGTCGTACTCTACCTGGAGGCTGGTAACAAGCAGCAGACTGGTCTTTCCTGGAGGAGGTGATGGAGGGCACTCTCATCAAGTTTGCTGATGACACCAAACTGGGGGGATCAGTCGATACAGCAGGGCAGAGCTGCCGTCCAGAGGGACCTAGATAGACTGGGGGAGTGGGCTGGCGGGAAAATTATGAAATTCAACAGGTACAAATGCAAAACCCTGCACCCAGGCAGGAGGAGCCCCTGCAGCAAGACCAGCCGGGGACTGACCGGGGAGCAGCTCTGCAGGAAGGCCCTGGGGTTGTGGTGGGCAGCGAGCTGGGCAGGAGCCAGCAGCACGCCTGGCGGCAGGGGAGGCCACAGCGTCCTGGGCTGTATGAACAGGAGTGCGGCCAGGAGATCAAGGGAAGGGATTATCCTCCCCTACTCAGCACGTCTACATGCTGTGTCCAGTTTTGGGCCGCCCAGTGCAGGAGGAACATCAAAAACCTGCAGTGAGTTCAGGGAAGGGCTGCTTGAAACCTTGATATCTTTAGCGAAAGCAAAAAACCCCGAGAATAATACTCGTGTACATTTTATGGTCTGGTTGAATGAGTCTACAAAAACCAGATGAACTATAGAGGGGGAAAAAAGGGTATTTAGTCTAAGCTCCAGTTTTTGTGTTACTCGTGTCTTTCCCTCTTTAGAACAGATACATTTATGGATTCTAGTTCACGTGAGAACTATAAAGTAACGTAATAAATTAATTGAAGGAAAGTAAACTGATTGTATAACAGTATGAAAACACCAAAAAGCCATCCATTTGGACAACTTGACATCTTTCACTTTCACGTTAGGTCTAAGGGATGTGTTAGCAAGCTAAACAACCAGTGTTTTCAGTTGCTGATTTTTTTTGTAGTCATTCTTCTAATTTGTTTTATTTGTAGCCATACTTATTCGGGAAACCTGTTGTGCATAACTGGAAAATGTTTTAAAGTATAAAACGGTCACTTAGTTTGTTGGTCGGATCGAAACTTTAGATACTGCGGCAGAATTTTAATTTGTAGGAAGTGTCAGTCAGGCATATGAATGATTTCAGAAAATGGTGTCCTTTGTACTTGAGGTATATGGTTATAAGCTATCGTAATTTGTTCCTTTGGATTCTTCTAGCATCTAGTTCAAACACTTAAGATACGGGGGGGAGGAGGAGGTTTTCCCAGAAACACAGTTCATTTGTAAACAAAAATGTTTTATAAAGTCATTAAGAAATAATCTATCCCGAGGTCCTGGCTTTAATAAATTAATCTTGTAATAGGAATACAGTGTCTGGTTAGCACAGGTTCTGGCTGCAGAAAGATATAAGAAATGTAAATTGAGATGTGAAAACATGGATGTTGTACCAAATAATAATATTGTACTCCTAGTCTCGTCTTGATTTCTAAGTCTTTGGCCTATTTCTACAGCTATATGGTGATTTTTTTTTTCCCCCCAGAAAAAAGGCTGATGTGGGAAACGCCTCTAGGGAAAATCAGTGCATTAAGGACTACACTCCGGGCACTGATTTTTTTCTTACTGACCTTTAAGAGCACGGGGCAGTCCTTCTAATGACTGGACTTAGCTGGTACAGCTTTCCAGGTCCCATTAGCTGATATAGGCAGGATCCAGAGGGGCAGAAGCAGATGATGACTGTAGCTTTTTCTCATGCTGAGGTGTTGGGAGAGGTGGAGTCACCCCCTGAAACTTCCTGGTAAATCCTCACCTGGCTAGAGGAGGCGAGGGCAGTGCAGCGTCTCAGTAGGGCTGCACGTACCCAGAGGCTGCTTCAGGCTGGGGTGACTGGTTCCAGGGCAGAACCGACTTCCATGCTTCAGCACCTGCATGGTGAGTGCAAGGCTAGGGCGGGCGCGCTGTTCAGCGGTGTTGGAGAAGATGAGGTTTTGTAGGAAGTGGAAGTTTTGTGGAGGAGTGCTGCCTCTTTGCTTGGGCTTCGGAGGAGGCGGGCTGTAAGTTGCAGTGTGGCTGCGAGGGAGGTGAGCCGTGGGCTGGCCACAGGGCTGTTCCTGGGGATGGTCCAGAAGGCTGTATGTCAGCACTTGAGTTTCCAATTTTTAAGAAATATTTTGCCTCCTTTTAGTTCTGTTCTCTTGAAAGTCATAGCTGGTGTAGAATTGAAGTCGCCTTGTATTTGGGTTACTATGGCAAGTCCTGTAAGTCTGCATCTAATTGTGAATTAGCATTTTCTCTGTAGTCTGGGGTTTTTTTTCTGTGCACAGCAGTGCGATTAAGAAATAGGTGCAGTTACTAATTCAAAGGTACAATTTATGGTGAAAGGAAAAATGCAATAATACGTTAAGCGTGTCAGGTCTCAGTGGTGTCTGTAAGAATTTGTATGTGGACATGAACAGCATATGAGGGTATATGGATGATACTTTTGTCTTTCTTAGAACTCCTTTGGTGCTGGCTCTATTCAGTGTTTTATAAACATGTAAAACTACACTTGGATTATGGAAAACATAATTCTGAATAGCTTTGTAAAAGGAACAGTAGACCCATTTTTCTGTTGTTTCAGGTTTGACCGTTAGCTTCATCTAGCCATCCTTAGCATTTCTGACAACAAACAGAAACCCCACATGGAGCAGTTTGGTTTTGCTTAGCCAAGCAACTTTTACTGTACCTGGCAGAGCGTGAACTCATGCAGCAAGGTTCTTGATGTTAACGCTCTGTAACTGACTTCGGAGAACAAGCCATGACAACTCTTCAGCCAGAGTATTTTGAGTTTCTCTAGAGTATGTCAGCACAGTAGGCAGCTGTTACCATTTAGCTTTGGCCAGTGACGATGCCAATAGTTAACAGGACATTTTAGGCAAAATGAAAAAAACAGAGGGTGCAGTGCTAAGAAAAAAGCTGTATCAGTCTCATATGTTGTTTGGATACTGTCTCTGTTCTGGGGTTAAAAATATCCGGAAGTATCAATATAGAGTGCAAAGCTGTCAGAATATATTATGAGAAAGACAGGATATTTCTGTTGTCAGTGAGAGCCGCTGGCTTTTGTTATTACAATTGAATAGCATTTCTGCATGATACACAATGTTACTAGTAATTGCTCATCATTCGGGACTGTAGTAAAGGAGTTGCTCCAAGGAACACAGAGTCATCGTCCATCACAGTGTACTTGATAATAAAGACGTGTTGACCTAAAGGAAAACGCTTTCCTTATATGCTGACGTTTTACTTCTGAAAACTGCTTTTAGAAAAAGATGTCAGCTTATTTACTGATGTTTTAATAGATATTTGGTGTGTCAGTCCAGTTTTATGGCTCCTTTTGGCAACTAGCACAGCTCAGTTGCTTCTGTATATGATCTGTGACCTTGATGCAGGCAGCAGAGTGAATTACTGCTCTCTGATATTTTTGCCTGGTTTAATACAACATATTCTGCGTTTGGATAATAATCTCCGTAATGGTAAATGCTTTTAATTAATTTCCTTATTTTAAAATGTCATTAACGTAACATTTTCCCTGAAAGACTAACATGATGCTTGTCCTAGAAAGCCTTATGCTCTTTCAGCATTTATCCATATGGATGCCGTATTCTAGCTGTGTCTGTCTGGTGTGTGGAAGCTTGGACATTTTTTACCCAGCAGTATTTGCTGGGAGCTTCCCTTAATGAGTAGAACAGCCCAGACCAGCAGCTCTTCTCGCCACCCCCATCCTTTCCATCAGCAGCTCAGCTAGCAAATTCTTTTTTTTTATTGTAAGCAGAGAGCTCGTGAGACTGCTTTAGAAAAACGGACAGAGAATTCCGGGAGGAAGGTTTCGAATTTATATATTCTTCCTAAAAAGCATTTTTTTCTAGAGCATGTTCTCATAGTGGTCGGGCCAGAGTTAGCACTTCAATAGCTCCCGCATCTTTTTATTCTAGAAGATGTTACTCTTCGTTAGACGGCACGATTCTTTTCTTCGTACATCCTCCGGCCAGTCAGCGACTCCTGTAGAGCAGAACAGGAGGGAAGGCGTTCTTCTCATCATATTCAGTCTAATACTTCTTTCACTGTAGGAGGAAAGAGGAACTGCTAGAGACCCAGCATAGATACGTATAAGCAAATTCGGTTGTCACTGTACGTCTGTAGCAGCCATACAGGCTGGCCCTTTCTGCTTGGTCTCATATTAGTAATTCATGGCAGCTGGCTCTGCTTTTTTGGTGTCAGTATCACCATCGTCTTCTGGCACACTCTTTGCTGCTGTATACAGAGAAGACCCTGTATATTGACATTAACGACTGTGTGGTGGTGTCGTCGAAAAAGGTACTGCTTAGCTACCCTCTGTCGACTCAGGCTGCCTTCACAGCTTCTGTGGATACGTACCTGCACTACATGTGGGATATTCTTCAAAGGATTTTTCCAGTCTGTCTGGAGGCTGACAAAAGCAGAATCTCACACGCGTGTGCATGCACAGACATATGTATGTATGTGTATTTATATGTATGTACCTATAAGCATACGTACATATATATCTCTCCACCTGTATTGTGCTGGAAATGTGCTGCAACATTCAAATTAAAAGCATTACTTTTATGTGTATTAGGTACATACGATAGGAGAAGCGTCACTGTCTGATAGCTTTTTTTGGCAGAATTCTGAAATCCCGGTTATTGATGGACTGCTTTCAGGTGTTGCCGTTTATACAGTTCAAGAAATCTGCATCTTGCCTCAAGATAAATAGTTATGACATCACTTTAATGTGAAGGTTATGCTGCCTAACACAGTATTCTTACTCTCTGTTTTACAATATAGTTGCAAAGCACAGAAGCCTTCTTTTATAACAGCCTGTGTTAACAGTCTGTAGTAACAGTCCGTCAGTATTGAACTGGTCCAGTAGCTTTTAAATTCTGGGAGTCGGGGATATGCATGCAATATTTTATGTGTTTGTTTGTTTTACGCTCAGCTGAGCTAGATGCTGAACATGCACAGAAGGTTTTGGATATGGAGCACACCCAGCAGATGAAGCTAAAGGAACGTCAGAAGTTCTTTGAAGAAGCCTTCCAGCAGGACATGGAGCAATACCTTTCTACAGGATACTTGCAGATAGCAGAGAGGCGAGGCAAGTTTTAAAATACCTTCCTGTAATCCACAAACTCACAACTTGGGGAACATTGTTGAGGGGTCAGAGTCAGCAACGGTTTTAATGCTTACAGCTGACGCATTGCAGCGCCTAAATTCTTCCTCGGTGGAACTGAAGCTTCAGATAAGCTCTTTAAACAAACTTAGGGTTCCAGGGAAACTCGACAACTTGGAAAATCAATCAGTCAGACTCTCTGCTTGTTGTATGAGGAAATGCAGAGCACTGAAGTATGTCTGGAACAGCACTTTCCTCTGCAGCTGAAGAGTGCATCCATATCTATAAAGATATGGATGGAGGTGGCTGCTTCTGTATGCTGAAGTTGCAAAGCCTGGGATTGTCACCTGCCAGAAGGTGCCTCAGAAAAAATTTAAAAGTGCAGACGAAAGCTCAGTGTTGTATTTCAAAACAGTTCCCAGGTGGTAGCTATTTCCATTGTCTATGTAACATACAGAGTGTGATTAGGACATGGGAGATCAGATTAAGCTCTCTCCTTATGATGAGATGACTCAAGTCTGGCATCTCCCGACTAGTTAAAGCACAAGAATGCCATAGGCTACAGACGCTTCTGTGTGGGAGGTATCCATCTGTTGGGCCGAAACTTTGAGATTGTAGGACCAGAAAGCAAGCACGCAGGAGATTACGTCACTCGTGTGGCAGGAAAAAATTTAGAGATTCTGTCCCTGCTCCAAGGCCAGTTCTGCTGTCATTTGTAATGTCGGAGCAGGGAATACAATCCAAGATTTCCATTTCTCTGCATGAGTGCTATAAACATTCATCTGCAAGATACCCTAGATTGGTTGCTCGGACAGCCTTCTGAGAAGTGGGGTATGTAAGTTTTAAATTCCTTTGGTCTAGGAAGGAATTGAGTTTGGGTCTCCTGCTTTTTATTTTTTTATATATATATATATACACACACACACACCACTTAGGCTAAAAGTGGACATTGTCACTGGCTAGTTAGTGCTGGATACTTGGCTCTCAGAAAGTTAGAACACCTAACTTTCTGAACTTCAGCTTTACAGTATAATGCAGAACCCACATATATCAAAGAAACTGTTTTTATGAAAGATTTGATCCTGCACGTATAGTATATTTGGGAAAAAACCCAGCAAACAAATGATAGGATTTTGTCTCGGTTCACATATGAAGGCGTTTAATAGTGTAACTATTAAGTTCAGATAAACCATTAAACTGTTCATTATAAAGTTTGATGTTAAACCTGCAGCAACTGGACTTAAATCTGACTACCCCTGGACTTACTTGTTCTGTTTGTGTGCTTTATTGTTCAAGGAAGAAGATGCTCATCCAAGTACTAAATTCCCTTGTGAATTGTCAGTATAATATTGACGATAATAAGTAGTTTGCTTGAGTAATTAATAATGTGAAATCCCCATGCTGGGAGAAGATATTGGGTATCAGCCTAGGTTTTACACACTACTGTCATTTACTAGACTGATTGATTGAATGAGGAAGAAGAATGGCTGCTCTCTGTTAACATTAATCCTCATTTCTGAATTTTTGTGTCCCTTTGTGTACTGACATTTAGTGATTGTGTGTTTAAATGTGTGTGTTTTTCTCTAAAAAGACTTCCAGTTGAGAGAATTGGAAAGGAGTGTTACAAAATGGAAAGTTTCGATCTTCGCCCCTGAGCCCCATCCTAGCGTATTTCTGACAATGCTCTTGCTGTAAATGTTGTTGCTAAAAATGTTTTGTTTTACAAAAAGAGTAATGGACATTAGTTTCACAACGAAGATTGCACGGAGTACTCTTGGATTTGCCTGAGATTGCTGCTGAGCAGCTCCTGTGGGTGTGCTCCTTCCATATCTAGTTTAATTATTACTAATGCATACAATTATAGCAGCTCTTGAAGCCTTTATAGGTAAGACCGTCATGTGGCTGACTGTCAGTTTGCTCATTGCACTGTTTTTACTGCAGAACCGATTGGAAGTATGTCTTCCATGGAGGTGAACGTGGACATGCTGGAACAGATGGACCTAATGGACATGTCTGACCAAGAAGCGCTTGATGTCTTTTTAAACTCAGGAGGCGAAGACAATAATATGCTTTCTCCCATGCTGGGTATGATACTAGTAATGACAGCGTGCTTAGAGACAAAGCGGTACATCACCGGAATTGCTCTAATTTGTAATGGATTATGTTATCTCCTAAGACATTGCACTGTACCGAGATTGAGGTTTTTTTCATTAGTGGTTTTCAAAGCATTAACATTTAGTTGCAGTACAAGAGAGCTTGCTGCAAAACGACTCGATACTTCTGGACCGTCTCTTTTTTTTTATCCGGTTACTACAGCTTCACGTTGTATTTGTCACGGTGTGGATAGGTGATGTGTGACATGCTGCTTTCAAGGCGCATTTTCCCCTATATGGAGTTAATCGAGGACATTTTAACAAACATCAACAGGAAGTTTGTGGTAGTTAGGTTTTTATTTTTACCACTGCTTTCTTAGAATTTGTCCAGAATTTTGGCATTTTTGAAGTAAATTTGGACCAGTTGTATAGTGCAAGATCCTCAGTGAGAGATATTCAGAGACATGGTTCAACATAGCAGTTCATACACGTAAAACATGACAGTGTTCTGGAAGCTTCTAAATAGTGATTCTGCTACTGCAGCTCTTTCACGTAGCCTTCTTACTGCTAGTAATGGTAGCTAAATTGGATTAAATTAATCTTAATCCAAAATTTTGTTTACGTGTTCTGATGAACAAAACCAGACTTACGTTTTGGCAAGTTGCAGCATGATGAGGGACCTGCTTAAAGCAGGAGGTTAGTAATACTGGATACTTTATCCATGAGGGAAGTGTGCGTTCTTAATTAAAAACTTACTTCAGTACTAAAACGCCTTTTCGCAGAAGAGCCAAAATAAGTTTTCTTGGGGAAGATGATGAAGCTCCTTTAAATGTACTTAGATTTCTTTTGAAAATAGGGGTTGAAATATTTTTATAAAACTACTTACAGTGAAGAAACAATATGTACTTCAAATTCTATCCTGCATTTTGGGATATGTAAAGAGGAATGTTGTTAATATCCTGGGGTAATCTTCTTCTTCCCTATGTAAATGTGATTATTACCTGCTGTGAACATGAAAAGCTTACAGTAAGTAGTCGAGGCACGCTTGGCTACTAAAGGTTTTCCTGTTTTATTGCAAAAACTAAATTCAGATGGCTGGTTTTGGATAGGCATCCAATTCATGCATTATTAAAGTTGATCAGCGTTTGAGAACGCGAGCCGTTACAGAATCTAGGACTGTTTTCCCCTTGCTGGGTCTTTGGCAGACGCTGGGCCAAGAAGCTTCATGTCTTCACAGCAAACGGTGTAACTGGATTATCTAGGGAAGTGTAGAAACTACTAGGTGTGGTTGGTTTTTCCTAAATAGATGTAAAACTTACTAGCTTTTGGAAAAAAAACCCCTATATATTTTGTGCTGTAATGTAAGTATTACAGTGTGTATGTATGGATAGAGTATATATATATTTATTATATATATGCGCACTACAGCACTGGTACATTATATTACAGTGTATGTTCTAGCACTGTAACGTTAATGCAGAGGTTGGACAGGCTTGCAACAAGACTTAATCCTCTGCAGTTACTACTGCGGCGTTAAGAGTCTTGCGAATCTTACTGTTGTGGTTCCAGAGGATTCATTTCCCTCTGAATTAGAAGGGATTTTTGTGCTTGCTGTAAGGACCTTGCACCCTAGTATCAGGCCAAATATACGATAGTCTTCATTCTCAGAAAAATGAGATGGTTTAAAGGTAACTCTTCATTTTGCTGTCAGTGGAGAACTGGGTTGGTCAGGGCAAGATTTGTTTCACAATTTTCCTGGACACCACAGAATACAGGTAAGTTATTTTAGTAACTGGTAAAAATTAAAATCAGCTCAAGACATTAAAATGTTTTCAAATTTGCCTTGCTATAAACATTGCCAGCTTATGAGCATTGGTTTTGCAACTTTTCATGACAGTAAGTTGAACTGAAAAATGTACTCACCTCTGCCGCTCCAGAAAACTTCTCCTCTGTGTGTGTGTTGTGTAAATTAATCTAACGCATGCTGGTGTGCACAACATAAAGACAGGTGTCTTTTTATCAAAAACATCTTCCTAGTACCGCTTGTGTTCAGTATAAATTCATGTGCTACCCACGGAAGCAACTCAGTAGACCTGCTAGACGTCCTGGACTGACACAGTCGGCTGGACTGTGCTTTCAGTCCAGGCAGGTTGGTTGGCCGTCAGAGTTGCGAATGTTGTACCAGATGTTTATCAACTTGTCCTTAAACTGGAGTCCTGCTGAGGGCACACTTCCCCCTGGAGTTCCTGGGCCCCAGAGAGGCGAAGACAATGTCACATAGAGGGCTGCTTGCTGTCCAAGTTCAGGTCCAGAATTTAAGATTGCAGCTACTTAGGGCAAGAAATGTGCCTGAGCTAGTGTGTCGAGTACAACAAGCTTCTGCTGCCTCCAGATGCTGGTACGACTGTTTTCTTGATAAATTTTACTCAGATACTTGGTAAGACGATGGGGACCAGTCATAGGGCAGTGTAGCGAGAACGACTCCGCAAACAGCCTCGGCAGAGGTAAGGCGTAGTGATCAGCTCATTTCCGTCCGACCCTCTTGAAACCTTTTTATATAAAATCCCACAGGATTTTTAAGAGTATTTTCTCACTAAGGTTACGCAGTGCTGAAGCTGGGTGCCCTGACTATGGAGAAACCCTTGTTAAAAAAAAGGGAAAAAAAAAGGGCTTTATTTGGCAGATGACATAGAAAGAGTGCTTAGATGTCTCCCTGTTTTTCCTTCTTATTTACTGCCAGGCAGTGTCCAGAGGAGAGGATCTAAGAACTCCCAAACTGCAAGCAAACACCATTACACTGAACTTGCTTAGAAGTCGTCTTTTTGCATAGGATGTGGAGGAAGCGTAGTCTTAAAATCCCATTCCTGTGCACTTGAGCTATGACAGAGCTTTACCAGAGGAATGCTTTCACGCTGTGGGCAAGAATCTGTTTTGCTTCTGCATCTCCTTTTTTAGTCAAAACTGGAGGTTCCTATTATTGCCCGTCTCCCAGATAGTAGTATTTTTTTTTTAATTTCACCCAGTTTTATTTGTGTCGTTCTGTTGGACAGGGTTTGTCTGGAGGATCTCCCTGTGGTCGATGATTCTCAGCACATGCTGACGTCTGAATGGACTTTATCATCAGAGTCAGTTAGGAGGGCTGAGTGGTCTCAGCTAGCAGGCAAACCGGACATCAGCTATGTCTCTTAACAGAGTCAGGCCTTAATACTCCTGCAATCTTACCTGATTTGATCTCAAGCGTTAGCAATACTAGAACGACCGAGAGACGTAACGCACCATCAGAAAGAGATTAAAGCCAGCCTGGGGCTTGTATTTGAGATCAACTTCAGAAAAGCCAAAAGGCAGCTTTGTGTGTTGGGAGGGGTTTTTAATGGTGTGTTTGCAAAAGGAGCAAAACAGCCTGAATGCAACTCATGAACCAACGCTGAGCTCAGTTAATACACTGACTTCTCAATTCGCTTGCTGAGCCACAGCTTGATTGTTGTTGTTCTTTCTCCAACTGTAAGGGCCCGACTCCAACACCTACGTGAATGAGATAAGTCTTCAGGTTCCGAGCCAGTCCGAATTACGACAGAAACTGTCTTCACTGTCATCAACCTGTACCGATTCTGCCAGCCAAGATGCAAGTGAAGGAGAGTCTCCAGTTATTCAGTCTGACGAAGAGGAAGTTCAAGTGGACACTGCTCTTGCTGCCGTAACTGAAAGAAAGGGTGCTTCAGATGTTAGTGATGAAAGTGACTCTCAAACTATTTGAATCTTAAAACCATATCCTTTAAGAATGACTTCTGAATGAATGAACACGTGAATGAAGAGCTTGCCTGTGTAACCATTTGCTAACCGAGCGTAACAGCCAGACCTTTTTACTTAGTAATACCGCCTTTTTACAAAATTGCCAGTCATGTGGAGGTTGGTTTTTAAAAAAAAAAAAAGAAAAAAATGCCTAAAGCACACACACTTTAACAGCCGACTCGGGGCCCAGGGGAGCAGTAAAACTGTTGTATATACTATGTATAAGAGAATTAAAGGGGGAAGATACAAGTTACTTTGACCGCTAACCTTTAAATGGCTGATTGGAAATGCTTAGACTTGATGTGTAATACTGAACCCAAATTGTTCCTTGCATGTTTTCAGCTGCTGCAACTGAAGATTTAGGATCCAAACCAAAATGAAAAGTTATTTTCTACTCTCTACTACCGACTGTCTGCCTACTGCCTTTGTCTACTAATGCAGCAGTGTCTACTCTCACACTTCTTATTCAGGACCAACAATCATAGGTGTTAAGGAAAAAGAAAGAAACTGAAAAGGAGGAGAGACGCGTATTGAAATGTTAGACTCCTCGTGGAGCAGGTATCTTAGCATTGTATAAACTCACTCCTCTTGCGAGATTATAAAATAAAGTATTTCTATCCCAACCATGTCTTTTACTTGATTACCCAAATATTTTATCCATGCCAGCGAACAGAGGAGGCTAATTCAGAAAAAAAATGGTTATTTATAAGGGGCACCAGTGTAATTTAACCTTTCCATAGTAGCATGTTTGACTACACTGATGCAAGCCAGCAGTGTAAGGGAAATAAACCCGAATGAATTATAGATTAAGTGGGTACATTTTATAAACCTTAGGACCTATAGTCGTCATCATCTTACCGCCATTTTTTTCTGCAGTCATTTTTCTCTCCTAACTTGAGGTCTGAACATGTCTAACACCTGTTTCTTGTCAAGTCTCACGCTCTGTTTGCAGGGATCTGCTCTCCTTTGGGAAGGCTCCTGGCTTCTGCTCCTCATGCACGGAGGGAAGGAAGGTAATCAGAAACAGCGTAAGTAAAAGGATGAGCTGCCACGTAGATCCCTTCCAAAGACCTGCCCTGACAAAGCTAATGGTTGGGAATGAGGCATCTCCTGCTGCTCGCCAGCTGGGAGGTGGCCAGTTTCCTTAAGGATTCACTCTATCTCCTGTTACCTGACAAAGTGTTTCCTGACCCCGCTCTGGGCAACGAAAGCTAGAAGCTCGCTACCTACAATTAGATATCTACTATTTAACAAGGCATCTGTTGAAAGAAATTTGTCTTGAAGGAGCTTACTTTACTCACTCACTTTCCAGAAGACAGACAAAATGTCCAAAAAAAGTTTTGTTTTTTTTATTAAACCTCGTAGTACAAACCTGGAAAGTAAACAAAAAACTGGCAATAAACAACATGAAGTCTTTCCTTACAAGGAAAGAGAGCAGAGCAGCGCTAATAAATTAAATGTCAAACTGTAAGCCATAGTCAGAAGTTTACTGTCAAGAGGGAAAAGTACACAGCAAGGCCATAAAAACCAGACAACCACATTTGAAAACACTTGACTCTGTTTATGTTATTGTTAAATATTCCAAAACAGTTCAGTCTTCTGCAACAACAACCAACAAATCGTATTATAGGACTTTCCTGACAGTCACCACTGGCAAGCTCAGTGCAATATGGGTAGCTACGGTATTGTTGAATTCAATTACGAAACAAAACAGTTTGTGAAAACATTTTCCCTTTTTTATTCCACACATACTGTACACACAACCAGAAAAGGGCAACAGCTACTCCATTATTATTTTTTGTTGTTGTTCAGTGATGTAAGCAGCACTTATAAATGTTACAAGAAAAACCCTGTAAGCATCCAATCCAACCGATGAAGAAAGTGAAACGTAAGGCTTTTCTTCATCTTGTCTCTTCGCCATCCCTCCCCCCACCCCAAGAAAAGGCTCAAGTATTTAAAAAAATTTACAGGCATATGTACAAAAGGTGTGATTTTTTTTTTTTGTTACAACATGAAGAGAAAAAATAGACAAGATGAAAGCAAATGCATCTTCACATTCAAAAGAAATATGCAGACCTGCTAGTGGCTCTAAACGTGATCATATAATGAAAGAAATTCAAAACAAAAATTAATGCTTGACTGTGTAAAGGTGTGAAAAACAGCAGTGGAATGGAAATGGAATGTTAGAAAGATTGCACGTCTATGACAAAAGAAGCACTTATGGCTTCAATCACTTTTTTTTTTTTTTTTTTTTTTTTTTTTTTTTAAAGGATGCTATTGAAGGGTTTTTGATAAAGTAGCCAACAGCACCAAAAAATAACAGAATGGATTTCCTAATGAAATCAGGCACAGTTTTCCCTCACGTGACTCCTCAAGGCAGGCAGTCTTTTTTCCTCCTTTTTTTTTTTTTTTTTTTTTAAGTTTTTATTTCTCCCCCTCAAAACAGATGCATAGTGATGTGCTGGTAAAAGAGAACATACTCCAAATCTCCTCCTTTTGCCTACAGTTAGGAAACAAAGTCCATCTTCAGCTGCCATAACCTCCCAAAGAAAGTGTGTATTCTCCAATTTAAAAAATTACAAAACTCATCTTGCCGTGACAGAATAAAAGACAGCCAAAGTAAAGCAATTTCTTTCAAGTTTTTGTCTCCTATCCCTTTTCTCTCTAGAAAAATCTGCTCACATGACTGGAGAACAAATTAGAAAACACATCAAACTTTAACCTATTCAAAAAATGGGTTAAAAGCCTTTTTTCAGTTACCAAAAAGGCTTTTTATTTTTTTCAGCCATAGGGACAATACAAATTAATATTTTATCAGCCCCTTGCCGGTTTTAAAACAGTGAACATACGGCAGTTTAAAAAAATCAGACTGCTGTATCTATCTATTCTAAGTACAAAAAAAAATTCAACAGTTTAATGCTAAAACAAAATTAGTTCTCTAAAACCAGAAGAAAATCTTCTTTAGAGCTAGTGCAAAGACAGCTTGTATTCTACAGCAAGTACTCCAAACTATGGTATAATAATTACAAAAAATATATATAAATTGACAAAATGAGAGTGTTGGCATCTTCAGGATTAACTTGAAGCACTTTTGGATGAACTGGAGGATGAAAGCCTAGATGATGGCACGTCAACTGTAGCTCTCTTACGAGGTCCTCTTTTTGGTGTAGGCTTGCTGATACAGTTCTCAATGCTGCCATTTTTACCAGATACTTTTCCACAGATTTGATTGACTAGACTGATTATTTGTTCCTGTTCAGGAAGTGGGAAAAACAAAACACAAATTAGCATCTGCTCTTTCTCCAGTCACTTCTGGTGGACGGAGATGTAGGGCTGCCTTTTTGACTGAAAGCACTTAACTGGGGGAGGCGGGGGGGGGGGGGGGATACATTCACAAACTACGCAGAAGCTTGGCTCAGATACTACTTATTCACAACCAGGAGTTCTGGAAAAGGTACTGTGTAGTCATCCAAATACTGCCCTTGCTGAAGCTCCCCCCCTCCAAACTTAGAGACGGTAATCAGCAGAACTAGAAATGTCTGAGCACTGGCCACTAAGCAAGAATAAAGAAGCCGGGCTGCAAGGTTACTTCACTGGGGTCCAAAATGTTCTTCAGGTACCATTTAAAACCTGCTGCTGAGCAGAGTTATAAATGCCATAAATGTAAATCCACAGTAACAGTGCTTATAACGTACTATTTACTAAATATTTCTTTAAAATTTAAGAAGATTCCACTTCTTCCTTGTGACATTGCTGTCATTGGTTACGGGATGCTACTTCCATTTAATGCTTTTTAGGATCTCTGGGTGTCCAGGTGCTCTGAGCCCATGCACAGAGAAAGCCGGCTTGCTGCCACGCAGAAAAAGGGCTACAGGTCCGTGGCACCACGAGGAGCAAGAGACAGGAGCCCTTGAACTGCAAATCAAAGTGTCTTGGCTACAACGCCACTCCTAATTCCATCACACTCAGGGATTCGATGAAGTTGGGGCGGGGGAGGGAGATTTTTCTGAACTGGCTGTCCCATCCTACTAAGAATGCTGAGAAGTTATTTTTGTGCAAAGTTGAAACAGCCTCTTAATTAAGTCTACCTAACAGTTAAATAGATTTAACAAATGGCATTTGACAGGCAGGTTCTCTCTCTCCCCATTCACAGCCCTCAAAATAAATTCTGTAATAAGAACCAGGCATGCAGTTAGTATCTTTCAGAAATGTAGAAACTTTGTGACAGTTTTTTACATTTGAAAAAAATCATCATCATCGTTATCCAGTACTGAAGGAGAGGTTTTTCTTGCCTTTCCCAACGCAGCCTAAAATATCTACTTTGTACTTACAAAACCTAGCAAAAATCGTTATCGTATGTGATTCTGCTGGAAAAAAAAAGTGGCTTTGAAAATCAGAACAGAATTAACAGATCTGTGAAAACACAGGCTGTAAGGGACTGAATCATCTCAAGAATAAGAGAAATACATTAAAATTTCTGAATAACTTCCTGAAACTCTTTGGTGTTTATCGCATTACAAAGGCAGTTTCACTGTTGTCCGGGCTTCTTAGGTTGTACTTGTTTCTATCTACAGTACCTGATACCAGAACAGGGTCTACAATTAAAAATGAACAAAGCCGCAAGGGCATGATCTGCCCCAGATTACTTTGACCTTTTGCGTTTTTTCCCCATACCGCTATGCGCATACATCAGAAACTGCTGACAAGCCCGTTGCAAACAGCTTCTTGTACCAGCACTGATCTCCAAGAGCTGATTTTGCAATTTCTCCTACTGCTTCGCTATCCACAGCTCAGGCTAACAGTGAAATGCTCCCCCACTCTCTCTCTATTCCCCCCCCATCCCCTCACACACACTGGCTGTCCACAAACGGAGCTAACTAGACAGGTAGAGAGGCATTACTTGACTGTACTGCGTGTAGCATTAGCCCAGAACCCGGGCACAGTCCTAAATCACCAACTTGAGTTCTGTGATTATTCATCGTCACATTGAGCCATTCAGCCATTACTGGACCTCTCATCTGCAAGTACTCTACAAGTTTGCCTTAATGAAGGTTCAGGCTGGACTGGAGTAAGTCAGCGTGAACTTTCAGTTACCAAGAGAGAGAAGTTATCCTAAAGCACAGAAGTTATCATAAATTAACCGGTCAAAGCATAGGCTCGCTTTCAACAGCGTCCCAAAGCAGTAAATGGCTTCTCTGTTCTGTAACACATAGTCGTGCAGTTTATGCTTCAGGTTACATCTTTGTAATCATGTTTCTCTCTATTTCTTTTACTTAGCTCATAATAAAGCGCCTTCTTCCCACACCAAAAAAAACCCCAGAAACCAAACAGCAAAGCACAGTCTCCTGAGGTCTCGGTATGACAAAGGCAGAGCTAAGTCTAGTCCCAAGTTTTCAGTATCAAAGCTCACCAGCATCACAAAGCTGTATCATACAGACCTCATCATAACGGTACATCATTTTCAGTCCCCGACAAGACTTCTGTTTTTCCACATGCCGCAGGGCACACTCCAAGCAGAAGACAACATTTTCATTCTCCTGTACAACCTATAAAAATGCAGAGGCGGGGGGGCGGGAGGGGGAGAAGTGCAGTAAGCTCCAAATTGTAGCCATGTTACACACACAGTATTTCCCATTGCAACGTGTGAATTATTAAACCTGTATTTTACTACAAGTTAGTGGAAGGAGGCATAAACAAGAAGCATTACACATTGTGAAATGATTCAGAATGTGTAAGAAGAAGAAAGTACATATCCCTTTTTGAGTGCTCATGTTGGCAAATACATACAATTTAAAAAAACCCCACCAATAGCAATGAAGGCCAAATCCAAATAATGATATATGCATAAAACTTTATTGGTATCTAGTACGTAACCTAAAGATTTCCTGAGAGCAACTGTTTCCCATTGTGGGAATGGGAATCCCCAAATTGCCGTCTTGAATAAGGATAAAATCAGAAGCTTAGCCACATGATTCCTCAGCTACTGTCTCATTCAGCAGAGGTCATGTTTGCTCAGCGGGCTACCTGCCAAGCCTACGCATTCAGCTTGGAATTTGACAACCAAGTTGATTTTTTGTCCCTTATTACTGTTAAGAGCGACAAGGAAAAATCCTTCCCTCGATTACACTCACTCCAGAGCAAACGGACCAGAATTAAGAGGTTTTGGCTGGTTAGTTTTTGAAACAAACTCATTTTGAAGTTACTTCAAACTAGTGCTGCTTAAACATGTCTTAGCTGCTCAGCAGTCTTAAGACATGTATAAACTGAGTATATTCTATCCTAGGGAGGGAAACAGCTACATCTTGTTATTTAACAGTTCCATTGTATTGCCATCGAAAGCCTAACATTTATAACCAAAAAAGCCCAAAAGATGACAGAAAAAAGGACTGAATGTGGACTCACACATACTGTATTATGTATATTTAAATACCTGATCTTGGAATTAGGTGGTACATAGGGTTGTGGGAGGGGCTTTTGGTATACTTAATGAAATTGCTGTATTTCTAGGTGTTCTGCATAGAGCTAAAAACCTGAAGGTGTCACCACAGTGATTAGCACACCTTCAAAAGCCAGTAGGCAGCTACTTCTGAAAAGAGAAAGAGAAAGTTTATGGGCATGACTGCACTTTTTGAACAGGCAGGTTGGCAAACAGCATCTTAGCTTGATAGATAGGATACATCTACCCTGCAGTTTGGCTTGCAGGGAAATTGTCGCAGCACAGGCGGTAGCTGCACGCCTGGGACTTGGGGCGTGTATTTTGAGTCGCTAGCTCATCCCGAGAACTGTTCTGCCATGACTAACTACTACGGGCAACCTGCAGGGATCTTTGTTACCCCTCCCAGTGCAATGCAGACATGCTCATGGGTGTCCAAGAGCGGCTGAGTGACTAGTTTATCCCTTCCTTTTTGGGGGAGGGAAGCTAGCTGACACTAACCGTTGTCTTCTGTCATCACCACTGCCCAAGGCGATAAACGTTCTGACACAAACCAAATCAACATCTCTGTGTCTTGCGTGGAGTGCATGTGATGACTCTAGTCATGTGCTGTCTCTCAAATGCTTATAGTCCATTACAGTACGTTAGAACAGGGGGGACGGTACCCCCGCGGTGGCAAAGGATTTTACTCACCATGGAAAGATAGCACAGGTGCTGACAAATCTGACATCTCCTCTCTGACGTTTCTAACTGCAACCACTTTCGAGGCTTTTTCTTTCCATCCATCCCCGTGCTGCTGCTGTCGTGGCTGCCATAGCGCGCTGAAGAATGGAGACCTGCCTCATAAAGCTGCCGCCGCTGCCTCAGCTCCGTGTCCCTGTGAACGTTTTAATGCAATTAGACATTGGCATCGCCTCATACCACCACAAAGCCATGTACAATCACCCTTTTACCACAATCATCACTGAAACCTTAGCTCCACACAGCAAAGCCCTGAGTGTTGTTGGAGGTTGGTGCCATTCCCTAC
>NW_008825071.1:7092389-7107689 GCF_000699105.1 Pygoscelis adeliae
AGCACCACAGAAACGCTGCCTAATTGCGAAAGCTATCTCCGGATTTTAACAGCGACCACTGTATCAAGCCAGTGGTTCTCAAACTGCTCCACAGAGAACTGGGGACTGCTGAGTACTTCCTGGAGGTCGATGGTTGCTCGGGGCCATGTGGAGAGTCGGGAGATGTGGCTAACATGACTGTCATTCCTGAAGTTGCCAAAAGCCACCTTGAGGAGGAGGAGCCGTTGCTGTCAGGAGTAACATAGCCACCTTCATCAGGAGGCAGAGATGAACCAAGGACCTGCTGCCGTGAGGTGCTTCAGGCAGGAAAGGGGGAGCAGGGCAAGTGATTGTGCCAAAAGACGAAGATCTTGCTGTACACCCAGGGGAAAAAGAAGGAGATGTCAATTAAGAGCAAAGACTAAGCCCTCTAGCCGCCCTTCACCCACGGCGTCCGCAAGGTGGACAATACTTCCTATGCTGAACTATACAGCATTAGGAGAGCAGGTCGAGTTGGAGCCGAGCGGAAGACAGCAAGTGTGGAGCGAGCTGAGCAGATGGAAGGGGAGAATAAAAAAGCTCACCACCAGACACAGCTGAAGATGGGTGGAGAGCCAAGCTAAGCAAATGGCATGGGCAAACTGAGCAACCAAGGCAGATCAGGAGAGGAGGCAGCAAAAGACACAGAACAAACAAGCAAAACAAAACAAAGGAAAAAAAAATATGGTACAGTGTTCCACTTTGGTTGGGTTTTTCAGGTTTTGTTGTTTGGGATTTTGTTTTACATAAGCAGCCACAGGAAGGACCGATATCCTCCAGAGAATTCCAACCTAAGCATAAGAACAAGTTTGAGAACCACTCTGATAGAGGTCGATGTGATGGTCTAACAGCAAGCACCAACATTTCTGTTTCACCTTTCGCACTTGCAGACTTTTCCTCTTCAAGGAAAAAAAAAAAAAAATGCACTTGGAAGTGATTATTCCCACAGGGGAACCAGCTGCAGGTAAAGCAGTCAGCACACCTCTTTGTATTTCTTTCTGAACACTAAAACAACACATGGGCTGTTTTCCCCTTCAATATGTCACTGGAATTTTTCCAAATGAACATGCTAGTTAGTTAAATACAGTTTGTAGATTCCATTCATCAAAACTTTCTTGACATCTCGAGTACCAGTTGTCACAAACTTGAAAGATAGGTAGCAACTACATGGTAGGGAACAAAAGAGAAGATCATTACACAGGAAGCCAGGCAACATTATATTTTCTTTTTTACCTGTCTTAAGAGAAACCCTAAACATGTTTCCTTAATACTGGAGAGAAAAAGGAGTGTGAAGTTTTTTTTCTTTAAAACGTTCAAGTTCTAATGCAAGATGCGTTAGCACCCATGCATAAGCTGCTCACTTATTCAGTGGTTTAAATCAAGACAACTTTCCCTATACAAAGTACCTTCTACAACTGTCGTATAACAATCTGGATGCTGAAGAGAAGGGTTCCCGGTGCAAAACCCATTACAGGCATGGACTGACAGTGGCTACTCCTGCCAAGAGGTTGAAAAAGCAAAGAAAGGTATTTAACCACTTGGCACCACGTAGCTCACCTAATGCATCAGGAAATCTTGACTCTCAGCATCAAGGATCAACAAAATAGAAACCCAAAGCAAACTGTAGTTTTAATTCTCTGATGGTGCCCAAAGTAGGGAAAACTTAGAGTAAGACATCCTAACCATGGGCACCCTCACATCAGATACAGCCAAGGAAACTGCTTCTTCCACATGTGGCTGTCTTCAAGTATGTTTGCTGGGCTTTTGCTTGGTTAAGTAGGTGAGACATATGTCTGAAATGGTTACTTACGTCATCCACCTCTGGAGTCTGTCAATGAAAACAAAATAGGTACAACAGGCCCCCAATTCGTTACCTGAGCTCTCCAAGAAGTGATGATATCGTACTCAGAGTCGGTCCATTTTCCTTTTTTGCTTCTGCTGTTGCAATCTGATAAAGCAACTTTTCCATTGAAAATGGTTTGGCTATACGTCGTCTCTTCATTTCCTGGGACAGAAATTGCCAAATTAGTTCTTAAGCAAATTCCAAAATAGAAAGTTACGAAGAATGAATTCAACGTAGCAAAAAGTAGCCTTTTAAAACAACCAAAAGTAAGAGCTTTCTCTAGTCCAAATTAAACACATTATTTGCGTTCCTAACTTACATCCAGCACCTAACTTCACACTGAAATAAACACTGATTATAAATCAGTCCTTTCAGGGGAAAGCCAGGTGCCCAAGTGCTTTGCTGAATTGGGTCTTCCTGTTGAAAGGACTATGAAAGAAGGTTTTCTGCACGTGCTTTAGGTGAACCAATGCCACAGAAAAAAACCTCTAAAACCTAAACCAAATGCATGCTACCAGACAGTCACAATCAACTGCTTTCTCAGAGAATACCCTAGTGCCTATCATATCTCAGTTTGGTTTTGTTCCAAGTCGCCAGTAGAGAGCAGAAAAGTACCTGCAATGCATGATGGCGTGTATGCTAAGAAATCGATCTGTATGCTATCTTTTCTTCGTATGTTTTACTGTGAAATTTAATGCAGAGAAAAGCTAGGCAAAGTCTGCATATACAAAGAGAATGAAGCAAAATGCAAATACTCCACCACATTTCGGGTACACCCTTTTTTCAAAAAAAGAAAATTAAACTTCATCAGTGGAAAAGACAAGGACAGGAGAGATGTCAAGAAAATGAGAAAAATAAAAAGAAGGATGCCCAGGCATAGATTAGCTTGCAGTCCGCTGAAGTGGAGGAATCAACAAATGCCTCAAAATTCTCTCCCTAAAAATTCGTTTTTTCCTGTGGAGGCCAAGAGGAGCAACACAATCACTTAAGCTCAGTAATACACTATTGGCACTCTCGGCCATCCAGCAAGATCTAGTCTTCTGACCTGCTTGAAGCCCAGGACTGCTGTTATTTTGCATCTTTTAAAACATCAAAAAGACAACAACTAGCAAAACAGGTAGATGTCAGGGAAAAGAGCTAACAGGCAAAAGAGGGGGTTTCAGTTCTGCTCAGTTTTGCTGTTATCGGTTCCTCTCTCTGTAAGCTTTTAAAGCTATGTCTTTCATTCCTGTCAATACAAACTGACTGATTTTGGTAGCTTAAACACTTTTGATAATTCCTATGTAGGCAAATTCCTTCATTTACTACACAGCTGGGAAAGGTCTAGAGTTTTCTGAAGAGGTATGTTTTGTTTTATATAGAGTCAGACAGTTTTCAAAATGACACTAGCACTGGAGTGTAATGTGAAGGTGCCATTTTGGTTAGGAGTCAAGCCCACCAAATACCTAGTCAGCACAAACAAAAACGAAGATTCATCTTTAACCTTAATTTTTTTCACCCTGTTTTGTAACCCTAATTACATGCTCTTGGTATTTCTTTTTTCAGAACCAATATATCATAAAATTCATCGTTTTTAATAGCACCGATGGCATGTATTGAAGTGATAACTTATATATATACATATATATATATATATATATAAAAATGTATTAGTAAAATCTGCGGACCAGATAGCATTCAAAAGAGGGTCACAGGTAAGAAAAGCGTTCTTCAGAAGGTTCTGCTAGAGCCTGCCTGGGCTCAGAACAGCTGTACTTTTAGGAGTGGGATGAGAAGTTTTGTTGCACGTTAGATTTGCTTTGCACGTTGTCCAAGGCTGCATAAGAACAGCCACTCCAAGCCAGATCAAAAGCCCGCACAGGCAACACACGCAGCCAGGATAAAAGGCCACAGTGGGTGGCTAGAGAAAAAACCGAGGTACGCTCCTGCTGGCTGGCAGCTCAGTGACCTCCTGAGCCCGAGACGGGTCTGTGCTGCGTTTAAGCACAACTCACTGGATCTGTGCATTTATCTGAATTTCTGAATCCATGTACGTTTTTCTCTTCAATACAGTACTGAAATACACAGATAAGTATTTTAAAACAGACTTTTGTTTGCTTTTGACCTACTGCCTAATCATTTCTTTTAATGACACGTTTTTCAATGTTATGAGAGACAGTGAACATTCATATTATAATTATCATCACCCTGCCACTTGTGAGCCGATCTTACTATCGTATACATATCTCGGTCATTAATTTTCCAGGCTGAGTAGTCCTCTTATATTTAATGCAGAGGCTAATTCATACCTTTAATCATTAATCTCTGCTGTACTTTCTCTAGTTCCTCTATATTCCTTTTGCAATCAGGGACTCAGAATTGCACAAGTATTCAAGCCATGGCCATACCAAGAGCCTACGCAGTGCCACAGCAATGTTTCTGCTTTGTTCTCTAGTCTCTCCTTGCAATTCCTAACGTTCAAGATATTTTTTCAAACCTCTCCGGAGCCCTTGGCTGGCAGCTCCATAGGAATCCAAAGACCTCTTTTCTCAGTAGCAAGAGCTCGTTCAGAGCCCATCGCTGTGTCTGTCAAATTAGGATTAATTTTTGCTCCCGAGTCATTTAAGATTTATCAACCCATTTTCTCACTCAGATCACTCAGTATCATGAAATCTTTCTGTAACACCTCATAGCTTTAATTTTTGCTGTCATTACCATTAATATCCTCAGTATAAAGGATTCGTTTTGCTATTCACTTCCCTTTCTAGGTTATTTACGGGTATGTTGAACTGTACTGTTCTTAGTACAAGTTCCTGAGGAACACAGAAAGAGACCTCCCTCCGTGATAAAAACTGACCATTTGCTCCCATCCTCTGCTTCTCTTTAAATCAGTTTTTGGTGCGTGAACTTTCCCCCTCAACCCATGGCAGGTTAATTTCTTTAAGAGCCTTTTCTGAGGGACCTCGGCAAAAGTCTCCCAGAAATACTCACAGACTCTGTCAGCTGGATCTTTTTGGCCATACGTCCTTCCAAAAGTTTCAAGGCCTGGGGGCCATGACCTCGCTGCAAAAGCCATGTTGATTAGCTCAGTCTCATTGTTTTCTACGTTTATTTTTTCTTTTGGCCTTTAGCAAGTTGTTCTTCGAAATCTCTTTTTGGTCTGCGTTTGTGTGTATTTGCATGCATCTTGCTTGAGTGGTTGTTTTATTTGCATTTTCATCTTCTGGACACAGAAAGGATTTTTTGGTCTCATTTCAAACAGACTCCTTTCTCCTGGTGTTTAGCCATGCAAAGTTTAATGGGGGTTTGCCTTTTGAAATATTTTTTTTGCTAGACAACGTGCATGTGTTGTGAGCCTCTAACATGGCATCTTTAAACAATTCCTATGCTGCATGCAAACACTTAACCCTTCTTTCTGCATTCTCAATTTAACAAGCTTCCTTGGTATTATGCGAGGACATCTTTTGAAATGAAACACCACAGTAGTGGATATTTTGCATTTTACTGCTCTTTCAAGTTTCTTAATCTCTGCTCACCATCACAGCGCAGCTGCTTGATAGGCTCCACCTACTGCTGAGAAGTGAGACGACAGTTTCTTCTTGTGTGGATTTCCTGACTAGCTGCTCCCTGAAACCACTTCGGTTCTGGCATCACACACCAACACAACCACTATCCTAGCAAGGGGGAGGAGACCAGCATTGCCCATTATCATCGTATGTCCTGTCCTCGCAGGTTCTCTCATCTCGTTTAGTGTAACACAGGCTACGTCTACACACCATCCAGTATGGCGAAGCAGGAGTAGATGTGCAGTGCGATACAGTTGATGCTGAGGACCCAAACATCCACAGGACGTGTGTGTGCAAAGCCGATGGCTTTACTTCAGAGCAGTCTAGCCTGGTCCTGTGGCCACACCACCACCAGTGTTTGGAGAACATCAGGTGCACTCCTGGAGCGCCTCTTCCCATTTGGTTTCGTCTCAAAGCAACCCAGTCTGCTTAGCCTAAGACAGCTCTGTGATAAGAACCAAGGAATGGTAACTGTGCGGCATTTTAAAGGCACGTTCCTCACCCAAATTAAAACTTGGGGGGGATACATATAAAGCCCCTGCCAGCATCTTGGCTGGATAGTCAGGAGCACAGTGCTAATACCATGCTTTTCCTCTTTAGGATGGGAAGATCAGTGCACAGGGATTCTGTCACTGGTGACAGTTAAACCTGGCTTATTTGATCGTAAGCTCTCTTCTGTGTGCAGCAGCGCTGCTCCAACTGGATGACTAACTCCATCTTTCCTATGTACTTCTTCCTCTTGTATTACGGTACCGGCTGAGTCTCTTCTTTCCACCAAGTTTCTGGTTGGCCCTATACCAGCAAAGCCCTCCTTTAAAACCAGACATCCCTTCTTATTTCCAAACCTCTAGACCAGAGTGCATTCATTTAGTCCAATATTCAGTTTTCCTGTACCCTAAATGAGTTTTACTGACTTTGCCCAATGCCTTATTTGAGGATATGGAGTTACCCCTTTGCCATTCCAAACACAAACTCTTCCACCACACATGTAAACCTTCTCCTCATCCTTAGTTTAAAATTTCAAGGGCTCTTAGGGTGTTTTTCAAAAGCCAGCAACCTGGTTCCACGTGTGGTTCAGGTGAAACCAGGCTTTATACAAACGCCTTTATTCCAACAATTATCCCCACTCCTTATAAACTGAAATCAATACAATTTCAGATGCAGAATTTCATTTTTCCATATATTAAAGGAGATTGAGCAGTTATTCAATACATGAAATGAAACAACATTGTTTAGTAATATAAAGAGAGTCACTATAAAAAAATCAGGTCACAGTATCACAGAATGAAAACAAAATTAATGTATCAAACAGCTGAAAACTGTCAATATTGCTGTTGAGAACGGACAGACAGGAAGGTACAGTTGTTTGTCAGAGAGTTCATGAACAGTCCAAAAGGGGAATCTTGCTCCTTACACAGAACTTCTCACAACCTCTGAAAAGCACAATCCCAGCCAGCCTTTGAAAATGGCAAAGTGCCTTGTCAAAGTGAAGGAACCAAGGAAGAATTTCCAAAATTTAAGGGAGTTAAGAACATAGGATAGTTTGAGGAAAGAAGAGGGGGAAGGGAAAAAAAGAAGGAAAATAACACTGCAGTAGGTGTTTCCAGAGTTATTTTGATATAAGTGCATATCTGTGGTTCTTGTAAAGTTTGTGAGAGCTGTCACTTCACTTTCCAAGGTAGGTTATCACAGATTGGAAACTGTTGGATTTTCAGTCAGCTTATATTTACCCAGTGCAAAGCTCTTAAAAATTAATCAAAAGAAACTGTTCTTCAGAATTTGAGGCACCAAGAAGAGCTTTTTAATTGCTGCATAGTGATTTCTGTCTCTTACAGGAGTGGCATTTTCACAATATCAAACAAGTGTTCAGTAGAGCAATAAATACAGCATATGGAGTTAATATAATTGTGTACCTCCAGACAGAAAAGGTTAGCTCAGGAATCTTACTCCTTACCTACACATATATACAATTCCCACCTTCCCCCCAAATAAATCTGTAATAAAATAACCTTTTATTTCAAACTAAGTTAATATACAGTTAGTATAACCAGGCTGGAAGAATTCCATTAACCCTAAAGAACCAAAACCTAACTGTGGACATATTACATTTAATTACTTACTAACCACTTGGTCTGAAGTTGTACATGATAATTTACTAGTGGCTTAGCTATAAAACATTATACCAAAATAGCATCTGTAACCCATAGTGTATTTGAGGAGGTTGGGAACACAATTAGTGACATATATTATTTGCCCAAGAACAGAGAACTGTAGCCAAAATCATGATGACTGGGCAATTCACCTGTTTGTTTCTGCAGACAACCTTCCTCAGTTGTGTGAAAAGGGAATGGGAAGTTTGTTTTATTTACAGCTTAGTATTGGATGGGCTGGTCAGTGAACCTAAGGATTTTCAAGTCGATTAAAATTGAAATTGCCCTGATCAACAGCTTTTCCTGAATGAAGGGGCAGAGAAAGACAAGCAATACAGCTGCGAGTATTAATTGACTCTGCCTATCATAGGAGCTAACAAGCACAGTTATTCAGATATTTGCACCTGAGATTCTAATGGTTCTAGAAAACATCACTTAAAAAAAATTGGTAAGCATAATATAATATATTATCATTAGCTCTGAAGGGATTTTTGAAAAGCTTCCTCACAAACTGGTCTGCAGGCAGAACAATCTTCTGAATTTTTCAAATATACAGAAGTTTTTAGCTATCAATTATTACCTCTGTTGCTTTTCTGAAAACACTGCATCGTCCTATGCCTTGCAGAACTTTTTTTCCTTTTTTTATTTAATAGTCCACAAAAATAGACGTACTTGTACTAGTCTCACAATACTGGAATGTCTGGTTTGCTGTCGTTTTAGATGGCAGGGCCGTGAATCCACTTTAACTCCTTTTCTCAACTTACCTTGGCTGTTTTAAACCCCATACTTGTCCACTGGGTGGTAGCAAAGTGCACTGTTTCAGAAACACTATAGCCACAACACACTTTAGACACAAAGGATCCAGGAAAACAGACAACAAACTGCCCGCTCTGCTGTACAGTACGGTGCACCCTGATCCCCTCCTTACACAAGATTTCTGGGGAGATCTAGAAAGACATAAAAGCAAAACAAAAGAGAAAAAAATAAAAAAAAAAATCAGAGCTTTCTTCTATGGTTAGATCCCCTTCCTTGCTGGGTACTGCCACATGCTACTTGTTGCGGAGAAAAGCCGTGCTCTGCTAACAGCTCAGCTCTGTTCGCCTTCCCTCTTCCCTTCTGCACATGCTGAAGCTTAGGTGTTTGGAGTGAAAATTACAGAAGTGGCTCTTTTGAAACCAACAGTTTAAACTTTCACTTGCCAAACAATCTCAAACACAAAAGCCTCAAAACAATACTATCTACTACTACAGAAAGTAACGCAGGCCATTCGGTTTTCCATCGAGATCTTTTCAGCCTTGGCATTGAATCCACCTTGCTACTGCACTTCTGTTAGAGATGTTAACACGGACAGCCGAGGGAGTTGTTTTTGTTGTGGGCTCCCAAATTTATACTTAAATGCATTAAATGGAAATTGTTATCCACAAAATAAACAAGGGAGCCAAAAATACTTTTAAATCCTTTGAAGTATTAGACTTCTCATATCCATGATGGCATCATAAAATGTCAATCATGGCAGATTAATTGATTACAAAACACTCCCTTTGTGAGGTTAAATACATTATGGACAATATTAAAAATGGACATTTATTGCACTGTTACGTTTATTTTTATGTCAACATTTTAATATGTGAGCCTTGTTAGAAAAATGCCCTGTGGGTAAACACTGCAAGTAGAAAGTAGCCAGATTCTAACAACCACCTCTGCATCACTGTAGTGTAAGACAAAACCAAAATAAATCCCCAAACAACCAGCCTTCTGATTAGCCTTGGGTTCTCAAATGGGAATACCTCTCCCAGTGTTAACCTACCATTACATTACTTTCAAGCATTTCCAGCCCTGGAGTGCCATTGGCTTGCAGCAGGGTATGTACCACATCAGCAAGTTTGTTCTCCGCCGCAGCAGGGATGCAAGGAATGCAATACCTGTTGTTTTGTCAGAGGAAAAGAGAAAGATTTACTGTGGAGTAAATAACAGTGCACAGCTACACAGTAACAGGCAATTCAGACCAGGACATTGACTAAAAGAAAGAACTGTGTACACAAAGCAGCCTAAGACCTCTTGCCTTGCTTACTAAACAAATCCCACATCCCTCCTCTCCCTTGCAACAAAAGAAAGACCTAAGAGCAAGCCAAAGCAGCAAGAGAGATTTAAAGCTCTGGGTATATGCCGAGTTGCACATCCTCCTCTCCTTTAGAAGCCAAGGAAGCAGCTGTCCTCTCTATGCTTACTGCCAGCAGTCCTCCCTCCACGGAAGTTACAAGAAATAACGTAGGAGTCTCAGGTCTTAGCTTCACACATCCAGAGAACTGCTATTTTGCTGGATGCAGGGAGGCGATATGGTGACAATTAGCCGCTGCTCTTGCTTGCACCTTGCCAGAAGGGTAATGGCTTATATCCACCCAGGAGATACCTGTTCCCAAGATCTGGTAGTTGGTACCTGACGACTACGAACCGAGCAGCATGGCTTGGTGGGAAACACAGCGCAAATCCTGGGATTCCCAAACCTGCCTTGAGTTGCTGTCACGCTGGGCTTTATCTGTGACATTACTTTATTTGGATTTGTTATGCTCAGACAAATAAAAAACATCTCCAGATTTATCATGACTTATCTCAGTTCACTTTAAGCAGTGAGACCTCAATCTGGAGCCCACCCGTGCTCATGCCAGACACACACACAGATGTTTTTCCAGACTTGGCAACAAGAGAAGAGAAAGAATCTGGAAAGATTTTGGGGAAGAGGTGCAGTTTTCTTGTCATCCATCCAGTCTCTCCACTGATTTCATAAAGTGTTATGCTGGCCTTACAGACCTTGTCAGGATATTTGCTTATAATATGCACTATTAACTCCGTATGCGTCATACAGAGTTATCCTGCTTGATTAGTCTGTAGGAGGCTGTACTTCCCATGATTTGAACATCTTGTTACTGTTCACTGTACTGATGATGACTTTGATTTGTCTTTGTTAATCTTCAAGCCGAGAACCAGAAGAGATGACAATATCTACTCGTACAGCTAACTGTAGCCACAATAGGGGCTCTAATGAGCTGGTTGCCCAGGTGTACATAGACTGACTCCTTACATATATACTGACAAAGATCAGGACCTTGCTAAGAAATCCTAGGGTTATAGAGAGGGGAAGTGGAAGCTCCTCGTCTTGACAAGGATCGAGTCCCAACAGCAATTTTAAATGCATGCTGTGTATCAAATACTTTGCAGTACCTGCACTGCTAACAGTGACAGCTGCAGAACAGCTGCGTGTGTGTAGAGTATTACTCTAGTTACACTATAATAACAGATTTTAGATCTTGGTGATAATATTTTAAATTCAAATCCAGAACATGGCAGAGCCCACTCTTTTCTTTTAGAATCAGAAAATATAGCTGGAACAGCTGAAAGATTCAAGCATGCAGTCCCTCACAAGATGGGCCCAGGAAAAAGCATGGGAAGGATGTGTGAAGAGGATGGGCACCACAGAAGTGCATGTGACTGTCTGACTACTGGCAGGACTGAGGCATATACTGCAACTCCACTCACTCGCAATTCTTCATGTACCTATAAAAATGGGAAGTGAGCAGCCAGCAGAGTCTTCCGAGTGTCTTGGGCAGAACAAGATTTTCTTCTTTTAATGGGCACTGAGGATCCTTCCTGAATAAAAAGGTTAGGACACTGACCTCTGCCCTGCATGAAAATTGAGTGCTCCAAGAGATTAGACAGTGACCTGAGCAATCTACAGGTAAAGACGCACCACTGATTTTAGCACCACAGGGAAGAGAAGAATTCTGGATGCTGGGTGGACTTGGCAAGACAGAGAAGAGCTTTAGTGCCCAGTCGCCTGCTTTGTTATCACTGAAGCAGCCACTGAACGCAATGCTGTCAGGGCTACTCCAGATATTACACCAGACATAGAGTTATTAAATTAATCTTTTCCTCAGTAAAGTTGGGTACTTTATTGCAATATTAAAAGTTGTAATGAGTTAATAATGCATATTAGCCTGACACTTCAGCCTGGCAGCCTTGCCAAAGAATAGCTTTTACAGACAAAGGAGTTTCGCTTCTTTCTTCTTACGAGTTATTCCTGCTTACCACCCATGTTTCATCAAGGCAATTGCTACAAGTACACCTGAAGCTATGTACTTCTATGTATAAGTAAGCCCATCAAGAAAAAGCAAATGGCTTCTTTGGTTTCATTCTTCTTGGCTTGGAAAAACAGAAGGAGTAGCCTTTTCTAAAACTGACTGGCTGCATTCAGGTCTTTTCAATCCCGAAAGGCACATGTTCTGACATGCACAGTACAAAGAGTGGCCTCAGAACTTAATTACGGGATTCCTGAACACGTTCTGTTTGGAATTTACTGTCATTTAAGACTAGATGAATGTCATAAACAGACTCACCTAAGGTTGAGGACAACATAGCTTGCTTAGCAATTGGTTCTGATAGTATATTATTATAAAAGATTACAGACTCCTGATTCACAGAAGAGGGGGAAGAGCCATGAAATGCCCATGACAGAATGTGACAGAAACTCCCAGGTCTGCAGCACAATCCAGTGTTTACCTTTACCCCTTGGTATGATCACATACATTTCTCCAACTTAAAATATTTAGAGAGAGGAGCTCCTGCTTTAATGGTTTCCTCCAAGATTCCAAATCCTTTTTTCTGGGCCATGTGCTTTCCCACTGACAGGTGGGTCAGCACTGCTGACATCAGCACCAGCTGAGAAATACGGGAGTTTAAGGTAAGGGCTGAAGTACACACTTTGCAGGTTAATGGAGAGCAGTTGACACTGCCACTGCCACCACAGGGACTCCTGGATGCAAAGGGGGTCCTGCAGGCCTTCTCCCGTCACACCACACGAGGAGCCAAAGGCTTCCGTAGCTCAGGGTTCAAAAGGGGAACTGCTGAAAGGGAACCAGCTTCTCACCTTTGCAGGGGGGCACCATTTAAACAACTTTTCTTCTCCATTTATTGCATTTTCTCTGATCAAGAAACACAGTTATATTGCTTATCATTCATTGTTCTCACTGGTGATCCTCTTGGGTAGTAACACCAGTATCGCAGGAACCTGGCAGAAAGGCACATGACATGCCAGCAGCACCTGCCTCCTCTAATCCCTCCATCAGCTGTTGTACTTCCATTGCAATCTAACTCCTCATCATCTGTAGTAGTATGTATGCACCCAATTCAGGAAGGATTCACCATGTTCAAAACCATTGATAAGCTGAGTGTTAAGTCTGTTTGCATGAAGTGTCTACAAAATATGAAATGTAGCTAGCAGCTAACTGGTGATGTCCACGTTGAGACACTAGAATGATGTGTGTAACCACTGTAAAAATTATTATCATATGATAATGAAAAAAATTCACATGAGAGAAAATATTAGGGACCTGGTAGATACAGAGTTCAAGATATTTTGCGTAAATAAGAAAGTGGTGCCTATTTAGTCAGAGCATGGATTCAATCATTTCACAAGTGACAATATGGAGCTAGCTTGACATGTGTCCCTCTGCCAGCCTAAGGCAAGTCTACCTGGACTAGCTGTCATTTGGCTTCCACGTCATGAAAACTTTCCGTAGATTAAACCCTATGTCAAGCAGAAACAGTTTATTGCTAGCTATCTCAGAATAGAGCATGGAAGATAAAGTGAAACTTTTCTTCCAGGAAAGGGTGTTTCATCACTTAAGTTTATACTACCTTTTTCCATTAAAACTGTAATCACACACTCTGGACCTTCTAGGTGAGATTCATTCATGCAAAAGGTACTAAACAAGCTGCTGTCAACACCAGCCTACAGACAGCCACTGCGGTGAATGCGAGGAAAACAAAACACAGGAATACCTACCAAATGCAATCAGCACCAGTGTGTAAGTAGTCAATGTATGGAAGGTGATTTTGGTCTCGAGACCAGCATGAGGTAGAAAAGACCATGCCAATATTTAGCCAAGGAATTGTCACTCCTAAAAGAAAAAGATTGAAAATGAGTTTTGAGTGACTGCAGTTTCTAATTAAAAGACAGTTTGAGAGGGCGTTTCAGCTGAAAATCTTGTGCTACCCGCGAGCTGACCCTTAAGTTTTAAGTCTTCCTACCAGAATGAATAATTCACAGAGAATAATTTAACAAATTCAGCATTTTCCACTAACAAAATATCTACCCAGCCAGTTACAGTGCCCTTGAACATATTTGTTTTATAATAGCTGTAAAAAATTTTTATTCTTTAGAGAATTTGCAAATAACCATAATTCAAGCTCAATGCCATTGATCAGAGGAGGTTGCTTCACGTTGTCAAGTGTACGTGTACTTGTAAACAGGTATCCTGTTTCCCAGTTGGTTTGTTCAGGCTCAGTGCCTGCACAGGAGACTGAATTATGCTTTCAGCTAATGTTTCTACGAGTAAATTGCAATGGCACATATGCAGCTGGAGCACTCATGACAATTCATTTAGAAAACTTGTGTGCTGCTTTGCCCAGCGCTACAGACTAGGTTTGCAAGTAAGGAAGTTGCTTGGCTCTGTCCTTCATCACCCTGACACAAAGCAAGAACACTGAGGTACTGGCAACAACAGAAAGGGATACTGCAAGTACAGCTGGTTCCTCCCAGGTACACGGTCTCAACTATTCCTTAATTCTTTACCTACACACCTGTCTTCATACCTTTAAATGCCACCTGCTACATACAATTGTGTGTCTACCTGGTCAGCTGGCGAACAGAGGGGCCAGAAAGAGGGAGAAGACTTTGGTGACTGCACCACCACATTTAGAGGACACTTACACCTGCTGGAGACATAGAAAAGAGACTTGCTTACCAGGCACAGCACCAAGATGTCGCAGGATGGATCCTGTATTATTAGGAAGGACTGTGAGGTTCCACCCATGCCTGTTCAAGGGGTGACACAGAGGCAGACACATGTCAGTGCACGTTCCCAGTGCCAACATCCCCAGTGCCAAGCCGCCCTGCCGGCCTCGCACCCCCTACCTCCACTCAGCACAATGGGGCAGCTGGCATGAGTCGACAAAGTGGGTGGATTTGGTGTTCTTACCTTGAAAATGGTTCAGATTTTCCCACGGGAAAGCCGCTCCCATGAGTGTTGGTATCTACTTTTCCACAATGCACTGCTACATGGCAATCTTTCTGTTCCACTATCCGCCAATATTCTTGCTGCAGTAAGAGAAAGCGGTAATGCATTTTTAATTGACTGAACAAGGTATCTCTCATTAAAATATAAACCCCAGAAATTTACAGGGCTTTCATGACCTCAATGTAATTCAACATAAAACACTGCTTAAAAATAAGAATATAAATACTTAAAAGTAACAATGAATTGGAAAGACAGAGTTTAGATTCTCTTGGCTCCTGTGCTTCAGCACATGACAGATTAAGACTTCTTTCTCTCCCTCAGTTCACCAACACCTTTATTAAAAATGTCGAAAAATTTTAAAAGGAAGAATCAGTACCATGCCTATCTAACCATTTATTTTTCTCCCACACTAGACAGCCTTGAACTGCTTATGGTAATGCCTGAACGTCAACTATACTGAATCCCCATACTCAATCCCCTGAAATAAAAACTTTTACCACCCCTTGTGTTGGCCTCACCTCTACTTCAGCTACTGTAGGCTCCTTTGTGAAGCACATGTTCATGATGTTTCTTGCTGTTCGGTAGAAGGTTGTTAAAGAAACAGACCTACCCTGTGGAAAAAGAAAATAAAATTAAAAGTGAAAATAAAAAAAACCTGCCTCCTTTCCCCC
>NW_008825071.1:7107888-7108245 GCF_000699105.1 Pygoscelis adeliae
CTGTGTTTAATAAATACTGAAGGTGGACATGGCCCAGGTTTCTATGACAGGAAAAGGACCCAGGAGGCAACCCTACATGCATTTTACGATCAAATCCAATACGTGATCAAAGGACTATGTGGCTACGCTTTTTACATAGAGAAAGAGGTAAAAAAGACTTAGGAAATTCACAGAAACAATCAGCATCAAACTAGTATTGTATGTGATGGAAGGGGGTCACAAAAAGTAGAGTTTACCAAGATTGCTCTAATCACCTGCTTACAATAACTAGTTATGTTCAATTCAATAGAAGCAGTTCAAATGCAAGGAACCAGGACCCGTTATTACAAGGCTGAGAAAAGTAAAACACAGTAAAAT
>NW_008825071.1:7108284-7152011 GCF_000699105.1 Pygoscelis adeliae
CACTCTTTCTTGACACTGCTGCAGGAGCTGTACGAGAAGAGGATCTGACTTGGTTTTCTGCTTGAGCTATATACCTAAGTTTCTGGATACCTGCTTTCACACATACCTATAATACCAGATGCTCTGGGAAGCATCCCCTGAAGGCTTTGAAGGCAGAAGCACGAGAGCCCGCTTGCTCCTTTCAGCCCAGACACACCGGTATGCCCAGACAGGGACACCCCTATCGCTTTCTCTGCTCCAGGGCAGAAGAAACATCCTGGGAAGCTGTGAGCCACGAGAGCTGACAGGCGCCACACTAGCTGCTGTGGCCATACTGGTTTGCGGGCGTCGCTGCAGGCAGAGACTAGCATTGCTCTGCAAACATGAAGTTGAAAATACCTTTGCCCCCTCGCCAGATCTACCGCTCCCTTCCTCTAACCCCCATCGTGTCCACTGCTTGCCCATCTAAGCAACCACAGACTTAAAAACTCCACGTAAATGAACATTTTATTACTCGGACTACTACCTTTCTAGTTTTTCAATTATGAAACAGATCTGCCAAACCACCTCAGTCTTTTCTTGTGTTTAATTTATTTAAGAACTATGCCCAAGAGTAAACTAGAAACAACTATAAAAGCAGCTTTTCCCCCAGAGGCCAAGTCTATCACTTTGCCATGCTTCTACGGTTGTAACATTGTCACTTTTTTAATTGAATGCAGCATAATTAGCTGTAACAAAAAAGTTTGTGAAATGCCCAGGGCCTGGGGCCCTCTGATTCCCATAAACTGCAGAGTTGGATGCTCTGCGATACAATAAGCAATTTCCTTCATCTTTTAATGCCCTCATGAATCATTTATTGAAGCAGCCTTTTACAACAAAACCTCTCGTAAAATGCAGGGCCCGCACCAACAGTTGTCACACTTGAGCATAGACTTCACCGCTCACAAGCCAACACAGGCTCTGCAGAAGCTTCCTCGTTTTAATTACTTGCCTCTTCCTCGCATCTTATGCAGAAAAACAAGAATAAGGACTCATCTTCCAAGATTAACTGTGTCTTTCCATTTTTCAGATATGCAGCAAGCAAGAAAAAAGAAAGTGGAAAAACTGAACAGTTCAGCCCTTTAAAATTGCACATACCCATTTCTTCCTCTATCAAGAATTTGATATTTTTTTAGTCTCCTAAAAGTTGTAACAGAAATTAAACGGTTGAGGGGGTTTTGTTATCTGTTGTTGTTGTTTTGTTTCTGTTTTTTTTTTCTTAATCTGAGGGATCTCATAAAATTTTCTAATGCCAACTCAGAAAATAATTGAAAGTGCTGTAAAGCAGCATCTTAACTTGAACACAAAATTAATTGCTGAAGAGTAAAATACCCTTTTCACCGCCCTCACAAATGTATCAACACAGTTCAACAACTGGGAGCTTCAAGCTACTGAGCAGAGTCTCTGTTGCTGCAACAGTACGACAGAGGAAGGTTTAAGAGACAAAATTTCCTATTTCCTCTCCCAATTCTTCTCCACGGCCTCTGTGGCAGCCGTGAGAGCCAACCCAGAGCATCACCACCACCACCACCAAGCCTGGAGGGAAGGCACGGAGAAAGACACTGCAACACTATAAATGTTAAAGACGCTAAAGCAACCATAAAAATGAGCAGAACACAGAGATTTCACAACAGTCACAGGCGGGAAGGAGGGACTCCTGTTAAGCAGAATCCAAAAATGTCGAGTCCCCAGCTGAAGAGAGCTCAGCATGGGATTTCCGGGACAGTTTCATGTGAGGGCTGGCAAAACTTGGCGTTGGTGATTCCTCCTGCGTGGCCCTCTAATGGGTCTGCTAGTAAGGCTTCAATTTTTTCTGTATGGAAACAAATGCTGTTTTCAGTCAGCTCCAGTACAGATTTTTAAAATATTTTCAGAGCTAAAATTGGGGAAAGACGAGAAGAGTGAAAATCTTGCAGCAGATCCTTCTTTGATGACAGCAGTTTACTTCACGTACTTACAAACGACGACATTGTATTAGACAGATAGAAAAGCCACACATTCAGGAGTAAAGAAAGCAAGTGCAGCAGCCTGCAGCACACACTTAAAAGCACAGCAGGCCTTGCAGCCTGGAAAGGAGCAACACTGAAAATAATTTGGGAGCCCTGGCAGAAAGTCAGCCAAACACAAAGGAGATTTACTCTAACCTTGACATGCAATATGGTGGTAAGTGCTCCTGGAAGACTGGATGTCTCTTTCTAAAAACATCTTCCAGCTCAAGCACGTGCTGACTGCAGAAATTACTGTGCAAAATCCTAAATGTATGGCCTCTTCATGGTCTGAAGCATCAACTTTATGGCCTAAACTGGACTACAGCCATGTGATTATAATGTTCTTCTCCAGCCCACAATCTATTGACCTGAACATTTATCAAAGGGGTGGGTTTTTTTTTTATTTTGTGTGTGTTTTTTATTTTTAATTAGAATTAGCAATGTGCTTTAGAAAGGAACCATTACAATCCCATCATCTGCAGAAACTGTAATATGAGGACATGTTCTGTTAAATAAATTTCAGATTTTCTCAGAAACATGTCAATAGGTAAAGAACACTCCCCCCCTCCACAGATACATGCACAGAAGGATACCATCATTCAAGAAAAACAGAGAATGCAGGATTAAAAGGCTTGTTTCATAAAATGCCATGAAGTACCCTCTGCTTAAATCCATAAGCCAGCACCACCTCACCTCAGTCTTACTAAAAAGCCTAGTGATGAACTGTAGTCATTTTACAAGTCTTGTGGGCTACTCTGGTGCACCAAGATTGTTGCATAATTTCTTATTTCTACGTCTTGAGGCTTGCTTTAAGTAACATAACCAGTTCTCATGCATCAGTCCTTCTGCAGGGCTTTCCCCCAAGTGCTGTGAAAATGAAGCTACATGCCTCTCTCTGCACTCAGACTGACCAGGCATCCCGCAGGGTGCTCCACAGCAGGGATCTCTCCAGAAACCCACCACAGATTTGCTTCCCCCTGATTTCTCCCCAGTCCATCACCTGTGACAGCAGTCCCCAGTCTCTGCACTGCAGATGAGTGTGGGATGGGATTCAAATGGGCAAGCCCCAGTGTCCAGGAAGCTGCCAGCACCACAGCGGACAACCTGAGGCATTGCCTGAGCGGCTCCATGTGCTGCAGCTGCTTTGGTGGGTGGGGAGAGCACTGGCCCGCAGGCTCAGCGATGCTTGTCTCTAACAGCTTCTATGCTCAGAACAAAAGTATTTCTACCAGGTATTGTTGGACTCATACAGGGTACTGCCAGCGCTTTTTGGGCAGCAGCAGCAATTTGGGAGCTCTCAGCCTTTTGGGGTAAAGGCTGGGGCTCAGCAGACTCAGGCTGGTTATACTAGCTGCGCTTTTGCTTGCTTACCTTTTTTTATTTTCTAAGTCTGATTAGGATACTTACACAAATCCCAATCTTGCTTTTTTAGTTACTTTGTATCTTCTAAACTTTAACTTGGGACTTGCATTGGAAAAGAAGATGGAGGCATTTCCCCACTAAGTTTGAGGTTGTTCATGCAGCAGTCAGGGTAAGTTGTATCAAATTTTTCATTCAACTTCATTAAGCACAGGATATTAAGCACAGAAATGCCGCTTCACTATTCACAAATGCTGCTGTCATTAGATAAGCTTCTCTCCAACAGAAGCATGGCAAAGAGATTGCTTTTCAAAAGCGGGATTGAGGCCGGAGTCCCCGAGTAAAAGAATTTTTGGGCTGACAAATCATAACAGGCTGCAAAAGAAACCTGAAGCAAGCTTTTATAGCTCAAGTCATGAGCTCATGCAGTCCCTAAATAGCTTAACAATAAGCCACTTCGGGCTATCTGGCTTCATTTCCTGGAGATGGAAGCAAGATTGGAAGGGGAAGAACAGCGTATTCCTTTACTGGGCACAGACACTTAATGCTAGATTTCTCTCAGAGCACGGCTACACAATTCAATGCAACTCAAAACTGCACTGCGAGTTGCAGTGCCAAGTCCTGCTCCAGAGTAGGAGACTGACAAATAAAATACAATGAAAGAGTCAGCATTCCTTCGTAAATGGAGGTACTTGATATGTGGAGGACTAAGCGTCCATGTGACTGTTAGTGCTGAGCAAAATCTGGCATCATGGATGAAAATATTGTTTGCATTTCAATTTGCCCTTTCTAAATGTAGTAGTATTTCTAGTGATGTTAGTTTTGATGCGGAGCATTACTTTGCTCAACAAGAGACTTGCAAAGAACAGGAATGAGAAAGCAGAACATTACTTTAAATGTCACTAGAAAATGAAAATAAAAACTGTGTTTGCAAGGCTAATTGGGCAGACCTATTCAGCGAACCTCTCACAAGGAGACGAAGTGGGGCAGAGCCCAGTGCATCTCGTTATGACAGTAACACCTTCCAGCTTTTCCAGACATCCTGCGAGAGCCAGGCAGATCAGAATAAAGCCACCAGACCGCCCGGCTGTGATAGCCGCTGGCTGCACTGCTGCCTTGGGGGTGGCACTGCCGCCCACTGGCTCCCCGCAGCCAGCTGGGTTTGCACCCAGATGCCACCCAGACGACACCATCATCAGTTCTGCAAAACAAAATCGGCAGAGCCTGCCTTGTTACCTTGTATATACACTTGTGTAAGTCGCTAAGAACTCCCTCCTCCTCCTCCTCGTCCTCCTTCGTGGTCTCCTTTTCCTGAGCAAAGAGCCGCCGCCTGCCCGTCTTCAGTGGGACGTCGACTTCTTTTAACTTGTTGCGGAAGCCATTTTTGTGAACCACGCCGTTGATGAGTCCATTTTTGGGCTCAAACCGGGGCAAGGAATGGAACTTGTAGGCATTCTCCGAATGTCCCTCCAAAGGTCCTTTCCTCTTCTCCAAGATTTCCTTTTCCAGCAAGACCTCCTTCTCCAGTTTCTTGTGCTCCTCGGGGGAGAGGGAGTCGTAGGAGAGCAAGTACTGGCAGTAGGCTTCTTGCAGCTTGGCCAGCCTGTCCTGTGCAGTTTTGGGGATGCGCAGCATGTCTGCCAGCTTGTTCCATTTCTTGAGGTCAGTCACTTGCTGCATCCCCCCCATCTCATTGATCAGCTGGACGAAGCAGGCCAGGTCGAGCTCGCAGCCTCCTGGGGTTCGTGCGTGCCAGGCAGCAGAGGAGGGGGAAAGGGAAACACAGGAGCAGGTTAGGAAAGCTGTGGGCAGCTCGTGTCAAGCGTGCTACCAGGCTGGGCACGTACGGGATGTGCCACCCGTACAGCTCTGGGCACTGGAGCAGGATTGTCCCTACCTCATACGCCTCCTTGCTAAAGACAGACTTGCCACTGTTTTGCTAGCTTAATTCGATCAGCAGATTATATTTTGCTATTTGCAATAGCCTTCCCTATGGTTAAATTTGCTCTCCTCCTTGACTTTCATTCCCTTCTCTTCTCAGAGCACCCCCAGCTATCTCCTGACATGCGTCTTTCCCCCGGTCATTACCCAGTGGTCAAGGAGACGAGAGTTGCCCAGCTCTTTAAGAAGCCTGCACAATCCCACCCTCCCCCTGCCCGCCACCAGTCCCACGTCTGATTTATACCAGGAAGAAGCAAAACAAGTGTCAAGATGGATACTGGCAATCAAAAAGACAAGTACCTATCCTTTCTGGAGGTGAAACATCTCATGTCTGCACAACACTTCAAATACAGTTAGTATTTAAAAGGAGCACAGTAACATCATTAATTTCACCACAGGTAGAAAAATCCTGAAAAAACCCAAGGGAGGCGGGGAGGTTGTTTGGGGTTGGTGCCTGCAACTGCATAAAAAAGTTCCAGACACATTATTCTTCCAGTTTGAGGTCATTCATATTTTATACTCCATTACATTTTTGTATGTTCTAAGATGACTAGCATATTTCACACTTCACTCAAAAAATAAAAATGGACGATTATACAAACTGCAGCATAAAAAGCAGCCAAATGGATGAGAAACAACAAAAGAAACATCATAAATACTCTCAAAGCATAGAAATAAATCATCAGTAGAAAGAGTGAAGAAACAGACCAAAGACCACCTACAATTCAACAGGGCACTGCTAAAGGAAAAAAGAGAATTAATACAAAACTTGCATTAACATCACTGCCACCACATTGTCTTGCCTTCCGCTTTTTCTTTGAGAAAAGTAAAAAATCATTACACCATAGCTGTTTCAGAGTACTTAGAAATGCTATTATACAACAGAGAAGTGCAAGAAGCAGTGTTATGGTAAATATTTACTGTCGGATGCATAGCTACAGCATCTTAAGGGCCAGTTGTATCATCTTGCTTGCTAGCGCAAGCAGTATTACTTTCTTCAAACTACCCTGTGCTGCATCTCAGATGCTTCACAACTGATCCCAATTTTCCTTCTTCCCTCTGCTTTCCCCTCTTCCACCACCTGTGCCAATCCAGTGCGGAGGGAGGCCCAGCAGCGTAAACCTGCGTGCAACATTTTGGGATGACAACGGTTGCGACCGAGGCAGAGCAGCACCAGAGGCTGCTTGCTCATGCTGCCCGCATAGTGCTGGGCAAAGGTGTGAGAAGAGGGGAAAGGATTTTGGCTGCAGCCAAAACCAAGGGTAAGGCTTTGAGGAGCATATGACAAGGGTGGAGGCAGGGCCACGGGGCGGCAGATTTATCCAATTTAGTAATATTTGGGGGGGTAGGTGTTTGTCAAAATGGTTAAGTCTTGAAGCTGAGAAAAGGTAAACAACGTTGGGAAAAAAAAACCCAAACAAGTTTGAAAGGTTTTCTTTCTTTCTTTCCTCTTTAATCTTCCCCATAAAATAACTTTCAGGCTGGCCTCTATTACAGGCTGTTACTTTTTTGGTCTGTATATTCACAGTTCACAAATAAGCTGAAGGCATAATTCAAAGATAGCTTTCCATCCCAACAGATTCAGTTACCTACATAGAGTTGAGTAACATACTCCTAACTTTGAAAGAAGTGTGGTCCAGGTTTAACATTGTATGTGTTCTCCAGTGGGACAAATAGCACACACCCAGCTTAAGGTCCTGGTTTCAACACAGTTTATGAGCTACTTGAGAAACACGATTTTCTCCCGCAACATGGAATGATCGCTCATAATCACTCCGCGATATTAGAGCTCGAGTAGCACATCATTCAACCACAGCCTCGCATATCTGGCAGATCCTCCATAGGGCCAGCTACAGCTAAGGTTTACAAAACGGTCACAATTATAATTCCATTTCACTCAGTCATAACTTTTGGAAGCATTTATATCTCAGGCTGATGTTTTCCAGGATTGACCTAAGCATGTTGCTTAAACTTTCCTTGAAAGGCTGAAGGTCGGGGGGAAGAGTTTTAACCCCATTTATAAGCACCTTTAGCAAAATGGCTTAAATAGGAGACCTGGCATATGTTATGCAGAAATAGCATCTGACTTTTTTTTTTTTGTTGTTGTTAATTGTCTTACTGTCACTGTTAGGGATATTTTTAAATTGCCTAGTGAGCAAGCTCATTTAAAATAGAATATCTTAAATCTTCAGGTATGCATTTAATACCAAATGCTGGCACTACACAAGTCGTTGGCAAAACTCCCACTTCCTTCAATGGAAATGTGATTTGGCCCTGAAAGGAGGGATATGTACACATCTACTTAAATAAGTGTGCATTGATCACCACAAATTATTTTATATCTTTCTTGCTGGAACCAACAGATTTCTCATCTTTGTACACTGATGATCTCCAGCGTCTTTTCTCCATTTTGTTTTTAATTTTAAACACAAGATAGGTGGGAAATGAACTGCAGAAAGGATACATAGGATGCAAATTTTATGAGAGACCACTGTTTGCTCTGGTTATATGGCACCCAGCAGAATAGAATCCTTGCCTATTAATTAGGCTCTTAGGTGCTTAAATAATACAAATAATTAACAGTAATGCCATCTTAATGCCGAGTTAAGGTATTTCATTAAAAAGTTAACATTGTTCCAGGAGCGTTAATCGAGCTGTCTTGCACATTTTCTTCTCTCTCTTGCCAATGTATATTTAATTCATTGTTCTTCTCTATTAGCATACAACCAGTGCATACATTAGGCATACAAAATGTTCACTTATTGCTGCTTGAGTGATTTTAATTTTCAGATTTCCTTGAACATTTTTGCACCACTATTGCAACAGAGCGCTAACCCTTGTTCCTCCTCCTTAAATTCTGTCATTTCTCTGTTGTGCCCTGCATCGGTTCACCATAAACTCTGCAATCTCTTTGCGTGCTTTTATGCATTTTCACTCACTTACCATATGTGATACAAAATAAAGTTTGAAAACAGGGGGGTAAAAAGTGTTGCGAACAGTTTAAACAGAAGCGTGTCCTTTAATCCAACCAGCGTTGATAGCTGCCTCTGATCAGATAATGCCTCAAAGGCAAAACTCTAGCCTCAAGTTGCAACATGCAGGTCCTGTGAGCTCTGACTCAAAACACTTCAAAAACAAAGGGAAGGGCTAACAAAAATTAAAAACACAAATTTGTTACTATGTCATGGCTGCAAAGGCAGTAGAGATGGAGGTGGCTCATTCAATAGTTCATTTGTATGCTGCTGTTGTCATGTTTTTACAAATTATTGTCACATTTTTGTCACGTGTCATATTTGACAGCAGACCATAAACCAAGAATTCTGTTAAATAAGTGATTCTCACTCAGGCATTAGCCCTGGCAGACACCTGCTGGGAGAAATAATGAAACCTCCATTTTGCAATCAACCACATTTTACTGCCTATTCTTGACACTTAATGGTTGTTAAATGTCAGCAGGTCACTGCAAATTTGTAATTTTAAGTGTCTGAGTACCCAAATAGAAGTCAGTTCTGAGATATTTTCTTTCCCCCTTGGTTAAATGCTTTTAAAGGAAGGGAAAAAAAATATCTGTATTAAAGCTTGGCAGCATTGCAACCTGTTTGGAAAACATCTTTGGAAAGGTCCGAAAAATATTCCGAGGCAACATTTAAACCAAGGCTATCAATATCCGTAGTTGCACTACCTACAAAAATAAAGAGCAGGGAAAGGAGAAGATCCTGAAATCTGGAGATCGAGACCCCACATAGCATTTTTTTTCCCTGGGTGAAATAAAGAGCGGGCAGGAGAAAAGTGGCGATATAAAGTCTCCCTGGAAAGCTCTCCGACAACCTACCTGCATCGTGCCTGACTGATGGATAAAGAGAGAGATCCAGAGCTCTGCAGTGTTAATTGAACAGGGGTTCAGATAAGCATAAAGGCAAACGGAGCATAAAGTTGTATACGGACACTAACAAGCAGCCGCAAAAGGCCAATGAAACCACAGCCCTTACCTATGAGTGGGAGTTCGTCCATGGTAATGCCCTGAGATTTGAGGTGCTTCTTGATACAGGCCAGCCGCTGCACGTTGGGTCCCCAGCGCCTGCCTAGCTTGTGTATGTGCTGAATCTGTGTCACAAACCGCATTTCATCATTTAGCTTGCACTCAGGTCTCCAGTCTGGAGGAGGAATCACCCTGCACATCCCATACTTCTCTACCTGAGCTCGGACTGACTCAATGTATATCAGTGGGTCATGAAATTCCTTGGTGGAGGGCCTAAGGATGGGAATCTCCCCCAGCATCCCCCACCCAGACTTACTACTGCCCTTTTCGTGCTTTCCCATTGAGTCTTGTGGCTTGTGCAAGGACTCCGCTTGAGAGGTAGAACGATTTTCACAGGAGGCATTTTCAGTTTTGCCATGTGCTTGTTTCCCTGGCGTACTCTTTCCAGCAGTGGCTCTTTTTGGCCTATTTCTTTCCAAACTCTTCTCTGGCACTTCCTTTTTAAGGTGTCCATTCAGCAAAGGCTTTTCTACGGCTGCCTTTTTGCTGGCAGCTTCTGCCAAGTTGACGGCCCCTTTCATTCTCTTGGTGGGCGAGTGTATTTTGTCTATGTGATTCGTCTCTTCCAGCCTCCTCTTGGAATTGCGCAGCCCCTCCCTTAACTGTCTCCCCACCTCCTTAGTGCATGTCTTTTGGTTCAACTTGCCATTGACTTTTACACCATTAACAGCGGTATTGTTAGACTTGGATGCTCCAAGGGATAGCACCTGTTTGCGGGTTTTTGCATTGCTACTTTCTATTTTCCCTGAGATTGTGTGGTTGACAGGTGAACTGGGTTTGTGGTGATTTAGTTTGGTTTCCTTGACCAGTTCTTTCTTGGCTTTGGTGTATGTGACAGTTCCCTTTGTCACTGTTGCAGTGTACTTCACAGTTTTGGACGGTGAAGGTCTGACTTCTCTCATCTTTTTGGCACTGGCTGCATTTGCACTCGGAGATGACATTCGAGTGATCCCGTTGACTTTAGAAACCTGCAGTGCCAGGAGCGTTGCAGGGGGAGCAGAAGGAAGGAAACAGAAAACAGAAAAGTAAATTAATAATGTTACTACTCAGCCATGGTGTCCCAGTTGCTGGACAACCATATTCTGCAGTCCTGACTCCTGGCCCTTTTGTACAATCTTCATACAACAGTTTTCACCCAGGTAAGAGGAGGAACTGGGCATTTATAATAAACAAATAAAATAGAAACAACTTTTTAAAAAATGAACAAAAAAGTCCCCAGAAAGCCAGTCTTGCTTTCAGAGGGTACGAAGCCTCTGGCATTAAGAAGGGTGAGGTCCCTTGCTTGCACTACCCCCTTCCCTGTCTGCCAGAAAGCCTGTTATGGATTCACAAAACACAGGTAGTCTGATTTACAAACTAATACTTTCATTATCTCCTTTTCTGGCCCTCAGACACTCTCTCTCTCCCACCAAACTTCCCTCAAGTGCACACACAGTTTACTACTTCTTAGCAGGCAAACTAGCCAGCGTATACTATCTACTCTAACTGGAATGGGCACATTTTGCAAAAAACACGCACTGAGATTCAAACCAACCTCCTGTCTGTACATACATATAAAAAGAGATACTGAATGCGTTATGTGCCCAACAGATCAGGACAGCCATGAAGAATCCAGTCTGTCATACATATAAAATCTTGGGAGGCATCTTGTTGCTGAAGTCACTATTTGAAATAAAAAATTTATACAGTAGTTCAAAGGTGGATAAAGGAAGAGCAACTGGCGTCATCTACTTGGACTTGCGCAAAGCATTTGACACTGTCTCGCACGACATCTTTGTCTCTAAATTGGAGAGACATGGATTTGACGGGTGGACCACTCTGTGGATAAGGAATTGGCTGGATGGTTGCACTCAACGAGTTGCCGACAACGGCTCGATGTCCAAGTAGAGACCAGTGACGACTGGCGTTCCTCAGGGATCGGTTATTGGGACTGGCACTGTTTAACATCTTTGTTGGTGACATGGACAGTGGGATTGAGTGCACCCTCAGCAAGTTTGCTGACAACACCAAGCTGTGTGGTGTGGTAGACACGCTGGAGGGAAGGGATGCCATCCAGAAGGACCTTGACAGGTTTTGAGAGCTGGGCCCGTGCGAACCTCATGAACTTCAACAAGGCCAAGTGCAAGGTCCTGCACATGGGTCGGGGCAATCCCAAGCCCAAATACAGGCTGGGCAGAGAATGGATTGAGAGCAGCCCTGAGAAGAAGGACTTGGGGGTGTTGGTTGATGAGAAGGCTCAACATGACCCGGCAACGTACGCTTGCAGCCTAGAAAGCCAGCTGTATCCTGGGCTGTATCAAAAGAAGTGTGACCACCAGGTTGAGGGAGGTGATTCTCCCATTCTACTCCGCTCTCGTGAGACCCCACTTGGAATACTGCATTCAGCTCTGGGGCCCCCAACATAAGAAGGACATGGACCTCTTGGAGCAAGACCAGAAGAGGGCCACAAAGATAATCAGAGGGCTGGAGCACCTCTCCTATGAAGACAGGCTGAGAGAGTTGGGGTTGGTTCAGCCTGGAGAAGAGAAGGCTCCGGGGGAGACCTTATAGCAGCCTTCCAGTACCTGAAGGGGGCCTCAAGAAAGCTGGAGAGGGACTTTTAACAAGGGCATGTAGTCATAAGACAAGGGATAATGGCTTTAAACTGAAAGAGGGTAGATTTAGATTAGATATAAGGAAGAAATTGTTCACTATGAGAGTGGTGAGGCACTAGAACAGGTTGCCCAGCGAAGCTGTGGATGCCCCATCCCTGGAAGGGTTCAAGGCCAGGTTGGATGGGGCTTTGAGCAACCTGGTCTAGTGGAAGGTGTCCCTCACCATGGCTGGGGAGTTGGAACTAGATGATCTTTAAGGTCCCTTCCAATGCAAACCATTCCATGATTCTATTTTTTTAAGTTTGATATCTGGGCAGTTTTGCTGACACACATTTTATTACATCATATTCATCACTAATGTGTCATTGCAACTTAGAATTGCTGGACCTCACTGCCTTCTGTTAGACATTTAAACCCAGCTATGAAACTAAAATTTATATTTTAACTATAAGGCGTGAAAAACACTGAAAATAACCTTCAGCTTTGAAGGGAATTGTGACAGCTCAGCACTGCCAAAGCTAAGCCCCACTACCAAGAAAATGAAGTTCAAGTTTAAACCTCAAACAAATTTCAGCATTTAAACAAATTTAAACATTGTCTTCTCACCTCCTTAAACTACTCTGAGTGCAGAAAAACACATCCAAAAATCAGGAACATTGATAAAAGTGCTCAAAGTGAAAGCATACAGTACAATCACCCCTCATCAGCACCCAGGTGAATAACACCATTGCTGCGAAGTTATAAGACTTCCCTGTGGGATTTCAAAATACTTGCCAAATTAGTAAGCATGGCAGCTTCTCTCAAATAAATGCAAGAATTGTAGTCACTTATAAAGTAGGGATAAAATGTTATAAAATAGGGATCAAATAGAGGCTGAAAAGATCATGCTATGGTCTTGTATTAAGTGACTTGCAGATGAGGAACTTGAACCTGGGGATTCTGCATACACACACACGTATGTGTATACACGCATTTACTGTGTGCATTTTCTCCTCCGTGCTCCAGAAGCTAGAGCAGGAGTAATGCCCTTTTAAAACCCATCCATATTCTTGTCCTTCCTGTGCTTCCAAGGTAGAAACACTTAAGGAAAATCCAGTTAACTGATGACATGAGTTTTACCTTGAGCTTTCCAAAGATGTATGAGATATCATCTGGAAAGCAAACACTTGCTAACAGAAATGCATTTAGCCATTTCCTTTGAAATTTAGGCAGTACTCTACATTTGAAACGGAGGCCTGGGTTTGACTTTTACGGCGCTTTTTCATGCCACAGAGCAGACACGGGTAGAGAGCTGCTGAGACATTGCCTCCTGCCTGCAGCAGTCAGAACAAGAGTTGAACGTCTCTGGCTTTATAAATAGCCAGGAACATCGATTACAGGTTTCATTTAGACTAATAGAGAAGAATTGATTGAGAACTGGGAGGGGAAGGTAATCTGGGTGGCAGTGATCATGAAATGAGTTTTCAATTCTAAGATGTGACAACAGTAGAGAAAGGACAACAGACTTCTGGAAAAAGAAAAAAAAAACAAAACCAGAAAAACCCTCAAAAAACCACCTGCAAAAAACCCAAACCAAAGCAATTCCCACTCAAGGGGAAGGGCACAAAGCACAGGCCATTATGCCTGTTCACAAAGTTCTCTAATGAGTGGAAAATTAGAAAAGAATCACAGTAAAAAGTGGAAACAATTATGTGACTAAGGGCAACTATACAGGAACAACAAAAGCATGCATGGGTGAAATCAGAAGGGCCAAGGAGCTGAAGAAACTTCAGTTAGCCAAGGGACATAGAATGAAACAGAAAAAATGCATAAATACCTTAAAAACACGACAACAACAAAGAACAGCAGAGATCAACCACCATACAAGGAAGGAAAACAACTGCAACAGTTTGGCTAAAGTGTTTGTGCTTCTTTTGCATTAGCCTTCACCGGAAGTACCACTGACTGAATACTTACCAAGTTTATAACATAATAAATTTCAGCAAAAGAGCTAGGAAGGCAACCCCAGCAAGCTAAAGTGTACCTAGATGGCTTAGGGCATGGCTCCTGGAAATAAGTTGAGGGCAGGCAGAGTCTACCTAACTTCAAACCCTAAAATCATTCTGGAACATATCATCAAACAGTTAATTTGTAAGCACACAAATGATAATAAGATGTTAAAAACAAAAAAATAATAAAACCAAAACACACACACACCCCCCCTAGTTTTGCCAGAATAGCACATCAAGCTAAATTAATCATCTTCTGACAGACACCTGGCTGAGCAGGTAAAGAAGCACCTCCACTTCAGTAGGGCTCCAGTCACTGTCCCACATGATGTTCCATCAAGCAAGCTCCTGAGACACATCCTAGACATAATTACTCTAAAGTGGCTTCACAAGGGATTAAATAAAGTCATCCTCAAGAGAAGTTACGTTGTCATAGTTCACTGCCATTCCGGGAGGGCATTTCAGGTGACTTTCTGCAGGCAATTGTCTTGGCCTCGGTTCTACCAAGTACTTCCTTCAGTAACAGATTATCGTAAAATTTGCCAGTGACACACACCTGGAGGGGGCTGTAAGCACCCTAAAGACAAGGTCAAAATCAAAAGCAATCTTGAAGAACTTATTTCAGAACATTTCTATAATAAGAGGAAGTGCTATTTTTAGGAAGGACAAATCAAATACCTGTAGGGGAGGAATAACATTTGGGGACCACAGTGAGCTGCAAAACGTGACAGTAGTACACAGCACACAAATCACTTTCTGAGACCTATTATTAAGAACGCCGGAAGCAAGGGATGGGAGCACAGGCTTTCCTATGCAGGGCTGGACCCAGAATCGGGCCCACACAGCAGGAAAAATTCAGACAGTGTCTAAAAGAACACAAAGTGCTCAGGAATTTGGAAAATATGATCTTTACTGAAAAGCCAAGGGAGCTGGGCTTATTTAGTCTGAAAGAGATGACTATGGGACAACTCTGTAACAGTCTTCCAATGCATAAATTGGAAAAGAGACAGTAAATGCTCTTTCCATATTCACTGGGAATAGTGGGAGAAAAAAACCTTTAATTGCCTACATCGATGATCTGAGGCACAACTAGGAAAACCTTCTCATTAGCAGAAAAGGAAAATGCTGGAAGAAGCTGTCAATGGATGTTGTGGAGCCTCCTCTATAGGAGGTTTTCCAGAAGGTTTCAAGGAGGCCATAGCTATATTACTATGCTGTCAGGTACAGTCAAGACAACACCTCAGAGTGAGCAGTCAGGCTGTATAGAGGTACCTTGTCACTCCAGCCCTCCTATGATTTTTTTTGAAGAAGTTGTGACCAGAAGACTGAAGGGCCATCTGGGGCACTCCTTCAGCAAGGGCTGGTGACTCTCAGGGCCAAATCTTGAACTGAACAGGTACATAAGATTTGGCTATCTAACCTCCAATCCTAGATTATAAGCACAGTATTTTGAGGTTTTATTCAAACTTTGTGAAGTTATTCCAATGACAAACAGGTCCTGAAGTAGAGAACACTTGGCTTTGAGAATACCATAAGGAATTCACTTATTTCTTTCTGGTGGCTAACTAAGGAGACCCCACAAAAAAGAAGCACTGCTGAAAACTTCCTCAGGATGATCATCCTTCTAGAGCAGACACAGCGCGATGGTTTTAAAATGCTTCTCCCTTTTCCCTCCCCAAATGCCCACAGGTATTTTGAGTGTTTTCAAAGAGGATAGCATAATGTTTAAGATACAGCAGTACTATATATAGACCAGAACAGACCACGCTTCAAATGGGAATAGGCTGCAACAAACATCTTCCAGCTGGAAACAAGTGGAACAAACAATGTGGTCATAGCCCACCATCAAAGCAACAGGTGGATTCAGGATTTCACACTGACAATATGAATTCTGGCTGGTCAGTCATCACCTACATGTTCCTGGTCCCTACTTTCCTCTGAGGACCCATCAGATGAGTGAAACCAAAAGAAACAAGAAATTGTGGTAGGCATTTTCTTACCTTTCTACTGTTGATATGTCTCCCCCCAAACCAAACATACACACACAGAGTCAGCCTAAAAATTTGGCCACGCTGCCAGGTGCGCAGGTTCACCAAATGGGGGTCTATGCCACAGCTCCATCCCAAGGCAGTGCTTACACTGAGCGCATAAGAAAGAAGTCAATTTAATTCAGACAGTAACAAAGTGATTGACATTAGCCTTACATGACTCAAAGTCTTGAGCTAAAGGTGAAACTAGGGATATAAATAATCTTATCTTTGCTTTTCAGCTATCTTCTTAGTTCTGCTGACATATATTTGTCTTCAGACCACTCTTTTCTCCACTTTACTGGACACTTGCCTTGCAGTAAAAGACGGTACAATAGATTTTAAATTTTGTTGTCTTTTAAAAAGCAAATAGGACCAGCACGTAGTCTTGCAGAATTTGTTTGTTGTATTTGAACTGGTCTACATACACACCTCTGCATAGCACCTAGGATCCATCCTCCAGACACACACACACACACACTAAAGCCAACAAACAACTTGCTAGATAACAACCACAGTAATAACAGCAACATTAGGAATAGCAACAACAGGTTTAGTCCCAAACAAATTCAAGTTATGCAACTGATCTCGAATTCATTCATAAAAATACTTCTGTGTTGATATGAGTTTTGCAGAGCTAAATTACCATATTAGGCCGAGAGAGGGCCCCATTGAACTACGTTTCCTTTGCCCACAACCCCTTTGAAGCAGGGGATTTGGGAAGATAGCAAGGGAGGAAGAAAGAGAGAGAGGGAACACGTGACAAGTGCAAGTGCACACCAGAAAAGGAAAGAAAGAATGAGAGGAAGAAAGAAAATCTCAGGTAATTTCTAATGTTCTGCCTTTATTTTCTCTAAGACTGAACAAAACAAAAACACACACACAAATAAACCATGTAAATGCACGTGAACAAGGAGCAAAAACATACTGGAAGGAGGAGGAACATGTGGCTGGCACCCTGGGAAAACAACTTTCCTTTTAGAAAATACTGAAAATGTCAACAAAGACTCAGGACAAGGGCAGGAAATTTAGCAATGTCACATAACTGGTAAATCTAAGGTTTTGCACAAAGCTAGGTCTCTCAGGCAAAACGCATAATCCACCTTTAATCAGTTACAGCCACATTTTCATTAAAATTGGTAAGAAAGTACTGATGTTACTGTGGACTGCAGAAGAAAATTTAAATGCCTAACCTTTTTAAAAAAAAAAAAAAATCATTATCTCAACTTACAGCCCCCTTATTTTCTGAAGCTTGAGGACCACACTCTGTGAGGTGTCTGTGTGGTGTGACTATTGGTTGTACTGCATTGCTTTAGAATTTCTCTGCATTTTGCACAGCACAATTGAAAACTTCTAATACTCTACAAAGCAAAACCCACTTGGATCATGGACAAAATTCTTCTACAACTGTCTTCTCCCTTCTCAGAACTACCTTCACAAGTGATGGCAGTTGACTTTCACAAGAATTTTAACCATTCATGCTTTGATGATACAATTCTAAAGCATTTCACACAAGTGTTCGAGTGAGTTAAAATAGTTAAGTATGAAGTGCATTCTTACGTTTTGGGAAACTTGTTCAACATGAAGAGCTCATGGCAGAGCATGTCACAGCAAGGACCATAGGATGTTGGTAGTCACAAAAAAGAAAGCCGGAAGGATGCAAAAGAAGGCAGGCATTCAAGCTGATTACTAGATAGGCAAAAATTGACACGGGAATAAAGAATGGAAGTCTTAGAGAGGTACAGAGAAATATACTGTAGATAGCCTTCAGGATCTCAGATTTGATTTAGAAGGTAATACAAATCCAGTGGAGGCATTTCAGGAGAAGCTAAACATCACTGAAGCACAGGGCACGGAAGATTTCCTTGGCAAGAGCACCACTGTTTTACTTTTCACCATTTTTAATTTCCAAGCCTATGACTGAGAGGTGCCATTTAAGGCCTTGACGGCCCTACAAGATGACAATTCCAGCTCCGCTGAAGCCCAAGCCAGCTTACTTAGAAGAAAAACCTTTAGCTGCCAGCAAATAAAGACTGCCTCTAATTGGCCCGTTGAGAATTAACCATTGCAAAAAAAAAAAAAAAAAAAAAAAAAAAGTAAGGCCTAAGTGCAGCAAGCTTTCTGTACTGCATTGCCCTAGCGCAGGTACCCTGCTAACCCAGCCCCAGACTGAGAAGGACACTGACCGGGGATTTTGAAAGTCTTTTGTAAAAACTCTTTGACAGTTGCTATTTTAGGAGCCCTTTGATCCAACCATCAAAAATAGACAGAGATGCATCCTGCCCAAACGCCAGTCACAATCACCGAACGATTGGTCTGCTCAACTTCCACACCCAAATCCAAGTCAGGCTGAGACAAACCTCTTGCTGGATTTTTTTGCCAGTTTTCAACAAGGTAACACATTTCTCCCCACCTGGTATGTCCACTGTGAAGGAGGAAATATCCTGGAGCACCTTCTTTATGCATCAGGCAAAACATTTTTCCCAGACTCCGAGGTTTGTGTTGCCCACATGCAATACAGGACACTGAGCGTAACGTCAGCTTCTCTACAACACCAGTGAGCCTCTAAGATAACCCGAGCAGACCAGCCGTACACAAAAGGAGTTCATTTTTCCACGTGCTGCCAGCCTTGGCACTGTCAGCAGAGGCCAACAAGAGTGCCAGTCAGAAAGGTTTAATAAATAGCAATGTGAACTTTACTCTTTCATATGTATACACGGGATAATATAAAGACAGGGTTGTAAAGCATGCTTTATCATACTGACTTCCTATGTATGTATCACTTTTCTTTTTTCCTTCTTTCTCTCCTTCTCTCTCTTTCACTGAAAATTAACTCTCTGCTGTCTCCAGAGCACACTTTTCAGGATTGCCATGTTCCTTCTGTGCCAGGCAGCGGAAAACAGAGCTAGCACCTTAAAAGTCTGCGTTTCCCATGTGTCCACAAGTAGAGTACAATTCATTACCTGTTTCCTTAAGTCCTGAGCCGATCTATGGAGAGTGTGGTGGTTGTTAGCAGTGAGCCCTTTCGTAGAGGAGCCAGTGTTTGTAGTAGGATGGTGATTAGCAGCAGCCTGGTCTTTTCGGCTCTCAGCCTTATGTTCACTGTTCCTCTCCTTCCCTGGTGTGGCCTCTTTGCTTTTGTGTTTCTGAGCAGGTTCTTTCTCCTTCGATGATTTGCTGGACCCATTGAAAACTGAGAAGAGAGAAAATCAGACTATTAAGGAAAAAAAGAAAAAAAAAAATACATACAAGACCAAACTCTTCATTCAAAACAACCCAACTTTCTCTGCTGTCACTGTTGGATATTTAGTGAGAGTATTCTTATATCTAAAGTAAAATTAATACAGAAATAGAAGCACTATTTTGCATGTTTCTTTATATGAACAGGTTTATTCCTTTGTATTTCCTTTGCTTGGTAACCCACATTATCTTAATATCTATCCAAATTAAAACATACAAGTATATTACTGTTTTGATGGACCTAAATTTAGACTTATCAGTTTGATTTTTATTTATGACAGTTTTAACTAACTTTTTGCTGTTGCAGCGAAGGAATTCTAAACATAACCTAAACAGAAAAAGGATTTATTTTTACATTAACGTAAAAGAAAGGAAACGTTCCATGAAAAAGCATGTTTTGTTTTCATCTATTTCCAAACTGCTGAACCCAAACTAACAGCAGTTTGCCTATAGCAGACAAGCTGCAAATAGAAAAAGGTACTTCTGCAAGGAAAGGAAAACACTAAAACCATTTTAGAACGTGTCGTATAAAGTAATGCTGGGACCCATGCTGAGCGCCCTAGCCTTCTGCTGAAGTGAAGGGATAAGAAAGCACAGAACAGAAACCATATTTTTTGTACAACAAATATTATGCAAACGTATACAAGTCTATCTCAGCAAGTTTTGTTCCTCTGCTGAATTTATTTAAGAATAGTCACTGCTCTTTTGTTGTCAGGGAACATGAAAAGCTGAGGTTAAAAAAAAAAAGTCACATTTCTCTTTTTGGTTGTTTGTTTGTTAATCAAAAATGTGGTGAATTTATGTCAGTGCTGCTCCCTCTTCACTAGAAGCACTTGACAGAGGTCTGTGAGGCTTGTGATCCAACACCCACAAGGGCAAGTGCCCTCCTGCCTTCTCTACTCATTTACTCCTGTTTTTTACCCCTGCCTTTTTTGCCATGGTTTAGGAAAGGACATAAATAAGAAAATTCATAAATACTTAATAGCACAAGTATCTAAAATAATATTTATTACACACAACACACACCATCTGTTTGGGAATTTTAACTAAATGAATTAAGTTATTGTTTTCTTGTGAAATGAAAGACTTCTTTTGTTACTAAACATGAAATACCTACGATACATACCTTTTTATCTAAATTGTGAAGCTTAACTGTCTTTACAGATGTCCTGTAGTACCACGGTACTAGTAGCAGTTATAGTAATAATAATAAAGAACCAACAATCCTGCTGGACTGAAGAGGGGCATCTAAGCTGCTTTTGAGTAGACACCTATCTCCAAACCTCCCAAACAGCTATCTACCTTCCCACCACACCTCCAAAAGCTGAAACTCCAGCAAGCTATTGATGAATCTGTTATTCAGGTCACTTATCATATTCAGTCAGTTGTCAGTGTTGAACTAGATTATGTAAAAAATAAAACATTGTAATTGCTCTTCCTCCTCTCTTCCTTCCCTCTTGCATAAAACGAGTAAGAGCAAGAAAAAAAACGTCGGCAGCGAAGTCACCGCAAATTCCCCTGTGGCTCCGTCACTCCTGAGCTCAGGTGCAACTGGCGCTGCCCCAGCCAGCCAAGGATTTCTCAGTGATTTCAGTGAAAGTCGCGTAACCTCCATGTCTCATTTCCAGTGATGGAACTGATAATAATTGCCAACCCCTCTCAGGGAGTTCATGACAATACATTTATCCTCCTTTGTAAGGAGTTCTCACATCAGATGGAAGGCGCTACAGACACACGAAGCACGACTATTTATTTTTAATAAGACATGGCACAAACAACCGATGGCAGCTTCGTTAATATGTATTTCATCACTGCGAGGATATTTTCCTTCGGAGGGAACAAATTGTATATACTGATCTGCTCACACAGAAACGTTAAGTCAGAGAGATTAGTTTTCTGTATTCAGTTGCCACTTTATAAACCGAAAATTACTAAAACAGAAAATACAGCCAAAAAGCCAAATTGTGCACTTTTATGGTTCACCAAAAAAAACCCCACAGTGAACATGAGACAAGGTATATTTTATATGCAACAGCTCATTAATTTTAAGTGTCGTGGGAACCCTGCCAGTTTTACCCTCTGAGTAATTATCTTTTGTCTTAATTTGTAAGATTCTTGAAAGGGGGAAGAGAGAAATGGGAGAGAAAAAATGTTGAGTCTCACAGGAAAAGCTTAAAAAGCTTAAAGCCTGAAAACACAATAAAAAGGGAGAGGCGTAGATGCAAAACAGTCCTAGTCAAGCTGTCTCTAGTTAAACAGTAGACTGTATCAGTTCCTATAAAATCAGTGTTTGTTTCTTCCAACACCTAGAACATTGTTATATCCAGCTAGATAGGTATACAAGCCTTTCTGCAATAGTAAGTTCTGCAAAATTCACAAACATATTATGTGAACAAGTATCAAAATGTTAACTTGATTAATTACAAAACACTATCACAAGCCAAGCATTTAAGGCGAAAAAGCAAATCCCCTGGACTATGATTTTGCTCCCATCTGAGTAAAAATGTAGAATTTATTTAGACTTAGAGAGTACAATACAGGATTAAACTCTGACCCTAATAGCTAGTAAGACAGTTCAGTGAAAAGATGAAATCATCAGGAAAGACGAAAAAAAACCCCAAGAAATCTCATTGTTGAAGAATAACTGATAATAAGACAGAAACACTCACTTCTCAAAGGAAAGAAAAACAATAACCCCCCCAAAAAAAATCAAAACTCTGAATTAAATATTACTGAGCCCAAATCTGATTTAACAATAAAATGATTACTAATTCTTTTGTGTCTTCTTATACAGCAAATTGCATTCTCCTTCATGTCTGCCAGCTCTTCAATATTTCTGAGGCATTCAGAAAAGCAGAAAAGGTGTACCTTATGCTTTACTAAGCCCAGATATAGGTATGTCCCAGCTACAATCTCCCATCCTAGAGATAACTCTGATACGCGCAATATCCAATGTTCAGCTCCCAGTTATTTTTTTTTCACTCATGAAAGAGTAGTCAATAAAGGTTTCATCCTTGAAGCAATAATTTCATTAAAAAACAAAGACAGAAAAAAAGCCCAACCCACACAAGTGGTGAAACTCACATTATTAAAGCAGAAATCTTTTGTAGTCTTGAGTTATGATTATTTTATGCTACCTTAACCAGCTCCGTATTTCCAGAACAGCTTTTAGCTGAAGTTAAGAGCATTACTAACAAATAATTAAAAGTGCAAGTAAATTATTAGTGTTCAGACACTTCAAATAGAATAAATGGATATCCTTTTATCCATATCTATCTGAATGCTCATTCTCAAAATGCCGCGTCCTCCAAAGCAATTATTATTATTATTAAGCTGAAACAATAAAAGTCCCAGAGTGAAATACTTGTGAATCTTTTGGTTAGCAATGATGATCAAACGCAAAGAAACTGAACCACTACATTCAAAACTTGCAAGCACTGGGGGTTTTTTAACCACTGATATAATTTATGGCAGCAGAGCAAAACCTTATGGCAGGCGTGATCCCCACAGATGCATCACAGCGCGCTCTGCATCAGGGGAACTGGACCCTGGGCACCAATATCCACCCAGGATCCCATACAGGGACTTTGGGGTATCTCACTTGAAACTGCGATAAAGAATCCCTACACAAACCAATGCAAACTATGCATGTACTAGGTGCAGCTATAATAATGGCTAAAAAAATTTTTCATCAAGTAAAGCCACAGATGTGCTCAATTACTACAGATTAACTAAGCATTTACTACAGGAATTGACACTGTAGTGAGCTATAAACATTTATTGTGTTTTCAGCAATTTTCTGAAGTATTCCTACAAATTAATTTGCGCACAAATATTTTATAGGATACATCGAGCCAGCTATTCAGAAACCAATTTATAATACGTACAATAATCAGGCTTTCAATGTATAAGCAGCAGAATTACTGGACTGGGTTTAGCCAACTGCTGACTCCATGGGCAAAGCTTTCTCTCCCAAGCCCTCCTGGAGATTATTCCTGCACCAGATATGCTTTATACTTGAGATAACGGGGGAGTCCGTTGCAGGGACAGCAGAGTACTGATGTATGAACCCTTTTGCTTTATGCCAGTGCCTGGAAGATAAAGGCAGGGACCATACACGTACACATATGCCACATGTTGCAGAGCTCATGCCACGTAAAGCAAGTGATTGCACATTCATAAAACTATCCAAAACAAAGAGGGAAGATAAGAGTGAAAGGGAGAAGTTTTGTTTTTAGAAGAAAAGGGAGCCTTGCCAATGTTGTGAACCCGAGCCAGCTATTCCAATGCAAACCTCATGTTGTTACATGTTTGGGAAGAGATGTAATATTAATCAACTTTCTGGCATTAAGTATCCGTTACTGTACAAAAACATTCTTTCTCTGGCTTTAATTCAGTTTTAAGTCACTGTGAAAACATTTATGTGGCTCTCAAACTGCCTTAAAGGACACAGGCAGTAATTCTTTTCCCCTCCCAGAGGAACTAAAACAATGATCTACTTCCATAAAACAGAGTATTTTAATACTGCTGATTGTTTTCCTGAAGTGTTGGGTATGTTCAGACTTCTATAAACCATTTGCAGAGATAGAAGCTGTCTTCTGGAACCCCCCAACATGATCTACCTACTCAGGGTCAGCGGCAAAGGCGTACTTCAGGAGAAAAGAACACCACAACATCATATGAAAACATGCGGTACTGCTGTTTCCGCATTTCTCCAGCCCTAACCCAATGCTATGCAATTTGTCAGTGGACAACTCCGCAACAAAATTTCCGTAGCTGCATGCTAACAGAAGTCAAAACAGGAGAACCATGGCAGATAACACTGAATTTCTTTTTGACAGTATCAATAACACAGCTCAAAACCCTACACGCACAGGAATATATTGGGCCATTGAGAGGAGCGTTATTGGTATGAGACACCATGCCACTGTTTGCAAAAATTCAATACCAAGTGTCTCATCTTAGCACAAATTCATTGCTCTCACCTAACCATTACGACACAAACAACATCAAAAGGGTCACTCGCTAAGCAGCAAGTCCATTCAAGAAGTGTCTATCTGTTATCACAAGTCTCTCACCAGGATAACAATTCAAATTTTTTTGAGCAACTTCCAGCTCCCCTATTCTTCTCCACAGGTCATACATCTAGCTACTGAAAATCCGCAAATCCCCAAATGTGTTGTGCCTGATTTGCATATTTAAATATGTAAATTACTGCAAACCGGGTAATTTTCATGTTACATATTTTTGCAGAAAAATTAAATGTGCAAAAATGTTTATTGCAACAATTACTGGTTCCATGGTATTTCAACAAAAGGCTGTAAATCATCAAAATAATTGCCTACCCATTAACTATTGTAGCACTCTGCCTGAAATTTTCTCATTCTGCATTTGAGCTGGATGCAGAAAATATTTTTCTTCTAGATGTTTACCTCTTCAGGATTAATTTCACTGAAAAAGATGCATGAGCCTAAGACTCCGTCTTATGTACCCACCCACAAATACCGAATTTAGTTAAAACCAAAACTAAAAAAGGAATCGCAACCATAAATTAGAATTTTTTCACAACACACTCAAACAGTAACATATGTAAAAGATATGCCATTTAAGCTCAAGATGTACGAACACTGCATTGAACTATATCTTGAAATAAGAAAAAAAAATCTACAATCTTTTCCTGCATCATCTTTGTTACTATGCATGTAAGGAAATTACTCCACTAAATTATCCACTGCAAATTGAGAAGCGAAACATCCTTCTGTTTTTCTGGTAAGCGAGGAAGACAGCACTAAAGCAGAGTATAGTATTTCTAGTGATGCCTGCTTACTACGCACTACTGCCAGATCTGTTTTGAAATTTGAGCCCCAAGAAAAAAGGCGTCTAAACAATTTTCTCCCCTGCTCATTTCAGGCAGAAGGCATGCAGAGCAGTTTTTATCTGACCATGTTAACAAAACACAGCACGCACCAGTAACCATTTCTGACCCAGTAGGTTTTCTGACACACTGGAGCGGGTTTGCTCCAGTTAAGGAAACAAGACTCTCCTTTATGAAGAAGTCTGCTTGCAAATCATGATGGTTAACCCTGTTTTCCTAAACATAAATTAGAACTTAATTGTCCATCTCAGGCATCCAAGGACAAAAACGACATTCCCAGGTATGCAGGCCCTGATGTGCACTTCTCTCCACCTTTGAACTGCTGTGCTGGTGTGAGAAATACCTAATCCTGTAATCATCCTTCTTGAGGAAATTAGCCAACCATTATTAGAGGAACTGTAGCCTGCTGCTTGCAATTTCAACGTTGTCTGTGCAACTGTATCTGTGTATGCTGCTCCTCCTGAGGCCCTTTTCCAGTCCACAAGCCCTTTCAAGTAGAGTAACGCCTATCCCCTTTTGCTCTTGTGATGGGACTGATAACCCAACAACTCCCTAACTGCATCTTCCAGCTCCACATCCCAGCATGCTTAACACTTGGCACCTGCAAACATTTTCCTTCAGGAGCCTGCAGAGAAAACCTGTGCCACAGAAGGAAATCAAAGTAGGATTTATTTACTTGTGAGGAATTCAAAGAATTAGTTTTCAAGAAATGGAGACCTAGGCCTACCCTCTTACCTACAACTTGGAATTTCCTCCGAGCAGCAGGGAGATGTAATTTGGACTCGGTACCTCCCTGTCCCCCAGGGAAATGGAGTACAGCTCGCTTGCAGAGAACCTGCTTTCCCTGCACGTCAGCCTGCAGCAGCTGATGACTGATGCCCTCCTCCCTTTGCATAAGGTCAATTTTCTAATAGATCAATGTCTCTCCATCTCCTCCTCCGTGTTGGCAAGATGCCCTGTCATCCAGGCTGTGGTTGAGAACTTTCTCCCCACACCTGGAAGCTAACACTGAAGAAAAAACACATTGTTTAAGCCAATGCTCCTGCCTGCTTCTTCCACCAAATTCCTTGCATTCAAAGCCATGTAATAGTCTCAGATACACTAATGGTCATCTGAGATGCGTACAAAATGCAAGCTGGAAAATAAGCATATCCTTCTGAGCAGCACGCAGGCGTCCTGTGGCTGGGCGTTCTGGATCTAAACACCGAGAATTACGGGGTTCCTACACCCACACTCAAAAGGGTCAGTAACAGGGCTGCAATCACAACACAGTCATCCGAACCTCTGCTCTATCAGCTGCAATATGCAGCACCGTATCATCCCTAATTTTCCATATGTTAATGTTGAAATTCACCACAAACTTACCTAGAAGGTCTGAAATTAAAAGGGAACTACGTGCTTTACAAAGATGAAATCCTTGACTGAAACAGCAAGAGGGATTTCTCTATTCCAACTGAATGGTCATATGGTTTCTTAGCTGGGAAAATATCTTTCTGAAGTCAGTAGCTATATGGAGACCAAGTGATTCAGTTGATTAGTTTCTGGCCTTTCACCATTTTAACCCCGCTATAAATCCTAACTCAATTAAACTCATTCTGATTAGGACCAAAATTCCACATCAAGTTTTAGAACGCTTCTAAAATCTCCCCCTCCTCAAAAGACACATATAATTAAAAGCACAAACCTCTGCCAATTTTATTGCTGAATTTGTCAGAAAAGTTATCAATGGTATTTTGCGGAAGAGGTAAGACTAGATGACCTCCTGGGGTCTTCTCTGAATTAATCTATGACATGTACAGTGATATCATACCTTAATCCATAAGCAAGTGAGAATCACTCTCACCTTTTACTCTACATTACAAGAGAACAGTTCTCTTGCAAACAAAAACTGAAAGTCTTTAGACAGTATCTTCTCTTAGTGACAATTGTTCATTGTAAGTTTAAGCATGCTGAAAAAGACAGTAATGGGAAGAGTTACATGCAGAACACCCCACACAACACGAGAGATACCTAGCCAGAACTAATACTAGTTTCTAACCAAGGCACAAAGACATCCAAGCCTTTATCTGCTCCTAACTTATCTTAACATATGTCAGACCCAGCCTAATCCGCTGAAGTTTGGCAATGACATGAAACCAATTTTTAAGAGCATGGCTCTACCATTTTCCCTTGTGGCAACCACAGCAATATCTTAGAAAACAGTTTAACCGCAAGACTATCACTGCCTGCACTAAGATACTGCACAAAGGAAAGACTTGCACATTGCTACATATTCCTTTTCCACACTCCCATGAATGTGGCGGATAAACACTTCTCCTGCCAAACATTTTACTTTGCTCTTTAACAGTTGGATATGTGTGCAGTACATCAGACGTACTAAGAAAGGAGGATGAAAAGGCACAGGTAACAATCTGATGCTTTAAGTATATCTATGTAAGCAGTAAGGTTGGAAGGCAGTAAGTCAGTTGAGCTAATGACTTCAATTCGTGCAGCAAGCTACGCCACATGTTATACGTGCTTCTTATTCATACTTAGGCATTTTCAATTGAGTTAGCTGTCCCAAAAGGTGGCTCAACAGGCTAGGTTATAATAAATAGTTTGGTGTACAACCCTAATAACGCCCCATATTGGCGTCAGAAGAGGATATTGACAAATGACTTTGCCCAGGAAAGTTGTTCTGGCCCCCATTTAGTAGAAAGCAATCATTTGACACTGTCTAATGACATTAATCAAGCTCTGAACCTTTATTGTTGTATGTCATAGCAAATGCTTAGCATTTTCAGGTCCAAAGTGCTTGACTACACATTGTATATTAAAAAACAAAAGACTTTAATTCATTAAAAATAGACTCTCACGCTAGATTAAGTTCATTTGCTGCACCCGTCCCTGGTCTGCCTTTGTGTGTGGTCTCATTTAAAACAGACACACATGAACCAGAACCTACTTTATTCACAGGAAACAAAAATACTATTGGCTGTCAACCAAAATAACAGACACTGAAAAATGGGAATACCCCTGGGTAAGGAAATTTTAATTAAAAAAAAAAAAAAAGAAGAAGAAGAAGAAGAAAAGAAATGACAATGACGAAGAAGAAGAAGCTGCCTTCTCTGGGAATTCCTGTTTCATCACCTTTGTCAAAACATCTCACATTGTCTCCCATGTATTTCATAAAGGTCTTTTGCAGATCTATTAAAGCAGCAGCTTCATTTATGCTCACTCTGATCTATATTGATAAAGATTATGAAGCCATTAGATGGCTCATTAAGTTTGTCTTTACTTACCCCCAATTAAGATTTCAGGTGTCTCTGGTTTTGAGCTAATTTCAAAGTGGCTGCCATCTGGGACATTCTCAAGGAACACAATTGGCTCCTTTTGTAATGATATATCACATCTAAAACTCTAAGGCAGCAGTTCTATTACATGCAGCCTCATTTTCCATATGTAGAGTTTTGTGCCTATTGTTTTGGGGGGGTTATTTAGAAATCAATCCAAAGTGCCAAGTTTTGATCCATGGCTTTTACAGCATTAAAGCTCCTGCTCACAGCTGACAGTTGAAATGCTATTAGGCATAATGTCCCCTTGCACTTCTCCACAAAAAGAGACTTTTGAGCTTGGGTGTGCAATAGAAAACAGATTCAGACGTAGTCATGAAAAATAATTTTGGTATATGTAACAAGGGCATCCTTTACAGAAAAATCCCTTTTGAAAAGCAGAGATGAGGACCAGCACAGTGAAGTAACTGGAAGAGAGTAGCATGAAAGAGCAAAAAAAAGGCAGACACAGGTCACACCCATCTCTCCAAAAGTGCGCTGTAGAAAGACCTTCCTCTCAGTCCTCCTACTAAGAGGAGGAGAGCTGAATGGGCAATCACCAGAAGGAAACTAATGGTAAACTAACTGAAAACTAATACTGAGGACAGGAATGGAGAGCACAGGCTCCATTTTGAAACTATGTCAGGCAGAGAGGGCACAGAACTGTTATGATACAAGAGCACTTGCTGGAGAGAGAACCACATCGCACAGGACTTTGGCAGTGGAGCATTATAGCAGGCTCAGAAAATTTTCCACGTAGCTTTTAGGTCTTCCATTTTACACTAGGTGATGTTGCAACATACACAGATCCATTTATCAAGATACGGCACGAGGACATCGTGACAGAAATACTGTGTAATGAATGCAGCTTTTGTTGATTTGCAAAGAAATAACTGACTTGAAAAAGCTTCTTTGAGAAAATCTTTCAATCAGCAACATGAATGCAGTATCTTAACCTACTGCAATTGTGGTATCAATATTGCATGTGAGAAATTAAGTGTTGCCCCTGTCACACGTTTTGATAACACTTATGAATGCTTATATTTAACTTTGATAAAATAAAATCATTCTAGATTAAACATCAGTCTCAAAAAAGCCAGAGAGAGTGACTGTGTGTGTATATACATATATGTGTGTGTATAACTCCAGCATCTCTGTGTGTGTGTGTGTGTGTGTGTATATACACCCCCCCAATTCCAGTCCTGCAGTTATAGTTCTGCCACAGACGGAGTTCAGATTGTCACGAGAAACAGGTTAAAGCAGAAGATGCTAACACTACATCTCACTCCATTTTCCCATTATGGCCTGTATCCTTTTTCACTCAGATCCAGAAGGATGGACAAGGATTAAGCATATTCAGCTCAAATTTCTTTACTAGGCAGTGCAGGAGAACAGCACTATTTAGAACCTACCTTGCCCATTTGGTACATGTTTATGCGTTTTTCCTTTCCTGGGGGTTGACTGGCATGATGATGAAGCATTGTTTGTGGCTGTTTTTGTGTCCTCTGTCTCCTCCTCCTCCTCCTCTTCATCCTCGTCATCCTGAGAGCTTCCAAAATATACCATGTTGCTGGGCAGGGCTGGAGAACCTGACCATTATAAAGAAATGGCTCATTAGCATCATTACATTCACTTACTGCACTAACTATATTGATCATAACCTATTTTAGTGTTATGCACAGCAAGGGAAGAGGGGGACTCAGAGATGGAAGGTCACACTAGCGCATGACTAACTGGAGGTTTTTTATTTATTAATTTTTACCAACACGATACATATGTGCTTGAAAAGCAGGGTTCCCCCCCACAAGCACATTCTATTCATAATTTAGACAATCAAACAGTCTTGCTACAAGCCCTAATTAATAGCTTTGTGTATTCAGAAAACGACTAATGCACATGCTTAATTTCAAATGCATGCTTAAGTGCCTTACTGAAGTCTTAACGCACAAACTAGAAGCTTACAGCTTTTCTAAGCAGAAGGAAAAAAGAGCATTTACAAACCAATCTGCATACCGGTAATATTTTTAGGTTGTTATTATTACAATAAAATATTTCACAATAAAGCACAGAATAAACTTCACAATGCTTTCCAGACCTCTACAATATTGTACACAATGCCTTGCCATATTCTGGTTCAGTTTTAAACAAAGAGAAAAACCGAGACATTGAGATGCTTAAATTTGCCTAGCAGGTCCCTGGCAAAGGAGAGAAAAGAGCAAAGGTCTCCTGATTCCCTATGTGCTCCTCTCGAGGATGTTGCTTCTCATCTCTTGCTTACTTCCCATGATGCTCCCCCTAACCTGCCTTGTTTGTGCAAGGGTAAGATACAACATGCAATTCAGTGAGAGGGAAGCAAGGATTCACAAGCTTAACAACAATACAGGGTTGTAATTTAAATGTAACTCTTGCACAAAATTTCTTTTACGCGTGTCATGCAACAGTGTATAATAGGTTTCCCTGCACTGCATCAGGACATGACATGACTGTAGCAAACGAATAACTATTTTTAAATGTACAAATACTGCTGACAACTAATGGACGCTTTCCCCTGTGCCCGATACTAGTTTCCACTTTGAAATGAATCTTCTGTCTATCCCCTGGAGGGACAGGTGCCCTAGGAGCCTTCTACTTATTCACAAAAAGATTTTTTTGGTGAAGAAAGGGAAAAAATAGAAAGTCAATAGAAGTGGAGAATGGAGACTCATTGCTTCAATTATTTTCCTGTAGCTACATAAAACAAAGGACAAAGAGAGCTGGGCTACAGACCAACAACACAAGGTAGTGGCTATTTGGCTTATGCTTCTTTAGGAAACACTTCTCACCTCAAGCTCTTCAGAACAGCAATTCTGTGTTTTGTTTGGTTTTGAGCTGTTGGTGTTGCCATTGCCAACAACTAACTGAAGCTTATTTTTGGGTTGTGTATTTTCTGCTCCGACCAGGTTTATACAAAATACTCTTAACTACAAAAATTACATTTTAATGAATGGATACCTAAATATGACACAAAAACCGGGATAGGCTGTGTCTGCAATGAACCATCCTTTCCTAAGTGTTTTGGTTGGGATGGAATTAATTTTCTTCATAGTAGTTTGTATGGGGCTATGTTTTGGATTTGTGCTGAAAACAGTGTTGATAACACAAGGGATGTTTTAGTTACTGCTGAGCAGTGCTTACACAGAGCCAAGGCCTTTTCTGCTTCTCACCTCACCCCACCAGCGAGCAGGCTGGGGGTGCACAAGAAGCTGGGAGGGGACACGGCTGGGACAGCTGACCCCAACTGACCAAAGGGATATTCCATGCCATATGACGTCATGCTCAGCATATAAAGCTGGGGGAAGAAGAAGGAAGGGGGGGCATGTTCAGAGTTACGGCGTTTGTCTTCCCAAGTAACCAATACGCATGATGGAGCCCTGCTTTCCTGGAGGTGGCTGAACACCTGCCTGCCGATGGGAAGCAGTGAATGAATTCCTTGTTTTGCTTTGCTTGTGTGCATGGCTTTTGCATTACCTATTAAACTGTCTTTATCTCAACCCATGAGTTTTCTCACTTTTCCCCTGCCAATTCTCTCCCCCATCCCACTGGGGGGAGCGAGTGAGTGGCTTAGCCCCCACCTGTAAAGGTCTTGGTCTCTATAATGGCCCCTTTGGGACTGTGGCTGCCTTGGGGAGAAGCAGAGAGAAACTCACCACTGGCACCCCGTGCTGTGCCTTGGTGGTAGCCCTGCGACAGCTAGGGGAAACACTGATGCAGCACCTAGGGCATGACAGTTCTTCCCCCCTGAAATAATGTATGTATTAATCCACCCAACCTACACGTAAATGTATGGACACATGGTTATCTTAGGGCAAAAGCCTTTTGCATGCCACAACTTTCATATTTATATAGACTAATGATCAAATTAAGACTGCTGACATATTTCAAGGCATGGGAGCTGTAGCAACTTAGAGAAACAAAAACCTTCCCATTTTTTATGTAAGCCCAGAACTTTTTGGCACACTCTAAGCAATCAACCATAGTAGGTAAGAGGTGCTGAGAGGCACATTAATTCTTCTGCTTGGAGGGGAGCTTTAAGTCTCAACAGCAACTAACTAGAAGACTCCAAAACAGTTACTCTAGGACAGTGCTGCCTGAAAAATAAATTGCCTTTTTTCTTCCATCTAGGTACCCAAGTCTGTGGTATGGATTCAGAAGTTACTAGCTCTGCCAGTCTGTACTGTGCATCAGTTCTAACCAGGATCCGAAGTCTGGCACCATCAGTGCATTAATGCGTTGACAAATGATGGCAGTAAAAGAAACTTACTGTTAGGAATCCTCAGAATTAGATTCAAACACAGACTGAAATCTCTCTATTATAATTAGAGAAATAGTCAGAAATTTTATCTGAGACACTAAAATAGGAGACCTGATATACTGTCTACTCTCTAAGCCTCATCTTCCCTAGAGTTCCACATCGCTGAGCTTTTTTGTCAGCTGCTTTCAACAGCAACCAGCAAAAAAATTATCATCTGCGACCCAAATGTTGTTATTACAATAGCAATTTTTTTTTTTTGAAGCACAGAATAAAATATAGTACTGTGTCATTCTGCTTAGAAAGGAGGGAGGGTCTAACCCAAGTGTGAGAGCAGATACAAACTTCACCTAACTCCTGGTACTCAGTTGCTGTAATCTCAGTGCATAAATCTTCAGTCATAATGACATTTTTTAATCCTTTCCAATCGAGAACTATGAACAACAATGGTTAAACTGCATTCCTGGGACAGCTGGGACTGTTTGGGAACTATATTTCCAAAGAAATTAGACTAGCAACGTCCAATAACACAGAAGAGTCCTGCTAGCCTTCACTTTACTGATCTAAGTGCTCTGCAATATGAGACCTCAGAGAAAAGTTGGCGTTCAGTCTGGGTCACCTCCTCCCCTTCTCCTCCCCCCATAGCTTTTCCTACATATTAATTAAAGTTGACTTGCAAAACAGAAAGAAAGAAAGAAGAAAAAGGCTGGACTCGTGCATTTTTGTTCTATTTAAGCATTGTTATGGATGGAAGACACTGAAAGAAATCTAAAAGATTTTATTTTTCTTGCTTACTTTTTATATTAGAACTATTTTTATCATCTTTTATAATAAGATTTCAGTTCTGGAATAGCCTCAAATACTGAGAATTTGTACACACCTATGGGTTGAGCTGGTTAAAACCACTTTCACTTCAAGTCTGTGTAGCTAAACATGTCCAAAAGGCTGAGAAAACACTAGTTTAAAATATTGAAACAGGCTGCTCATGCTCAAGATACTGCAAATTCCTTCAGTCTGCTCATAAAGTGAAAGACAAGCCTGTAAGTACACTGTGATTTCATTCAAGCTAAAAGAATGACAGTTATGTTGATTAGGCAACACCTAACGTGTGTAAGCGTGAGCGGTTGATGTGCACTGGTGGTTTACACCAAGCAAAGAGCTAAAAGAACCCCCCCAAAACTCCTCTTATGGAAGTAAAACTCAGACTTCTCATGACTGAAGAAGTAATGAAGCTCATACTAGCAAAGCTGCACCATTAAGAGTGGAAGCTAGGTGATCACTCACCTTCTTTATTATAATAAAGATTCCTATCCTAAATATCCCTCATTGTCTCCGAGACCAGACAGGCGTGTGTATATGAAGCCATAGCCTACCTCTACAGGGGACCCCATTTGTTACTCAAAGCTGCTAATTTATATAAACAATGCTAAGTAGTGTTATTGTAGCCACGAATGTCTAAGACCATTGGAGATGTGGAGGAGAATGTGCACTCAAGAGCTGGTTTGTTTTTTCCAGCCATATCAGTTGGTCTAACAAAATACATTGCTCTTCCTCATAAATCGGGCCTGTCTTCGTCTTAAGTTAAGAACACGGTGGTTTTCCTTACAGACAGACTTCGTTGAGAGTTGTTGCTCTCAGGTTTCTCCATGTATAACAGATATTTATCATGAAAATGATGTATGGCAGCAAGATGATAAAAACCCTCCAAAATGGCATGAGAATAAGGAAAACTGCAGGTTCACCAGATGCATAAATACACACGCGTTCACAGAACATACAGTTGTAGGCACTTGCTTGATTTTTTAATTTATGACACACTATTCTGCATATTTTCTTCTTTGCCTGGACGCACTCAGCAACAGAAACCCATGGGGCAGCTATGCCAGTTCATTCTTGCACATGTTTTGCCAGCCAGCCAGCAAAAGTAAAGATGAGCAATCATCCCTCCTCTTCCTCTTGCCCTCCCCAGTACCAAGGCATGATTCTCAAAGCCTACCCAGGGCAATCTAAAGAGTGACATTAAAAATTAATTAATAACCAACAGTGAAAGAGAAGAGCTGCAATGCTCCGGATAGAGGGCAACATCTGTGCCTGGGAGGTGGTGCATGCCAGGTCTCAGCACTCTAGGTATATAATTCCCCCCTTCCTCGCTTTCCATCCCCAAGAAAACAGCAGAAAAATCAGAGAGAGAGAGTTACGAGAGCCTGTGGCTGTACTGAATTTTACAAGCCTCCTTCTGTGCTGGGAGACCCCAAGTCGTGCAGGCAGCTGCTACCACGGGCCCTGCAGTGGATGAAGGGGGAGAGCAGGGGAGCAGCCCTCCTGCGCCTGGGGAAAGTATGCGAGCAGCTCTCCACATTGAGAAACCCACCCTGCGGTGCACCCGATCAGCAGGTGCCTGAAAAACCCGCTCACTCAGCAAATCTGATGGTAATCTAGAACATAAAATTTTACTTCCCACCACTTATTCAGAAGACATTTCATACAAGGAACCATCTAGACTGTGGCTGCATGGACATTTTTCTTGGCATCAAAAATGGTCTACAGAGCATCCACCTCCATCTGGCCTCTTGTTCTTATTCCTGTGCCACCACCTCGACTGTGGCAGTATAATTTTTTTTGTGGGGCCATATGGTGAATCGTATCAGGGAACTGATTCAGATTAAAATCCCAGACTAAGGAAATTAAAGTCCATTAATAAATGCTGTAACTGTAATGTAATGTTACAAGCTCTCAAGTAAAGATTTGGAAAATTTCTATGCACACTTTTTCTTATTGAATGTGTAGCTTAATATATCACTTTATGTTATTAAACAAAACATGAAATGCAGTATGTTTCCAATCTCATGTAGGAGCTGCACGTTTTACATTCTGTCCTGATGACGTCTAGGCACACACTTCCTAAATGCTTTTTTCCATCCCCCCTCAAGACAGTTGATTTGTTTTGCATCAATATTTGCATAAAAGCACGTGCCATCACCAGAGAACTGGACGAGGCAGTCGCAACATGTTGGGAAGGAAGGAGAAGCCACGTAGAATTAAGCTGAAAGAAAGGGCATGCAGCAGCAGCAGAGCAGAAGAAGGGAAGGGCTCAGATGTGCTGGAGCTGGAGAAGAGGTGAGCAGCGAGAGATAAGTTAGCAGATGGACACAGGCTGCAGGAGTGACGGGAGAAGGAAGATACTGAAAGAATTACTGACATTAAATAGTAACAAATACAGTGAAGCAGGAAGGACACCTTGTACTGAGCAGCTTTAACAGGAGTATCTGTCTGATAGTGCTGTCGACCTGCTGCCCCGATCTGGACACGTGCCACTCACCTTTTCCCGCTTAACAAGTCGCTGTTAACTCACAGTCGAGAGCAGAAAAGCTATGGTCAAGGCCAGGCAGCGACCTGGAGGGACCTTCCCAGCCTTCTCCCCCTCCTCCAAATCACTGCGGGAAGGCCAAATCACCAAAGCTGGCCCTTGTTGTGCGATTTTGAAAGCCTAACAAATTGCCATGGCTGACTAAGGGATTGCAAGCCATGTGGAAAGCTCAGACAGATAACAGAACCCCAGGTACCCTCTCCTCACCAGTATCAGAGCAGGAATTACTGCTCCTGTGATCACATGCCGCTGTGCATGGCAAATTTTGAGAAAATCATTAATGGCGAGTTGTCTTTTTTAAATTCACTCATCATGGTTACAATGAGCTATGAATTCTTACAAAAAGGGAGGATACTCAGCTCTTTAAAAAATGAGGTTTGAAGTATGTTTGGCAACTGTTTCTGTCAGTATCTGCAGTTTCATCACTGAAATTCTCTCTTGAGCATTTTTGTCTTCCCTCCTATTGTGAGAGCAACACAAAAGAAAACCTAACTATATAGGAAAAACAATTACCACAACTATACACAAAGTGTTGCCTAATGCATATGAAAGGATGACAAATGTATTTTATGCCCTCTATTATAATAATTTGATGCTTATACAACAATAAGTACAAAGTAAAATATGGGGTTTTAAGTCATGGTGCTGCTTTTAGCAGTTTTCTCGGAAAGATGTTACCCTTTGCATGTGCAAAATTCAGGCTTGCTACTAACAGTAGGCAGAATTGACGCTTATGCAACCTGTACATACAGATGTGTTGACCTCAGCAGCAAGTGCCTGATTAATAGAATAAACTATACTCTTTTTCAGCCATTTTATTTGACTAATGAGGTTATTAATTTTTTTTTTATTTGACAAATGTGTAATTTTCCCTCCTAAATTACGGTATGTTTTGTTTCTCATTAAATTACATTAACTTTTGTCTTGGACTAGCTAAACATATTAAAAAAACCTCTGATTTTGGATCTGAAGAGTGGAATCAGAAGTATGGAAAGTGCATGTGCTTTGCCAAAAGCACTATTTCATTACTCTTCAGAATTAGCTGGCAGTGTTTCTGCAATATTTACTGAAGTACAAACCAAATGTTTTCATCTGGACAGGATTCAAACCCTGGTATGTTACAACCACAACAAAAATCATCTCAATCCAAAAGCCTTCTCTGTAATTTGGGCTGCGGTTTCTGCAAAATTGGAGGATTCTTCTCCATGAATTATTTACACCAACTCCCCCTCTAGTTCCTCTCTTTTTTTTTCTCCTAACAATTAAACATAACCCAGATGTGCTTTGGAAAAATGCTAAAACAATTTAAGACATCAGAATGATTTAAGCACAAGGCAGGTCAAGGTATGCAGGACTTAAGCCTGCCCCGATAAACACATAGCATGCCAAGCCCTACAACGAGCCGCATCCAGAGATTTGTCTTCTCCTCTGACACACGGCCCCGTTTTGGGGCTGTATGCAGGTGGAAAAACCTTGCCTCCCAAATGCTCCTGATGTACTGGCATCTCAACGCTTAAAATTTAGGGCCTGCTTCTCATTTATTATATGTCCTACTTAGCACATTTTGGCAGGACAGTGCCATGCCCCTGAAGTGCAAATAAATGTAATTTATGCCCGCACTTTACGGCCATTTTACGGAACAAGGCTAAAAGAGAATGAACTGCGTAAACTCTATAGGAAAGAGCAATTGTATCTCACTTGTCTGACTCCACCTGTGGGAACAGTCCTAGAGGGAGCTCCGTGGTGCCCGAGCGAGAGGGAGGAAAAGGCCATCCCAAGTACAGAAATAAAACAGAGCTCATAAACACACCAATGTTCAAAATTTCCCTTTCTCTGCCGTTGTATGAATCACAATATGCTTAGTGTTATAACTAACTTATCGGCTAGTGTAGTGACATAAAACCCATTTTCTTCTCGGTCCGTTCTTCAAAGCAGTAGAGCTAAAACCAAAAAGCCAAAGAAAATTGTTTCTTTTCTAGGGAAATGGAGTAAGGGTGGGGAAATGTGTGAATCTGCAGGAAAAAAACAAAAGGTTCACTTTCCAAAGTTAACAAAACGCACACCAGAGGAACAGACTACTGAATATTAAAAAAAAAAAAAAAGTAGAGTGCTTCTCACATCTACAATTCATATCTGACAATCTCAAAGCAATTTACCTCCACTATCCTGGCTAGATTTGGCAGTGAACTTCAAAACCAATCCTTCCCACATACGCTTCAACCCCTGACTTTACGTTCCCCTCCACCATGAACAAGACAAGTCTGCAAGTCCCAAACCACAGTGCTGCCATTCCCAAAAGGCTACCAGGCTGTGTTTCATACCCAAGAGATCCTGAGCCCCATCCCTAGCACAAAATAAGTCTTTTGGGGAGCACCGAACCCATGGTAGATACACAGGTTACGGAAGCAGGCTCACAGGTTTCTGGCTGGGAGGAAGGGCAGGAATTGCCTTTGCCAGAATACTTTATATTGCCCACCTGGGCATTGAAAACTGTGGGCAGCGAGGTTTTGAAGTGCTGCTGCTGCCATCGCAGCACTCGGATTTTATGCCAGTAGCTCATCCATAACCAACATGAAGCTATGCCAATACCTATATACAGAGTTAAACATTTACCCTCATTTTACAGAAAAACTAAGCAGCTCGCCGGGGGACTCAGAGCGAGTCTGTGGCAAATACAAAGGCTGAACCACAAGATTAGTCTCCCGTTTCAGTGAGTTAATTTCATCCTGTGGCTTTTTGCAGGGGTAGATATTGGACTCATTAACATCAGAAAGGGGCCCCAAAACAGGAAGAGCAGGGAAGAACTTTGATTCAGCTGTAGTACTACACACAGGCTACTCTATCTTGCACTCAGTAACTCTTCCCACCTCTTAAATCTCCCAGTAGGCACACACTGATGTGAAGACGCATCCTCCACTGCATGCCTGGAGGGATGGCACTCCAGCAGCACCCCCATCCCCTGGGAAGGAATAATGCCATGGTGTTGGTTGCCAGGCTCTCTCTGCATACTTCTTACATGCGCTGTTCACTGTGAGCCCGCATATTCACTTCTCCCTGCCAACGCTGATTAAATTACTCTTGTCCTAAACCACCGCGAGAGTGAGTTACCAGCCCAGAGCAGCATATTCCACAGGTGGACTAAAGGGTTGCACATATGAGAAATACCTCATATTTTACACTTCAATGTTACTCCTTACTTTGAAAAAGAACTTCGAAATTGTGACATGGTAAGGGACGAGGCCCAAGTGACTGTGCTGTAAGCACAGACAATGCCCCAGAGAAAGCTCCAGAAGCCAGCCACGGGGAGGGGCCTGGTGTCACTCACCTTGGTTGACTAATGGCTCAGCCACTCCTGGAACTGGGGTGAGAGAAGATTCCAGAAACTTTGGGCTGGAGCCAATAAATAGGGGTGCACGTCAGCCTCCTTAGGGCACTCTCCACACCGACACCCCTCCCCCGTTGGCAGGTCCGACGCGGGATCCAGGATTGGTGATTTCTTTCTCTCTCTCTACTTCTCTCCTGCTTCCCAGCTCACTCTTTCTCTCTCTCCCCCCCCCTCCTCTTTCTTGCTCTCTGCTTTTGATGCTGCTAAGTAACACAAGGCCTACCTCAAATCCTCATAAAGCCGCTTAGCTTGTATGACATATTAAGACATAGAGGGTTGATGCTTACAGAAATGTTCGTGCCATTGAAGTTGAGGTTTGTGTTTGGACCTTGAGTGTTATCTCACCTTAATCCACATCGAGGGGATTTGCGAACCTTAGTCACTCTCCCCTTCTTATAGGTGGGACGTGACAGATTACAGTTATTAAATGCAAACTTATTTTTATTACATGGTTTGTGCAATTAAGATTCAGCACTCTGAAGTTTATTCTTGTGTTTTCAATCCATCCTAAAATTTTAGTTTCAAATACCAAATGATTTAACAACAAAATGGATAAAAAGTCTTCTTCCAGTATGTTAAACAAATTATTGTACCTCTGCATGTTTTAATATTATTTTGGAATTATAAAAACTAACCCAGACTGCAAAGCAGGTCACATTTTTGGACAGTGTCAGCATTTCATTGCTCTGCTTCCAGCCTGTGCTATTTAATGTGCTTACTCTGATCTGGTGAGCACGTCTCCACGGTGACAACGTGCTCCCTTTTGGAAGGCTTCCAGAATGTGACTGATGCAGTCACTGGCTCTTAAAGTCCAGTGTACCTATTGATACTGAACTACTAGGCAAGCGTACCTTTTGCCTTGTTAAAAGCCAGGCAAATGAACAGTTGTTTTCTAACATGTCCAAAATTAAGAGCTCCCAAGTTTTTGATTTTGGGGGCTCTCCCGTTGTAATGGAAAACCTCTGCAGCTATCTACTGGCACAGGTAACCCCTCCTATTAAGACTCTAGAGAGAAGACTGGGATCAAAGACCCCCAAGCCTACCACCCAAACAAGGTGTTTAAAAAAATAAAAAGCCTGTTTAAGAGCAAACTGCGAGAAGACTGGAGCACTGAGATTTAGAAGTTACTGAAGTTTGGACAAACATGCTATAGTGAGATTTTCTATTTTGGTTTTGCCCAATTGTAATAAATCATCAGATCGTTAAGTCACTGCAGTACTCAAAGAAAACGAACAGACGCACGTTTTACAGAACAGTTGTTAGAAAAGCCTGAAAACTCAATTTGTGAGATCTCAATTAAACCATCTTTATTTAGGAATCCCTGAAATTCTCTAGCATGTAACTCCCAGAGGCCCGGCTTAATTAGAAAATTGATCATGGGAAAACTTCTTAAAATGTAGGCTCCTAATCATAGCCTTCCTGTTATCACCTTTTGCCAAAGATCTATTGCTCACAGGGAGTTGTTTCTCCTTTCCCCTTTAGCCCTATATTATTCCACTCGCAATATTTTTAACCTGTAAATAATTATGGAGAGAAAAGGTAACTTAAATGCACTGTAATGGAAGCTATTAAGAAAAATTTTATCAGAGGCAGAAAATACAGTAAAAGTGAAAGCCATTGTACAACCGCAGGGAGATGACACACTCGTATCTATGTGCACTGCTGAAAGATACTAATTATGCCTCTGGCAAAGGGCATATGGGCTCCCTCAAAGAAGCTATTTAAAGATAAGAACGCTGCAGACAAACACTTCAGAGATATCTGCGCTATTCCCTTCCTTCTTGTGTTGGAAATTCTAGGTCACAATTTAATAAAAAAAAAATTAAAAAAAGAAAAAAAAAAAAAGAAGGATTTTAAAATAATAGAAAGCAGGGGAACCTTGCCAAGTCTGGTCAGTTAGATGTATTCCAGGGTGCTCAGATATTCATCAACTGTTACATATTTTTCATTCTGCTCCGCTTACCTTTTAAGAAGTAATTAGTACATTGCATTATCAAATCAAGAGTTCAAAAAACAAACTAATTAAAAATATGTCTAAAGCCCCTAGTATTCTGGATAATGAAACAAAGCAGGTCATCTTGGTTAAATTATCTCCCTTTGAAATAACAAGATGCTAAAAAAAAAAAAGTAAATATAAGTGATTTGAATCATTAGATTTTCTGACACATAGCAGAAGGCTAGGTAAAGGGGACTTCTTTTCCTAAGTATGGGATCTTACGCACGTCAAGAGCCTTCCACATTGTGGCATGACAGTACTGCTCCATCACTCACAGAATTCAGCTGCTGCCGCTTAAAATAAACCCCCCAGAGTACTGAAGAGTGAACTTGCAGTGCTGAAAGGATTTTTAAATTTCTCTGTTTAAAAATAGAAAATGAAAGTACACGCTGACATTTTATACTGTGCTTCTGACACTGCTGCTGGGTGTGGTGGGACAAGGACAGAGACATGACCACATAGCTGTTTTCCCACCAGTCCTGGAGAAGACTCCCTTGCTGAAGAAGAGCTTTGATCATGAGTGCAGGGACTATATCATCACAGCATTTTGAAGGACTAGGTCCTAAAAGAGTCCCAACTTAAAAAAGTTTAAAAAAAAAAAAAAATTTACACAAATATAGGGATTTACTGTCCTGGATCTTACCACTACTACACTTACTACTAAACAATTTCCAAAGTGCTGAACTTACACCCTGTGAGTGTGCTTTTATTTCCATGTAATTGTGTTGCATTTCATCATGAAAGTGCAAACAGCCAGGGCTGGACAGACATATCTGGACAAAAGTCAGAACAACTGCATGTCCCACCATGCAAGCAATTTTGAATCCCTCAACACTTCAATAAATAATAGCACAGAGGTTCAAAACCAAAACAAACTCCTTCCAAAACCATCACAAGTCTTCCCTATGCAGGGTTTAAGGTAAGCTGCTGGCTCTTCCCTCTCGAAGCTCACTGGGTACCCACCAGAAGAGCAGCACCAAATTAAGCCTGCCAGTGCCCTGGAAGGCCACTTGTGGGACCTTTCTGGAGCTGGATGTACCAGTGAGCTGCTACATGAACTCCCTGTGAGCATGCTAAGAACCAGCTTCCACCTCCTTTTTTCCAATAGGCACATCAAAAGAGACAACCACCTGGAGCTAAACCTCCTGAGGGACTGAACGGGCACAATCTCAGGCAGCCAGGACCTCCTGAAGGACTCAGCAGTTCAGACACTGAAGCCAGAACCATGCTAATACTGATCTCAACAACCCCACTCCTTCTCCCTCCAAGCCACAGCCGCTCTCCTGCTCCTCCACAGAAATGCATCCAGGTAGCAGATGTCCAAGATTTCCGTCCCTGGTTTTACTGGCTCTTTTCAGGCTTTATACAGGGGTGATGGAGCAATAAGCTTGTGGAGGTGCTGAAACAGTGAGCTGACAACTTCCCCTTTCTGCTTTTCTTCAGCCTGTTTAAGCAGACCAAGAACATGCCATGTGTGGCACTCAGAGCAGATTTTTCCTTGTGGTTTTTAATATAATTGTAATTGGGATCTTGTCGTCTGAACGCACGTGTTGTCTGAAATATATGAGTACTCCTGCATACTGAAGAAATTAGGAATGAATTGCAAGTTCTTAATTGACAGTACAAAACATCAATTATTCTACAGATGAATAACAAAGAAGAAAATTACAGGTGCAAGAGCTAAACAGCCACTGATTAAAATAAAAAAAATAAAAAAAAAACAAAAACCCTTCTGAATGAAGCACTGGAATAGGACAAAAGTACCCACGCTTCCCATTTGCATCGTTAAAGCAGAATGCTAAGAGACAGTAGGAAATAAAAATGGAGATAAGTCACATCCCCACACAGGTTGCCTTTCTTTAAGTGCAAGTGCCTTCAAAGCTATAAATAACACATGCTTAGTTAGCAAGCAGTGGAAACAAGTGTGTGAATGCAGCCATGTGTGCTCACACACATACACACACCATCTGAATTTTCCCACCAACAACTGTGGCAGTTGGCCCAGATCACAGCAGTGACATGCTGCCAACAGACTGATCAACCTCACAGCAGACTAAATTAGAAATACATTTCCACAGATTAAATTTCAGAGGACTGTGATGCCACTTTAAACTCCATTAGATTCTGCTCCTCCCTATATCCTTTAAACAAACACAAAAGCCTCCATCCCCTCCACCCACCTGCTTTACCAGAAGTCCCAACAGGATGGAGGCTCCATATTGGACCAGTGTCAAGACAGATAAATTAGCAACCGGTCTAAAGCTACCACTAGCCTAAAATCTCACAGAAGAGAAGAAAAAAGAAATCAAGC